>NC_139326.1:29059297-29556797 GCF_056507025.1 Lutjanus erythropterus | reverse complement strand
TTCTTTCAGTCTCTGGTTCAACTCCTTTTGTACTGCTATTTGTTGTAGTTGGTCCTTTGCCTTAAATGCCTGTTTTTCCTGATAATACAGTCCCTCACCTCCTTTGTGATGTAGGGTTTGTTGTTAGGGTAGACTTATTGTCCTCTGGGATCCCAGTGTCAACACAGAATTTGATGTAATCTGTTGTAACTTCTGTGGCATTATCCAAATTTCACTCTACAGTAAGAGTACAGAAAACATCCTTTCAGTGTTTCTATACTGTCTTCTGTATACATTAAATTATTTAATCAAATGCTTGCTGCTCTTAAGGGCTGTCTTATGGGGTTTAGGTGAACAATGTTATGGTTAAGAATTCGACAGAGGTGGTTTAGGTATGGCTGTGTATGCATGTTTTACATTCCCAAAGCACTTGTCTAAAATACGGTTCTTCCTGGTATCACATTTAATATACTGTTCAAAATCTGGAAGTGTGTTGTGGTAGCTACTTATCCCCGATAGGAAGCGGTTCCCTTCCGCGGGAGCGCGCATGCAGCCCGCACCCTCCCCCTCCCTAATGAAAGATCCGAGCCGGAGTCTCAGTAGTACCGTATAGACAGGAGCCCGGTATATTGCGCAAATGGGGAAAAAAAAACGTTAGTGTCGCCATTTAGCAGAAATCGCAAAACACACTTCATCGTCCTGCTCACACGTATTGTACACAGGGCACGTCGATCATTCACAAAAACAAACAAACAGCACTCGTGTGATTACTTGATCGGCATTTGAAAACACAGAGCATTCTGTGCATTAAAGAAGTACGTGCACATAAATACATTCAGGCAGAGTGGTTGCTATTTCAATGGGTGCCATTACCTACAGGTGCAGGACAGGCTGTCTGATGGACCGCGGTGATTGGCGATCTGGATCGCAGTGTAGTGGACTTAGTAGGACTATAATCCATGACATGACATGAGCAAAAACGTTAATTTCAAGGGTCCAACATCGACAGCAAGTGCAAACTTTGCAAACTTTAGAGAGCAGATGAACTAAAGTGTGCGTAAATGATGTTTATATTGTAAAGTAACCAGCGGAGATGTGTTTCGATACAAAAGGACAGACTCACCTGACCTGCTCCAGGTCCAAGTTGACAACCTTCCTCCGGGGCAGACAGGACGCTACTGATCAGATCTGAGAAGAGCACAGGGGTGGGTCCCGATATGGGGGGGGCGGGATTTCTTTCTTCAAACTCCACTGGTAATATACACTGTCATAATCACCATAAGATAATCTGCTGCTGTTTCATCTGTTACTGAAACCTCCACAATGATGCACAATCGAGACCACTGACTGATATAGAAATCGTTAAGACTGAAGAGATAATATGGAAAACAAAAATTCTAACGGTCCTTTTTTTTAATGTATCATTTTTAAGCTTGAGTTATCCATACATAGGGGTGGAAGCAATTACAAATACTCAATTTACTGTAGTTTTGGGGTACGTGCACTTTTATTAACATTTTCAAGGTTGTTTTGCTCCTACTTAAGTACGCATTATACGATGTAATCTTCTTAGTAACTTTTAAATCAAAATTGAGATCTGAATATAATTTGACTCAATATCCAAACTTCCCATCCTGGACTGAATGCTTGCTCCTGAAAATTGATTACAAAGAGTTAGAAAGTAAGTAATAGTCAAGGTAGTTTTTGAGGAAAATACTTGGTACTTTTACTTAAGTTTTTTCTAACACCAGTGCTTTTACTGAGTAATATTTTAGTAATATAACAGTATATAGTACTTGTCTGCAGATTTTCAGTACTCTCATCCCAGCCAGCACGTACACACAGTCGATGCTCAGTGTTAAGCTTCACGGCTTCACCAGCGCTGAACTCGGGGAATAAACTTACACAGGCAAAACTCTCTTTAGCCCTTTTGGCATTTTTATTGAGACTTGATGAGACTTTCTTCTCTTAGTCATGAACTCTGAACTTCAATGACAAAACAAGCCTGGGCGTGGCCTAAACAAATTGTGATGATATCTGGCCTGCAGACCTGCAACACACTGCAGCAAAAGCAAAACTCTGCATCTCATCAAACAGCAGCATAATCACACATTGTACAACAACTGAGTACACCAAATAAAGGTCTCTTAACACCCCCTCTTGTACTCAGGTTGTGGAAATCCAAACCAAAAAAAAACAAAAAGAAAAAATTACACACAATAAAGTACAATACAGATGTAGACCTCTCCCACTCTTTTAGGCACCAAACATAATATTTGCAAACTTTTTCAGTTTTAATTTAGTGACAGGTTTGGTCATAACGTCTGCAACCATCTCCTCAGTCGTGCAATATACCAGGGTCACATTCCCCTTGTTTACAATGGACCTTATAAAGTGATATTTAATGTCCACGTGTTTGCACCTTTGTCTGGCTAAAGCAATTGTTCCCTGGTTGTCCTCATACACTACTGTTTGTGTGTATTTGTAATCATCAATACTTTCCAATAGCTGCTCTAAATATATACACTCTTGCATAGTGGCCAGATTCTGCCTCACAGGTTGAGAGCGCTACTGTAGGTTGTTTCTTAGTTTTCCATGAAACTAAAAAACTGTTCTCACTTAGGCTCACACAGTAACCTGTGGTGCTACGTCTGTCAGTGGTATCCGCTGCCCAGTCAGCATCACTATAGGCCACTAGGCCTAACTCCTTACTGTCGTTTCTCCTGAAACACAACTCTCTGTTTGTAGCTCCTCTGAGGTACCTTAATACATGCTTCACAGTTGCCCACTGTTCCTCTGTTGGTTCACAAAAATATTGTGATAGTTTGTAAATTATCACAATTAAAAACTTAACATCACACATCTTAACCGCATCTTCTGTGTAGCTCAGTTTTTGTTCACAGGGAGTTTCCCAGTGTTTGCAGTTTTGCATATCAAACCTGTCCAAAATCCTGTGGACATATGCTTCCTGTGACGTCCATCAGACTGAGTGAAATCGATACCAAGGGAATTTTTTAGTTTAGTTTTTAGTTTAGTATATTCTTGTACAATTAAAACACACATACAAGGCAAGAAAAGGAAAGAATAATGAAATACAATGCAGGGAGAGGCAGAAAACCCCAAAGGGCTTATTTGAGCCTCCACCTAGTAAAATTTACACAAAGTTGTTAAGAACTCAAAATACAGAAAAATACAGAAGAGTACATAAAACAATACAAGTGATAGCAAACTACTAGTGACAAAATATGTTTGATTACAACAACAAAAAACAGCAATTATAAAATCAATTTAAGAGCAAAAAATGTGAGTATGTGATATGTATGATGATATTAACGTGTTTGATGTGTATGTGACGGGAAAATAGTTTATACTATATTGACCCTGAGCAATAGTAAAAAAGCCTCACAATGAATAAAACTAATTTAAACATGGACAGTAATCCACAAGGAAAGCTCATTACAAAACAGCAGTTAAATGTTTTTTCAGGTATCTTTTGTAACCATTTATAGAGATACGGGTTTTTGCCAGGTGGAAAAAATCATTCCATAGTTTAGTTCCCCTAAATCTTATTGAAAATTGACCTCTACAAGTAAGAAATTTAGGAAGATGAAGAGCTGATGATTTACAAGTTAAGTATGAATGCAACGGTGAATTTGTTGTAAAATAAGTTGTCAACTGCTCAGGAATATTCCCTTCAATTAAAAGTGTTTTGTAAATGAAAACACATATTTGAAAAATATTAATATCGTAAATGGTGAGAATCTGAAGTCTCTGAAATAACGGGCAGATGAGGTGTTTCTGGAGGACCAAAATTTTGTAGAGAGTAGTTGGAAATGTACTCGCCCAACCTATATTACAATATGAAAGATATGGATAAATCAGACTATAATAAAGAGTTAGAAAACAGTCTATGGTAAGAAGATGACTAATCCTCATTATTATACCAAGAGATTTATGGATTTTTTTTTACTAACCCAGTCAGTTTGTTTTCTCACTTCAAACTCACATCAACAAAAATGCCCAAAAAGTTTGTACTGGAAACTTGAGAAATCTCAACAGACTCATTTGTAATTTTGGATACATTTTTAGAATATGTTTTTTTTTGCCGCTGAAAATAATAAAGCTAGATTTTCTTATATTCAAAGATAATTTATTTAATCTGAACCATATAGCATAGTTGGTTAAGCCAACATTAGCATCCTTCATCAGTGAATCAAAATTTGAATGAGAGAGAACAAGAGTTGTGTCATCAGCAAACATTACTGGGCAAAGACTATTTGAAACCTTTGATAAATCATTTATATAAATGAGGAATAATAATGGATCCAGAATGGACCCCTGGGGGACCCCACAGGGTAATCTAGCTTTGTTAGAACAACAACCCTTAACACAAACAAACTGACTTATATCAGTGGCATAATTAGTTAACCTATTGAATGTAACATCTTGAAAACCATATTTATACAATTTTGCTAGTAAAATGTGATGGTTTACTGTATCAATCAAATTTTGAAATATCAATGAAAATACTGCTAAACTTTGTCCATCAGGTGAAGCAGAGCCATTTAAGTAGAGTGATGTTTTTGAATTACTGAATTTGAGTCTAAATGAAAAAGAATTTGTTTATATACATTTTTTTTCTAAAATTTTTGAAAAACATGCCAAAATAGATATAGGTCTATAGTTGTTAAAACAACATGGGTCATCTGCTTTAAATAAAGGTAAAACTTTGGCAATTTTTAAATCCTCAGGCACAACGCCTGTTTTCAAAGACAATGAAAAGATATGAACCAGTGGCTGCAGTATGGACTGTTTCACCTGTTTGACAAGATATGCAGAAATATTGTCATGACCAGCTGATGATAGTTTTAATTAATCAGTTATGCCACTTATTTCATGGATATCAGGGGGCTTAAAAGAAGAGATAATAGGAAAATTACTTGGGATAAATTCCAATGGATTACCATGACAAGGAGGGATTATTTGCTAATTCATAACCAATATTAACAAAAAAAATCATTAATTTTTTAGCTATATTAAATGGATTGTTAAAAGAATTGTCACCCTCCAAAAAGACTGGAGGTAACTGGTGTACTCTTTTCTCTTTGTAGCAGCTGATTAATGACTTTCCATGTGGTTTTAATATCATTTTAACGCCTTTTAATTTTAACTTTATGAGTATATTTATTTCTGTAAGATTTATAAATACAATGGGTGAGAGGAGTAGGATTTGAGACATATTTTCTATAGAATTTTTTTTTTCCCTCAACAGCGTCAATAAATCAACTGTAAACCAAGGCTTATTAAAGTCTTGACTGTATTTCTTGGTAGAACTGCCAATTGGAAAACATTCATTGAAACTTATAACCTTCATAAACTTCTGATACGTAAAATCAGCATTATTTTCTTCATATACTTCTTCATATATTCCATGAAATACTGGCAAGCATATCCTTAGAAAATATTAGAAATATTTGACTTGCTCATTATTCTTTTGTGCATTGTTTTCCTGGAATATTTTCCTCTATTAGCCTTGATTAAAGAATAATGAAATATGGGAAAATGATCTGACAAATCTGAATACAAAACCCCAGATTTCATCTCTTTGCTCAGAGAGTTAGTTAAAATGTTATCAATCAAAGTTGTTGAATTTCCATATATTCGTGTGGACTTATGAATAAGAGGGGGAAAGTAACTTGAATAAAGAATATTAAGAAAATCCCCACTAAGGGTCTGTGATTTATGTTTAAAGAGGTTTATGTTGAAATCTCCTAAAATGTAACAGAGTTTTCCTTCCTTATTTATCAGATCAAGAGAACTTGAAAATCTTTGAAGATAGAGTCAGGTGGGCGATAAATAACACCAATAATAATACCCCCCCCCCCCCCACACACACACACACACACACACACACATGGGGGTGGGGGGTGGGGAGTAGTCAGAGTAAATGGTAAATGTGTTGTTTTCTTTTAATGACTGGATTTCTTCATCCATTGCTTTAACCCATTGTTGTGAGTTAGCTGACTCCATAGCTTCTTTAAATGTATGTGGGACACCACACATTGCTCTGTAACAGTAATCACTGATAGTATGAATCACATCACTATCACTGTCGTTAGTTACAAAATCCCTTAAATAACTTGGTTTCCTCCTCTCTCTTATAGGGTACATCCCACTGGCAGATTCACTACTTGTCTTACTTGACTCTTCTTGGTCACACTCATCAGATGCACCACCTTAGGGATTTTTGTTTCTCGCCCTTGGCTTCTGAGACTTCTCAGTGCTCTCATAAACCTCCTGTGTTACTCTGTCAGCTCTTGGCTGTAGTGGTATATTTTTGAACATGATGTTCTCACTCAATTTCATCCTGCAGAGAGTGTTATTGAGTGTTTTCCAGGATAATTGTAATGAATTGTAACTTTCTTAGCACCTTGTGTCCTTCACGCAGACTACTTGTCAGACCAGCTGTATCTTTTCCAGTGAAATAATGATTTCTTCTGCCCTTTAATTATTTAAAAAAAAAAAATAAGACTAATTCATGCAAATCTAAGGGAAGCAGCAATTTGCTGGAATATGAATGACATTAAGGTCCAATAAGACAAAATTTAATATACAAATATGTTTGCATGTAAGTCAAAATGTATAAAGTGGGAGGAGGCTCCAGAATAGTATATAATAGGTTGTTTTGAACCTCTTTCTTCAGTCTAACCCCAGGTTTGACTCATGCTTGTTGATTTTTCTCCCTAGAGAGATCAATAAACATTGTGTGGCAGAACTTGTTGCTCCTCCAGTGATTTTTCCAGACTTTGTCTGATTCTTTTTTTTGATGGTTTGAACTTTGAAAATACAAGTGACAATAGTGGTTGTTTATTAAGGAAGTTAAGGTTAAGTTAAGGTTTAAGCCCAGACCTCACTGGCCTATTTTTCTGGAACTTTTTGTCAACAGGCCTGCTATGTCTGTGTGCACCATTTGTAAGGGAGCCTCTGCTCTTGTATCAGGTTCTCTACTTCAGGTTTGTGCAAACTTTGCCTAAATAAATACCTCACACTCTTGATCAGGCTTGATAGCCTCGCCCTTAATCTGCATGCCATTAACAACATTTTGTAACCATAGTACACCCTGATAGTTGCAGTGGCCTAATATTTAATGCCATGTCTGTATGTCGTGACAAGTATTACACTTATCACTATCCTCACTCTCAGTGTGCAAATAATACAGTTTGCCATACACATGAATGTTAAACCTGGTTGTAGACAACAGTGTGGGTGAATGTAGTCTGGCTGTGCACAACTGGCCTAATTTTCCGGTCAGAGAAAACGCAGCAACTTCTCTCCTTCAGATGAAGGTTTATTCCAAACAGGCAGGTAATTCCAACAGTGAGGGGGTTGCAATTATAATAAAGTAACTTGAAGCATTTGCATAGGTATGTGTGGTTTGTGATATCTGCAACAGAACAATGATAATAATAATTACTATCCAGCAGCATCAATTTATAACTTGCATGGTATCAATTACATACAAGAAATGTCATGTCACTAAATAACCACAAGGAGTCAGAGCATGCACATAAATAAACTAACATGACACTGGCTTCGACAAGTTGTAGGTCACGTGACCGGGTAGTTACTTCAGCCCGCTACGGAGTTGAGATGCTAACGCTATTTATAGCAACATAACAGTGATGCCGACTACATCAAACTGGGAAGTACACAACATTAAATAATCAGGCCATAACTTAAAGATAACAACTAGCAGCACACAAACAGGACTCAACTCTGCTCGTTTCCCCAGAGGAGCTACCGACAAGGTAAGCTAACAACCTGCTAAATATTATGAATCTACACACGACAGTATTAGCTCCAATAACTTAGTGCCGTGAATTATATAATCTGCGATAACTTACGTTGTCACCAACGCACACTGTTGCAACAAAGAACAAAGATGGCAGAACTGAGAAGCCGAGTGAGGGTAATGAACTGTTCACTCTGTTGAAATGTCTAATTGCACGAGTTGTGTGCAGGCGCACAGAGTCTCTCAGGCAAAGTAGGAGTGGCCTGCCATGACGTCAGTCGTCCTCTAGCAGGGGATTTTATACAGCCGCCCCCACATTCATAATCATGAATGTGTAGAAACACAAAGTCCCTGCTGTCATTAGGGAGTGTTCTTGTTGTCGTTATCGTCATCTGGCAGTTTGGGGAGTAGGATCAGCTTGGTGACCGGACGAGTGTAGACTACCCCTTTAATGTCAATATCTGCTGACCGAATCCTTCCATCACTGCTGGGATGAACAGCGGAAACCTTTCCAATAGGCCACAGGGCCCTGGGGGGTTGTGGATCAACCACCATGACTACCTGGTCCACAGTAAGGTCAGCAGTGGAGCTCCGCCATTTCTGGCGATGTTGGAGGTTGGGAAGGTACTGACGAGTGAACTGGCTCCAGAATTGGTCTGCCAGCACCTGACTGTGCCTCCACCGGCGACGGCCAAGAAGGTCACTGGAACCATATGCTGCTTGGGGAAGAGATGCATCCCGCCGCCCCATCAGCAGAAGGTTAGGTGTTATGGGGTCGGGATCAGCAAGGTCTGACGAGGTATAACCCAGCGGTTTAGAGTTCAGTATGCCCTCTACTTCTGTGAGGACAGTTGTCAACACCTCTTCTGATACAACCTGATCTCGCAGCACAACTTGAAGGGAGGCCTTAACAGATTTTATTTCCCTCTCCCAAGTCCCGCCAAAGTGAGGTGCAAGAGGTGGGTTGAATCTGAATTCAATACTTTGCTCTGCTAGCTGTTGCCTCAGTGATGGCTCAAGAGCTTCGAGTGCTTCTCTGAGCTCTCTTTCTCCCCCCCGAAAGTTGGTACCTCTGTCACATAAGAGCTCGTATGGCTTGCCCCTCCTTGCTATAAACCGCCGTAGAGCTAGCAAGAAGGAATCTGTGTCCATGTTTGGCAACAGATCAAGGTGAACGCATCTTGTAGTGAGGCATTTAAATATAATTCCCCACCGTTTTTCGTGTCTTCGTCGAATCTTAACTGTGTAGGGTCCAAAGCAGTCGACACCAGTGGACCAAAATGGGGGTTTGTTAATACGAAGCCTTGCTGCAGGCAAGTCTGCCATCTTAGGTGTTACAGGAGTTTTCCGCCATTTGCAGCATTCTACACAGTGCCTCTGGTGTTTCTTGACTAACTGTCGTCCACGGAGTATCCAATAGTTCCTCCGGATTTCAGCGAAAATGCGTTCAGGGCCAGCATGGAGTAGACGATCATCAAACTCTTTCACCAAGAACTCAGTAATAGGGTGTTCAGGGCTGAGGATGATAGGATGAAGGTTGTCTTCTGACAAGCTCTCAACTTTGCGTAGTCGGCCACCAACTCGGATGAGGCCCAAGGACTGGTCGTACTCAGGACTGAGTGCACTTAAACGGCTGCATGGACGGACTGGTTTACCCTGTTGTAGTGCCTTTAACTCGTCAGGGAAGCTGTCTGCCTGTATCCTCCTCAGGAGAACAGTCTCCATATCTATGCGGGTGGAAGCTGTCATAGCGGGTGCGGCCGCCCCGTGCAAGGACTGGTAGGTAGCCTGTATTAAGTCAGTCCATGTTTGGTACTTATGTGGGTCAGGCTCATCACCGCTGCTGGTGATGATGTTACCACAGAAGATTGTTTTCCTCCGTTCGTCTGATTCACCTGGATCATCTGTATGCGCTGTTGGGCTTACTGGCCAGTGAGCTGAGGACTGATACAGGAATAGGGGCCCTTGACTCCAGCGGGTTGGCTGGGATAGCTCGAATAGGGTCTTCCCACGAGTGATGTCATCAGCTGGGTTCTGATCCGAGTTGACGTATCTCCATGATTCAACTTTGGTCAACTCTTGTATTTCAGCGACTCTCGTCCCGACAAATACTTTATACTGGTGAGACTCAGATTGTATCCAGCTCAGCACAGTTGTTGAGTCTGACCACATGACCACAGACTGGATGGGCAAGGTTAACTCTGTCTGCAGTACCTTGGCGAGCTGGGCACCTGTTAGGGCGGCGCATAGTTCCAAACGGGGAATTGACAGCTGTCGCTTAGGGGCAACACGTGACCTAGCCATTATGAATGACACGTGTATGTGGCCTTCAGGGGTCTGTACTCGCAGATAGGCTACGGAACCATAAGCCCTCTCAGAGGCGTCACAAAAAATGTGAACATCCCTCACTGAGTCATCATTGTCTGCGTCGGCTGGTACATAGCACCTGGGCATGGTGATGTCTTGCAGCTTAGGAAGCTCATCTTCCCAAACCTGCCATACTGAAAGAAGGTCATCGGTAATAGGTTCATCCCAGTGTCTTTCTTTGGTCCACAAGGCCTGGATCAGGATTTTAGCACGTGTGGTGAAGGGAATTATGTATCCAAGTGGATCGTACTGGGAGGCAAGCACTCTATACACATTCCTCATGGTAGGCTGGTCAGGTGATACAGGCCGATTTTTATAGCCCAGTGTGTCTGACGGGCAGTGCCAACGCAGCCCAAGGGTGGACTCTTGAGGGTCAGCCTTTTCAGCGGTTAACCACAGCTCACAGGTTGTTGACCGAGCTTCAGCTGGGAGATGAGAAATTACCTCAGGTATATTGGAGGCCCACTGCCTAATCTCAAATCCGCCCTTTGCTAGGAGGGCTCTCAGTCGGTCAATGAGATCCTTCGCCTGCTGTGGTGAGCGGAAGGATTTGAGGCAGTTATCAACATAGAATGAGGTGAGAACTGTCTCCTCGAGATCCTCATGGGTGCTTCTGTGATCCTTGACGTGACGCTGGACAGCGTAGATGGCGCAGCAGGGGCTACATGCTGTACCAAAGGGTAGTACACGCCACTCATAAATATCAGGTTGTCTGTTACGGTCCATATCACGCCAGATGAAGCGGAGAAGTGGGCAATCTTCTGGCAGGAGTCTGATCTGGTGAAACATACTACGTATGTCACCACTGATTGCAATGGCATGCTCCCGAAATCTGAGTAGGACCCCTAATAATGATGGACCAAGAGAGGGGCCTGGTAGCAGACTGTCATTCAGGGCGGTCTGCTGGTGGCGAAAGGAACAATTGAACACCACCCTTGCCTTTCCATTGTGGTGCACAATATGGTGGGGTATGTACCAGGATTCGGCTGAACTGTTTGCCTCCTCACTGGTGATCTTCTCAACATATCCTGATTCCTCCAACTTGCGTATTTCCTGATTATAGACACTGGCAAGCTCAGGGTTGCCAGTTAGTCGTCGTTCAGTAGCTCGGAGGAGGGGCATCACAGCAGCAGGAGTTGCATGAAATGGAGCTGAAGGTTGCTTCCGGAGGAGCGGCGTAGCATATCTTGCTATCCCATCGATTGTGAGACGGGTGCTCTTCTCTTCTAGCATGGAAATAGCTGCTTGATCTTGTTTAGATCGTGTCACCTCTCTTTCATTGCGGTAGGGCAATGTATCAAGCTGCCACAGTCTTTCAACATGCTGGTGTAAGTCAGAGTTAGGTGTACTAAATGACAGGTGAAGGCAGGAACTTTCACTGGAAGGATGCTGCAGAAAGTTAGTGGGTCCTTGTACTGCCCAACCTAGTTGTGTACGTACTGCCACTGGCCCCCCTGTTGGTCCAAAACGTACTGGTTGGATAGGGGTTATTAGGTTAGGATGGTCAGAACCAATCAGTAACATTGGCTGCACTTTAGTAAAGGTGTGTAGGGGGACCCCTCTCAGATGGCTGTATTTCCTCATTAGGGTATTTCCAGGGCAAGACTGTTCAGCTAAGTGGAGTTCCGCTGCAGTGAAGGCTCGACAGATGGGGTGGTAAGTCCGTGGCTGTGTGTTGGCAGACACCTCAAATGACACCGCTGTTCCCTGCAGCTTCACTACGTCCTGCCTGATGGTCTTGAGGTTAAGCAGCTCCTCTTCTCCTTGTAGACCAAGGTGCTGGGCAGCACTAGCTAGTATCACAGTTCGCTCGGACCCGTCATCCAAAACTGCATGAGTGTTCAGTGTTCTTTTCCCATGACGGAGCTGGACAGGCACTACTTTCAGCATAACACGCCCTGAGTGGCTGGCTTGATCCAGATACACCACATTAGTAGGTGTACTGACAGTGAGAACACTTGGATTGGCAACGTGTGCCACGTCATGGAGCACAACTAGGTGTTGTTCATTGCAGGTAGAGCAGGGCTTCTTTAGAGTACAATTCTCTGGTGTATGGCCACGCCCACATTTGCAACATTTCCCATTATTTTTAATCCAGGAAGTCTTCTCCTCAGTGGTAAGCTTTGTAAACTCAGGGCAGGCGTTGAGGTAGTGGTCCTGCGTAGTAGAGCAGTATGGGCAGTAAGGTTTAAAGCGCTCCCTCCTCTTGCTTATGGTCTGAACTATCTTGGAATCAGTATTAATAGGTGCTTTAGGTCTCTGAAATGAGGTCTGTGGATGCTTGACTGCTGTGGAATCACTGCTAAGGTAGACAGAGGCTGGCTTAGCCCTTGGAGCTTTAGCAGATTTGTTATCTCTCATGACAGCACGGGGGGACTCCGTATTGTAGGAGTCTGCTGCACGTCGGGAGACCTGGATTGCTTGAGCCTTTCGATCCAGCCATTCAGCTAGGTCTGGCAGTGTATAAGTCTGGTCACTCCCACTGCGGATGATGCCCCTTGTCAGACAGTATTCAGCAAAACTATCCCTATAACTGCCAGGGAGCTTGCTGAGGAGTGTGTCTACGTGGGAACCACATTTCAGTTCAAACTGGGCAGGACCATCCATGTGACTCAACATTCCCACCAGAGTGTTAACTGCGGATGAGAACTCTTGAAAGGCATGTGCGTCACCTGGTTTCACCGGAGGTGAGTCTAAGATGGCTTTCAACTCTCCTTGAACCAGCTGTCTTGGTTGACCATACCGCTGCTGCAAAGCATGCATCGCACTGGTATATGGTGTGGGGTCATTAACATACCTCTTTGCCACCTGATAGGCACTGGGCAGCTTAAGGTGATCAAGCAGTATTTGATATTTATAGTCTTCAGTTAGGTGTCTGTGTGGGCCAAGTAAACTGTCTAGTCCCCTCTGCAACATTATGAAGTCACTCTCCCTTCCAGAACTGAATAGGGGCAGTTTAGGTTTTGGAATGCCATATGAGGCTGCAATAGCCATTTCCATCATGTTGAGTGTTGCAGGATTGTTGGAAGGGAAGGTGTGTCCTGGGGCCAAAGGTGGTGGATACAGGGGAGCAGCGAGCTGTGGGTAGTATGCTGCTATTTGAGGCCCAGGTTGGGGTAGCAGTGGTTGAGCCACAGGGAACTGTCCAGTGTGTGGTGCTGAATAGGCTGCTCCAGACAATGTGAGTGGCTGTGTAGTAGCGACAGGCAGAGAGTCTAGTCTGGGCCCAAACTGGCTGATGGGGGCAGGTGTGAAACCTGGTGGTGGCCCTATTTGAGCAGCTGCCTGGTGAGCATGTTGACTGGAAGTCGGCTGTTGTGGCACTGACTGATTAGACTGTGCAATGGCTGGCATAGGTTGAGGTGCAGGCTGGACCACAGGTGCTGGAGCGTGCTGGACTGGAAGAAGCACGGGCTGGGTTGGTGGTGCAGGCTGGACAGCTGGAGGCACGAGCTGGACTGGCTGTGGCACTGACTGGACCGGCGATGCAGACTGGACAGGCTGGAGTGCAGGCGGAACCAGCACAGGTGCTGGCTGGACCGGTGGTGCATGCTGGACCAGCTGGACTGCAGGGCTAGTCGTTGCTATATGCGGCCTGGCAGGACGAGCCGAAAGTAGCAATTCAGGGTAGAGCTGAGGTCCCGGCAGGGAGGCTGATCTGGTAGGCTGAGCTACGTGATGCTGCTGATTACGTGCTCTCCAGTCTATTGGGTTATCTGGAGGAGAGGACCTTTGGGGCATTTTCACACCGTTGTCTGGGATGTAAGGGAGACTTGAGTAGCGAGGGGGGTATGAGAGGTCATAGGAATGTTGCTGAGAATAGGACATACGCTTAGCACTGTCCATAGCAGTCTGCAGTTCTTTAATCTGCCTTGAGACCTCATTAATACAGGCTTCCATGCGTTCTAGTCGCTCCTCTTCCATACCTGGAGATGTAGGTTGGAAGGGTGTGGGGCAGTACTGATGTTCTCCCTCACTTTGCAGTAAAGTCTCTGTTCTTGCTAGACCCCACTCATCAGCTGTGATGGTTGGTGCATACTGTTTGAAAGGATGGCCAATTATGAAGTCATCCAGATGCCTTGGGACCCGATGGGCACGGCTTGGGCGGGGACTTGCTGTTGGCTGTTCATCATTGAAGTCTCTAGAAGTAGCCATAGCGCAGTTGAACACACATCCGGCTCGAAGGACCACTTGTAGACAACAGTGTGGGTGAATGTAGTCTGGCTGTGCACAACTGGCCTAATTTTCCGGTCAGAGAAAACGCAGCAACTTCTCTCCTTCAGATGAAGGTTTATTCCAAACAGGCAGGTAATTCCAACAGTGAGGGGGTTGCAATTATAATAAAGTAACTTGAAGCATTTGCATAGGTATGTGTGGTTTGTGATATCTGCAACAGAACAATGATAATAATAATTACTATCCAGCAGCATCAATTTATAACTTGCATGGTATCAATTACATACAAGAAATGTCATGTCACTAAATAACCACAAGGAGTCAGAGCATGCACATAAATAAACTAACATGACACTGGCTTCGACAAGTTGTAGGTCACGTGACCGGGTAGTTACTTCAGCCCGCTACGGAGTTGAGATGCTAACGCTATTTATAGCAACATAACAGTGATGCCGACTACATCAAACTGGGAAGTACACAACATTAAATAATCAGGCCATAACTTAAAGATAACAACTAGCAGCACACAAACAGGACTCAACTCTGCTCGTTTCCCCAGAGGAGCTACCGACAAGGTAAGCTAACAACCTGCTAAATATTATGAATCTACACACGACAGTATTAGCTCCAATAACTTAGTGCCGTGAATTATATAATCTGCGATAACTTACGTTGTCACCAACGCACACTGTTGCAACAAAGAACAAAGATGGCAGAACTGAGAAGCCGAGTGAGGGTAATGAACTGTTCACTCTGTTGAAATGTCTAATTGCACGAGTTGTGTGCAGGCGCACAGAGTCTCTCAGGCAAAGTAGGAGTGGCCTGCCATGACGTCAGTCGTCCTCTAGCAGGGGATTTTATACACTGGTACTGTCTCTATGTGTCACCCAAAAAGATCTCTGGACCCATAGGCTAAACCAGGGGTGTCAAACGTATGGCCCGTGGGCCAAAACCAGCCCGCCAGAGGGTCCATTCCGGCCCGCAGGATGACTTTGCAAAGTGTGACGCATTAATTTTAGGGTAATTTTACGCATTACGCATTCTGGCAGAGTGTAACATCGTGTTGTTGACAGACAGTCTGCTGTCATTAGTTTGACAGAGAGACAGAGAGGGTCCTGTCTAGAAGGGAACCCTAGACCCGCGTAAGATCGTGCGAGTTTGATTATTTTAGTAGAAATAACAAACACAAACCTCACGAGAGTTGTGCAAATAAAGAGTTACCTTCTAGACACGACCGAAAAAGGTGCGCAGCGCGGTGCCGATAATGTGGCGGCCACCATAAATAAAACACTATTCACTGATCCACAGAGAGTTACTGAAACACTGTTTCAGTTAAAAGAGTTAGTTCCATCTTCTGTGTGTGGTTTCTGCAGACATTACTACCTTTACTTTTACCTTTGTACTTGAAAAAACAGTAGAAAGTAAAGTAAAAACAGTAAAAGTAAAGTTACTTTACTGAGTATTTTTACTTTAGCAATTTATAGTTGTTTAATAGACCTGTCTTATCTTCTCTTTTGTATATTACCATTGTTCTTAAATAAAGCAAAAGTAATGTAACTGAAAAAAAATGCAGAACACGCAATATTTCTTATCTGATTACTCGATTAATCGCCAGAATAATCAATAGATTATGCTTTAATTTTACTGGTTCGGCCCACTTGAGATCAAATTGGGCTGTATATGGCCCCTGAACTAAAATGAGTTTGACACCCCTGGCCTACACCCTTTACATGTCTTCTTCTCCCTTGGACTCAGATCTATTTCATCACATAGTCTTTTGTCCAAGCTGGGGGTTGTCTCTCTCTTTAAAGAACAGGTTTTGTTGAAGTCTGTATCGGGCTGAGGTTTTCCTCTGCTGTGTGAGCCCGTGGTGCGTTGTTGGATGTCTCTGGGCAGAGAGAAAGGCATGCTGCATTCCACCTTCTCCCATCACTAAGAGTGAAGGAGCTCATGCCAGTTTGCTGTTGCAACAAAAAAAGGCTCGCTATACTTTGTCTCTCCCTTTCCCACATGGAAAGCCTTGCGCACTCTGACTGTAGTCCCAACAGTGACCTTAGGGGTTTTGGCACCTTTCTTGATATCTCTGTACTGCGTACCTTTGGCCTGCTGTAGGGCAACTCTGGTAGTGACATGTTCATACTGCACTTTTTCCTGGCAGCTGGCAGAATGTTCAGCTTTGTTTGCATTGGCCTCCCTCTGAGAAGCAGGAACAGGGATTCACCAGTTGTGGCATGGGCTGTTGCACGGTAGCTGTGCAGCATGTCAGTGACCACCGACTTCCAGAGCTGCTGAGTAACTTGTGCTGCCTGCTCTTTCAGCACTCTGTTAAAGCGTTCAACACACCCGTTTGCCTGAGGATGGTATATGCTCGTTCTGATGTGCTTGATGCCTCGTTCTCTGAGAAAATCTGCAAATGCAGATGATGTGAACTGTGGCCCATTATCCCTTGTAATGACACAGGGGTTGCCTTCACAGGCAAAGACAGAAGCCAGGAGCAATGTGACGGTGGTTGTAGTTGCAGTGTTAGTAAAGGCTACTTCTGGCCACTTACTGAAGTAGTCAGTGAGGGTAATGACAAACTTGCAGTCGTAGGCTCCGCGTTCAAATGGGCCCACAATGTCGACAGCCACATGCTGGAACGGACCCACTGGGAACTGGACAGGTTGCATTGGGGCAGCAAAAGTGCTGGCTATCTTATCACATGCCTGACAGGTTGTGCATGATGACAGGGCTTTGTAGGTGAGGTCATCCATTCGTGGCCACCAGTATAGCTCCCTGAGGCACTGTTTAGTGTGAACCACACCCTGGTGTCCTTCGTGAGCAAGGCGTACTACACTCTTGCGAAGGGACTTTGGAACCACCATGTGCATGACATGGTACTGCATGTTGTACTGAAAACACATCAGCCTAGCTGACCAGCGTGTAATTCTCATGCCAGCCCTGTTCATCCCTTTGGTGTTGAGCAGGGTAGTGAGAGCTTGGTGATCAGTTCTGAGTGTGTATCTGCGTCCCCACGCATAAGTCCTCCACCTTTCAACTGCCCATACACAGGCGAGAGCCTCTTTCTCAATTGTGGAGTACTTCCTTTCAGCAGCTGATAAGGTGCGGAAAGCAAAGGCAACAATGCGTTCCCCATCGTCTAAGTGCAACTGGGTCAGGGCAGCACCCAGTCCGTAGTCTGAGGCATCTGTTGTGATGAACGTGGGCAACATAGGGTCATAGATGGCGAGTGCTGGACTTTTCAGTAGCATTGCTTTGAGCTTATCGAAGCTGTTTTCTGCTACATCAGTCCACTGAAGTTCAGCTTGTTTGTCAGTGCTTGTTTGAAGTAACTGTCGAAGTGGCTCTACCACTGTCGCGTGGCTTGGCAGGAACTTGCTGAACCAGGAGATCAAGCCCAGGAAGGAGCGTAGTGCTGCCATGTCTTTTGGTGCAGGAGCTTCAGCAATGGCAACCAGGTGGTCTGGGCTGGCGCGCAGGCCCTCCTTGGAGACGACATGTCCCAGGAATGGGATGCTTGTCTGACCAAATGAGCTTTTATCAAGGTTGACCTGCAGGCCGGCATCCTGAAGGTGCTGAAGGACAGCCTGCAGGCGCTCATCATGCCTTTCCTTGGAGTCTCCATATACTATGATGTCATCCAAGTAGTTCTGTACTCCAGGTAAATCTTTCAGTACTGTTTGCATCATTTTCTGGAAGGCAGATGGTGCTGATGCCAGGCCAAAAGGGACTTGTGTGAACTGAAATAGTCCTTCAAGGGTTATGAAGGCGGTGAGGCTGCGGCTTTCAGGATGAAGAGGCAGTTGGTGGTATGCTGAGCTCAAATCAATCTGGCTATAATGTGTTGCACCAGCCAGTTCGGTGAACAAGTCCTCGATATGAGGAAGAGGATGACAGTCCATAATCACACTGTTATTGGGTTCACGGAGATCAACACAAAGCCTCAAACCTCCTCTGGGTTTCCGTGCCACCACTAGGGGACTCACCCATTCAGATGCATCCACTCGTTCAATGATGCCTGCTTGGAGTAAGCGCTTGAGCTCTGCTGACACCTCCTTGCGTATACTCAGTGATAGGCGTCTCAGTTTTTGGCGTACAGGTTGCACTGTGCTGTTTACTTGCACTTCTGTGAATGAAGCCAGAATCAGCGTTGTACACCGTAGATTTCCGTGTGCCAGTAGGGGGTGTTTTTGTATCATCCTCCCTGTTGTAGCTCACTTTGCCACCAATGATGCTAATCTTGAGTGCTTTAATCAGGTCCAAGCCCAGTAGTGGTGATCCAGCTTTAACTATGTAGAAGAGAGCTGGAACTTTGTTGGCTTGGCTTGTTACAGTGGCAGTTGCTTGTAGGCAGCCGACGACATGCAAGTCAGCTTTTGCATGCGTGACTAGTTTAACTTTGAGCTTTGTCAGTGGGCGGTTTGCAAAATGTTGCTTGTAGATGGTCTCTGGAAAGATAGATACAGAGGTTCCAGTCTACAATTAGCTCATGGACCTGAGAGTTTCCTTGTGGTGCTTCAGCCTCCACTTGACAGGTTATTTTATCAAAAGCTGCAGCCACGAGCTTGACATCATCCACACCTAGTATTGTTACCTCTGGAACTACAACTTCTCTCATCACACTCACTGCTGATTTGCATACCTTGGCAAAATGTCCCTTTCTGTCACAGTTGTTACACTTCACTTTTGCAGCTGGACAGTTTTTATCATTAGCCAAGTGCTTATTAAATCTGCATCTGAAACACTGGTGTTGTTGGTGGTTACCACTTGCCTGTGTGTGATGTCCTGGAGGTGGTGTAGGTGCGTGTTCTTTAGCTGGCCCCATGGAAGTCAGGACCAGCTTTGACAATGAGGTTTCGCTGCCCAGTCCCTTAGCTAATGTTTTTACAGTCCCTGGTGTCTTCAGCCTCTGTGTCAGCCAACCCCACACTCAATTTTAAGTTGGCCTACAGCTCACCTGGCCATTGTTCCCAGTTCCCAATTCTGTATATGATCATGCTGATCTGTTCTGTACATGGGACCTCTTGGATGTTTGTCCATTTTTAGAGAGGGATCCTTACCCAGTCGAGGGCCTAAAGGACAAAGGATGTCACACTCTGTACAGATTATAAAGCTCCCTGAAGCAAATTGTGATTTGTGATATTGGGCTATATTTAAATAAAATTTGAAAAATTTGACTTGATGTCAAAATGAGATGATTTTCACTTCCCTGTGAGCTTTTGTGCTCAAAATGTTAAGATGTTTTTTCACCATGGCAGTCAACACAACAAACAACAAATGTTTCATCTTTTTTAGTTCTACTTGACTTTCTTGTTGACACTGATTGCTTATCATACTATATGAATGTCAGCTTTGTCTAGCTAAATGCTATTGTGTATCACAATGAATTCTTTAGCTTCAGATTTCAACGGCAGATAAAAACTTACTGGGGAAATACTGTAATACACAGAAAAGGCACATGCACATTCGTACACATACAGTAAATTTATTTGTAAAGGAAAAAAATTACCTTTGATCTTTCATGTAAAGTCATATACAGTGAACAGAAAATTTGCCACAAACTGACATCCATGCCAAAAAACAATTAAAAAAAAAATAGAACAATGAAAAAACATACCTACTTGTCATCTTCTTGGCAGATGTCCCGTCACTCCTGTTTACTTGGACATTTTTGACAACATCATATCTGATGATTTGCCTGATTGTGGTTAACAGTTCATAATTGCCACTTGCACTTCCTCCTTTGCACACATGTGCCAACATGCATGAAAGTTGCTTTGAATGACTGAGAAATTCAAATCTGTGACCAACTCTTCTCAGATTATGACTTTGTTTTGAAAATAAAATCTCATTCAAGAATTGCACTAATGTGAATGAAAGAAAAAACTAAGGCATTATTACTTTAAGTTTACCAATTTCTAGTTTGTTCCAACCTCTGTGTTTTGTATTTGGTCATATGGCATGCTGTAATGAACTTGTAATGAACTTAAAATCAGTGAGACAAGCCACTTCCTTTTACAGGATGTGCTGTCATATTTACATTACTAGTTGAGATCAAATGAAGGCTGACTTCTTAGATGTGTGTGGTCCAAGCAAGGGTACCAGAAAAGCAGAAGGGGGTAGACAGAGAGAAGAGCCATTGCCATCCAGCCTTGATGCATAAAACCTAACATCATAGATTTAGGTCAGACCTTTAGGTATCTAACCGACTGATCATCAACAAGATTGATAGATGGATAGATATGGCTAGATTTTGGCTTCCTATTCACTTTGTCATCTAAACACACACGCCACATGAAAACTGCTCAGACTTTTAAACATTCTTTCATAGTTCAGCACAAAGAGAGATAACACATTTCACAAGGCTTTATTATTCGATTACCCTAGCCCTTTGTTAAAAAACAAAACAAAACACTGTTTTATATATTAAGCGATTATCATTTGACATTTGAAGCCTGGTTGATGAATCCGTGGAAAAGCATTTGGAAAAAAAAGTCTGCATTTAACAGAGGAAATAAAAAAGTGTCCCTTGCTGTTGTTTTTCTTGTTGCCAGCATTTTAAGAAGGACTGTTGAAGGGTTTGATGAGACCGAGATCCATAGCCTTGACCAGGCATGTTCGTGCTGCATCGATGGCATCCTGCCTCTTGGGATTGTCTGCCGCCTTGCCAATCACTGAGAGGATTTCCAGCAGCTCACTTTCGATCAGTTTTTTGGCCAGCTCACTGTTGTCTGAGTTGAGCATGTTGTAGATAACCACGAGGCCACGGTGCTGTATGTGGGGATTGCTGTGGAGACACAACCTCTGCAGGATCTCAAGCCACTGGGTGGTCTGTCGGAGACATCAGTCACACAGTCAGTGACACTGCAAAGCCTAGATTCTCAAACTATGGTACAAGTACCACTGGTGCTCAAGCTACCTCTAGTAGTACACTGAGAAATCTAAAAACTTAAAAATGAAATAAAGCTACTACAAGAAGTTTTTAACTTGTCATGAAACAGTCTCAATTCATTGGTTATTTGGTTATAGTTATTGTTATTGCCTGCCACAGTGTTGGATTCTCCTCGAAATCAGATGAAACAAGGCTGTGTTTACATTTTCCCATACAAAGTTGCAGTGAGTAGTTTGCTGGCCAGTTAAAAAGAAGTAGGAGGAGATTTTTATTTAGATAATTTGATTTTTGATGTCATATTTTGTGTTTATTACTGAGGAAACACTGCTGCTTTTGTTCACAGGGAGCTCCAAAATCAACAAAATATGAAAGTTTGTTGTAGCTTTAATTTAAAAAGTAATCAAAATACTACTAAATTTTAAATGACAAGTGACAAGTTAAACTGTGAAGGCAGTACTGCCTTACGGTGAAGGCAGTGTGTCTGTGACTGACAATAGTCAACAATAAAAAATCCTATTATTAGTAATTAAACCTTCTGCGTGAAAAGTCTGTAGCTGAATAGGTCAGGCCCACGCTACTGTATTTTAACATCAGTCATAATGGTGGTACCTTGAGAGCCTAATATTTTCTGAGATGGTGTGTGGTGCCTCAAAGTAAAGTTTGTGAATGATGAATCAAAAATATCACCCACTGCTCTTCAAACTTGGTAGTTTGGATATTTTTAGTACTTGTAGTGACTAATTAAAAAGTGACTGAGTGAGACAGTGTATGACAAATTCTGGCAAATTGGCAAATTCTTTTTTTCATTTTAAAAAGGATCTCCTCTGGTTTTATGGCCATCAGTTTAGTCACAATGATTATTTCTCTAGAAAACTCTCTTTGTGAGGAAATATTAATGATTCATACTAACGTCATCACTGCCATCTTGTCAGTGGGATCACAGATAAGTCATAATATGACTCACAGTGTAGCATCCATTATTTTGCAAGTTGGCTAATAGGGGCTCAGAATCAGGATATCTCAACCTCTGCTGCCTCCATTTTGACCATCATGTTATTATATATGTCTCTCACAAGTCCCCTCTCATAACTTTATGGAAGTACAACACTACATCATTGCAGTACTATTAAATCACAGCTGTTATGGTAATTTGGTAGCAATATGAAAACCAGACCTTAGCACTTTAGCACCAATTTCATAGGCCTGTGTTTAAACAGATATTAGCTTGTGAGAAACTACAAAAGTGCATGAAACATTCCCAAATGCCACAAAAGTTTTGCTTAAGTATTACAGGTTAGTAGCATAGAGATTTTGTCATTTTACAGATATTCCAAAGGACCTTTTTCATTCCATCTAATAGACAAAAATGTGAAATGCATTCTGTGGAACAAAGAGTGGCACGTGGCACGCCATTTTGCATTTTGTCTATACTAAGTGTCAAACTCTCAGCCCACAGGCCACATCCTGCCCCACACGTCATTTTATGTGACCCGTGGGAGCTTGCAAAAAATGCAGAATGCATGCTAAAATGCATCTTAATTTTATTATCATGCACTGAGGGCATCTAGTTGCTAGATATCAGTATATGCTAGTGATTTAATATCATATGGCTGTTTCCAGTTGCACTCTAGCCAAGTGTTGAAGTTAGTAAACATTAATAGTAGTAGCCTTGTAAAATGCTGTCAATTCATTTTTAGGCAAATATACATTTTGGGTTTAAAACTTGCTTTTAGGATTGCCAAACTGAAACAAGCCTTACTGTCATTTTGAGGTTATTACATATTCTACTGTGTATATTTTATTGTTTACATAAATCATATAAGAGTTGCATTTACACCTGCCCTTTTGAGGGAAACCATAATGCTTATATGGCCCAGAATGAAATGGAGTTTGACACCCCTGGTCTACACAATGCATCTCTTGCCACAAAACATCTACAGTGCAGCACTGGCATCTGCCAGACTTTAAGTTATCAGTTGCTGAGTGAAAGCTAACCAGGGCATTTGTGGGCATTTCCTTCTTTCCTCTGTTGTGAGACTAGAGTTCATATTCTCAAGTAAAACCCCATCAAACACTGTTGTACATACCACTTGGGTCAGTTTAGTGCAGAGCTTCTTCTGAGCTGCAGTGATCATGGCCAGCGCTCCAGCTGCAGCTATCTGAAGATTGTCGTCATCCTCGCCACACAGCAGCACCAGCAGCTTCATCTTGTCGTTGCCATCTTCCAGATAGCGCTCTTGGACCTAAAAGATACAGAGTTTTTCGGGGGTTTTTTTTTAAATGCAGCCACACCTGTTGGACAGGTGTTGCACATGTTGACTATGTGCCATCAGTTCTTAGGTGAGATTTTAGCTGCTGGTCTGTTCTCACCTCTTTACATGTAACAAGATTGCACATGCATTCAGTGGCAGCCTGCCTGATCTCCTCATGCTCCTCAAACATGTAGTTCTCAATATCTGGCAGCGCGTTCTCTTTCACAATCTTCACTCTACAAAACAGATGAAAAAGCACAATAACCACTGTGAGCGGCTGCAGTCACTTGTAGGAAAGGAGATGGTGATGTTGCAAAATGTTACCTTAGTTTTTCACTGAAACCAGCCAGGTTGGTGAGGCCTCTCAGAGCTTCATAGTTCTGCATTCCCTCTCTGTCTGTGTGAAGGAGGCTGACTAAAGGCCGCACCACCTCATACACCTGTCAATCAAATGATACAGAATTGAATTTTAAAAAGCCCTACTATGAATTAAACACTAAATCAGCAGAGACACATGCTGAATTCTCAAGGAAAGGAACGAATAAGACTAATGATAATAATTATAATGTAAACCATCAGCAGAACCAATAAGACTATCACAGTACTAAACTATCCATCGTCTCCAAGCATATAGATAGACAAGAAAAATAGGCCAAGGAGGGTAATGTCAGTGGGGGGTCAAGGGAAAATCATGAAGAATGAGCTGCCACAGTAAATTTCCACTCCCTCTCTATTACACTCATAACAAAAACAAAGCCACTACCATTGCAAGTCTTACCCTCTCCCCAGGGAATGCAATTTCTGGGTTGGAAATAGCTGCGATCTTGGCAAGGGCGTGGCTCGCCTTCACCTTCCCAGCTTCTGTTCCTTCCAGTGCAAGTGGTATCAACGCCTGAGGGCAGAGCCAGAAGAACACCAGTGAACAACAGTGGGGATATTTTGCAACGACCAGTTTATCCAGTTAATGTTTCTCCAGTTTTCTGGGGATGTGGTTGTAGAACGTGAAATTATTTGTGACTGAATGAAGTGTTGTGGATTCACTTGTACATCAAGTTCCAAACACTCACCTTTCCCCCACCTTGGGCTATGATAACACCACGATCTTTGGGATCCTGTGACAATGCCAAGAAAACCCTAAGGATTAAAAAGAATAGAAAATAGGTTCAACAATCATTTATTTCAAAGCAATTTTGCAATTTAAGGCAGAATAAGCAAGAAAGCGGATTCATTCGTTTGCGTTTTAGCTTGCATTCCCTTCACTCTGTGACAGAACATTTAAAAATACATTTAAGCTTATGTCATGAAGTGATTCATGGCGTGACATGTTGTGATTAATCATGTGTTTTGTGGGGGATTCCAGTTATTTATATTACACATTTGATGAGTGCTTTGTCATCACTTTGCTATGACAGAGGGTAGACACGACTACTTCCAAAATGTAGTCAACTAGACACAGGAGATTTACCTTTTAAAGGTCTAAATACAACTAGTAAAGGATTAAGTGATGATGGGATGAGACCAACCTGTCTATAGGTGAAATAGCCATAGAGTCTTAAATTAGCTTTGGAGGGTTTATGACAAATGAGCTGCATTCTGATTGGTCTAAACTCCCAGCAAACTTGTCTGTGCTGGAGATACTGTTGGACTACACTAACGATGCAACTGGTAGATACCTAAAATTCTGTTGTAACTATAGATGAATGATTAGTCTACAGTGATGCACATTGTCAACTGGTGTTTCTGATAGTCAACTAGTTGACCAGTTGACTAGTCTGTGACACCCCTAGTATGAGATGCTTCTTCTCCCACCTTGACAACATCTCCTTGGTCTGGTCCGTGAGTATGGAGTTGTCTGCTTTGACCATGACAGCGAGAGCTGACGTGACTCCAGCCTTCAGCAGCCTTTTCACTCTCTTTTCAATAAAGTCCTTCTTGTCCTGAGAAAAGCAAGCATAGAAAGTTTGCATATGCATGCATACGGGTAGTGTAACAGTTTTACATATTGTGTTTTTCGCTGACTTGAGTTTTCTTCCTCTGTTTACCTTGGGATGTTGCTCAGGCACATGCTGCTTTGAGAACTTGGCCAGTTGAACCAGTTCGGGTATGATTTCCTTCTTCTCATAGCAGTTGGTGCAGTTAACCAGGGTGCAAGCAACTGCGTATAAGATTGTCTTGTCCTTAGACTAAAAACACACAGAAAGGAGCAAAGTTATCTCTAGTGTCTAATTAGATTTATTGTATGTTTCTTTCTGTCTGTTATTTTCATACCTTGGCCAGTTCAAACATGGCTTTCATGGCCATTTCATCCTCAACAAAGTCATCTTTCACATCAGCATCATTAGTCAGATAAGCAAGACCCTCAATTGCCCAATTTCTTGTTTTCGTATCAATCTGTGGATTGCAAAGCCACCTAGAAAAAAGGAAACATTTAACAGTAAATGTGATTAGTGTTGATGGGAAGCAATTGTGTTTCCTTTTATTTTAAGTTTTCTGCATGCCACCATCTTTTCTGTCATTGCGGGTAATAATCTTCTTGTTTCTTTAACAGTCTGTGTAAGAGTACTCACTTTCTGCACTGCTTGGCCAGCTTCTCTGTGGAGCCTTCAGCAAACTGCCTTAAACTGTAATCATCACCTCCAGCTGAACCCAGTTTACAGAGACCCTGGAGAAGACATGGACATAAGTATGCATACACACACGAGCAAAATGTAGAGGTTGCCTAGTCTAATTAATGAAATTTCTTTTTATTATAGGCATCCAGCTGAACATCAGGATTTTCATGCCTAGTGTAGCTGAGCAACAGTAGATGCCCACTGTTTTTACTTTCTTTTGCTGTCTTGTACTTTATATAACTTATGTTTTCACAATGTGTTGTATTGTCATTGTTTATTGTGTGTTGACTGTGGCCAAAAATCGCTGAATAATAAAGTTAAACTCCACAAATTCCTTTCTTTCCCGGGCACACTCACCACCAGCGCACGTATTTTAATCCTCTCATTCTTGGTCTTCTTGTAGATGTCCTTGAGCAGCGACACACCGTTGGTGATGATGAAGCTGGCACGGCTCATCTTCGAGGAGGAATGGATCAGCGCCTCCACAGCAACCATCTGGTCCACCTCACGCTCTGAGCCACACAGCGCCACCATCATCTCCATTATGCCTTGATGTCCAACTAGAGCATTACCGACGTCAAAGGGACCCTGAAGCAGGCCTGAGATGGTGTTGATAGCATGAATGGTCTTGTCCATGTCGTTGGGGTCAATTTTAGATCTGTGAGAAATGAAGGAAGGACAGGTGAAATAAAAGGACAAGTGTTTATAAAGTTTTGGCCACAGCATATGGACAATAAATCTGTATTTTCAGGACATACTTAATATAGTCATCACAAATGTCTCTGAAGTTGTTTCTCTCTGGGTCACAATTGAGGTCATCATAGATCTTGTTGAGGAGCACGCTGGCAATCAGCTGGGTGTTATCTGTCAAGGGCAGCTGGTCTGGCAGTTCAGGAACCTGACCACACACCTTGAGAATCTTTTTCAGGCCTGGAGAACAAACACATGTAATTCATATATACATATCACATGCCAGGGAGTCTGGGATGCAGCGATGGACTGCAGTCAAACCAAATAAGTGACCTGATGCAGCTGTCTGGCTCACCATTGTCAATAGTGAAGAGGGCCCTGGAGTTGTCTCTCTCTTTCCTGTCTTTACGAGGTACATTCTTGCTCAGGAGGTTCAGTGCCTGGTCTCTGCCATGGCCAGACACCTTCTTACTGCCAACCATCTCCAGTAGAGAGAGAAGAATGGTTTTCAGGACTTTAGACGCATCTGCAGAGGGACAGATGACAAAAGATTGTACGTCTCAGTCAGCAGTGCAGTGAAAAATAACAGCATAACTACAGTAATTTCCCTTTTATGTTCTGTATGACTGGGTTGTATCACCAAGGATTAATTTTTAAACCATATTAAATAATTATTTAAATTTAAATTGCATTGCACCAAACAGAAAATTAAGACAGATTACATTTAAACCATTAACTCTTTAAACCTGACTTAAGTTTTTACTCTAAACTACACTCTACACAAACAGACGATGATTCTGTCTCACCCAAAACCAAGGCCTCTTCTTTGCCATATTCCCTTTTGTCTCCACCAGTGAGTGAGTCGTTGATGCACTGGAAGAGGTTGCAGGTTGCCAGTGCGATCTCCTCATTATCAACGGCCATAATGCTGCATATCTTATCAACACCCACCATGTGAACAATAGCCATTGCCTGTTTCGGGGTAGAGAAAAAAATATACACTAAGTATGTTTTGCAAGAAAAATAAAATGCAAATAGTATGAAACTTATTCTAGTGGAGCCATATGAGTTTGTTGTGTTTGGAAAAAGCTGCACGGTTGACATCATTGTGTGAATATGCTCACCCGAGCTTTGTGTCCTGTGCACATTCCTGACAAAGTGCGAATAGCGGCCAGGATCATCTCTGGTTTGCCTGTTTCAATCATGTTGAGCAGCAGAGGCACTCCGTTGTTCTGGAAGATTCTTTCTGCTCCGGCATCCTCTCTGGACAGCACAATCAGGTTGTTGGCAGCCTAGACATAAAAGGAAGAAAGTAGCAGAATTGAAACCACAATTGTGTACATCTACATCCTGACAAACAATAAAAAACAGGATGGTCAGAAAATACTCACCTTTTCCTTCTTATCCTTTTCCATTTCATCATCAAGGAGAATGTCAAACATGTTCTGTACCCTCGAGTCTGTAGAAAATGTTGTCTTGAGCTGAAGAGAGTCAAAATGAAACTTTCATCACTTCCTGATGCTGACATGTCCAAATCAGTTACATGCATTTTGTTTGCTGTACTCTATAATTCCATCTGCAAATTTCTCTCCAAAAACATTTCCTTCTAATGCTACAACAAAAGAACAACTAATCACAGTATTCAGTCAAAAGATCTCTCAAGAATACATGTAGCAGAGCTGTTGAAAGCATTTATTACAAGTGGTCTGTGCAGCCTTACAGTATGTAAGTATGTACAGTGTATTGGTTTAGTTTTGTTTAATACTGACCTTGGCCTGGATTTCTGCTCCCAGCCTGCGTAGAGTCTCCAGAAAGGTCTTGTTCTTTGGTTCGAGGGTGGCACATCTTTGCACATCTTTGAAAGCCATGTCCAGTTTTCCTAGCTTCTCAAGAGCTTGGCAACGTCGGTACAAAGCTTTAATATCTGCTGCATCAACATCAATTGCTACATGGAAGGAAGAAAGAGTCATTATGAGATTGTGGACTTTGGTTCGAGTTCAGTGTTCGTATTGTTTTTGGTGTCATTGGAGCTAATGTTTGGTTTGATTCTGTATTTGGTGTTGGTTACATATCTGTATTTATACTCTACCTTTAGATGCATCAGCTGCCGCATTGGTATAGTTTTCCTGCATGAAAAACAGAAACATCTAAATAAAAGTCTAAATTTGCAAAAGACATGGCAAATGTAATCTGTTATTACATGTTCGTTTTGGGGCTACTTTACCAAAGTGCTTACCTTTTTTAAGTAGCATGCAGATCTGTTCCTGTGAATGACAGCAAGCACTTTTTTGTCCTTGCACACCTTGATGGCGCTGGTGTAGCACTCGATGGCCTTGTCGATTTCTCCTGCCTGGAAGTGTTTGTTTCCCTCGTCTTTTAACTGTATTGGGTCCCCCATCTGGTAGAAAGAGGGATTATCAGATATGACATATAAAATCTTCAAATTATGTCACACAAATTTGGATTTTTCATGTAATATCCAACCTGACAGTCAACACTCATATTTCATCACCTGTTATGTCTGACAGTATCAGCTCACCAGCCAAAGCACAATTTAACAATGTCACAGTTATCAGTTAATCAAACGTGAATGTAGTATTTCACCTGTTTCGAGACCACCAACGTTTCATACCGAAGTCACATTTTTCAAACGCAAACACAAAACTGGACACAAACAAATATTTCAAACAAGCTAAAGATTTTTTTTCAAAGTCTGCTGAACACTTTAAATTTTTTTTGTCATTTGGTAATGAGTGTTAGAGAAGCAGTATAGAAGCAGTGCACAGCCCACACAGACATGCAGTACAGACTCTAGTTTCACATTCAGTCTGGAGAATTGTACTCAACCTGTCAGCATAAATGATATTACATTAAAAATGCTTTTATTCTTACCATTGTTGCTAATCAGTGTCCTGCTGACTTGGGTCCTCTGTAGCAAATGACCATGCACATGCTATCTCTAACTTTAAATGGCCTCCCCCCAAAGCCTTATTTGGGCATGGTCTCGTACCCCACTTGGAGCCTTGCAACACATGCCACTTTCACAATGGACAGACACCATCTCCTGCTCCACTGATAGGCACAGTCTATCCTCCATTGTGCCCTTATCCTAAGTACCTTCTGCATACTCGAATGTCACTCAAATGAAAGAAAAGACAGATCTGTGTGGAATCTGTACAGTACCTTTACGATTGTGTGTAGTGTGTCTTGGTCTGCGTAGATAGTCTGAACCTCCAGTCACTTGTGTTTGTTACAAACTTTTTCTGTCTTCTGTAACCTTCCCCCGCCAGCTCCTCAATTTATATTTATAGTGGATCTCAGTGAGCTGGGACAGAGCCGAGGTGGACCATCCATGACGTATAGGGGTTCATACTAAACTCACTAACATCCAAAGAACAGCTTTGTACCAAAGGTTATCATAAACCATGATTAATTGTGTTGCAACAAATACCCTTCCAGTATCTTTGGATTACCCAAGACTTAATGAATAAAACAATTATTTTCCATTCAATACCGTCTGTGAGCGTGACCCCCTTAAGGTGGTCTGCTCCTGATAAGGTCTATTTAGGGCACAGACAGCTGAGAACTTACCAGCAAATGCCCGATGCCAAAGTGGTGGTGGTGGGGGGGGGGGTTTAAAAGAGTGTGTGTGTGTGCGTGAAGACAGAGGGGGGGCTGACAGCTGTACGACCACAGAGGAGCCTAGTAGCTTCTGGAAAGAGAATTATCTCAAGTCCCATGAGGTGGGGTCAGGCATGTTATAGTGATGGTTGGGTTAGGGTTAGGGTCAGGGATAACAGAATACATTATATCAAGAAGGGGTCTTCATACAAGTGCAAATTTGTATATCTTTGGATCAATTTTTTGTGAGAACGAGACAACAAACCAATATTGAGATGAACTGGTGAGTTTCGCTTTCTACACCAGTGTTTCACAAAACTTTTTTCTGGGGACCGACTTTTTAAAAACGACAAACCACCTCAACCTAATTCACAACAGGCCCTATCGATAAATATTGGGAGATTTACTTTGTGCATAAGTGAATGTTCCTGACCTTTTTTACTGTCATTTCTGCATCACTGCATAAATTCACATGTGTTATTGAAAACATATACACATATTAAATATTTTAGAAATGAGAAGTAATTACATTAGTCTGAATCACAGGCCATCTGATTGTATTTATTTCCTATCCTCAGGAAAACATTATTGGGCATCATAGATTACTTCATAAATTTGTGTATTTAGGTGGAATTGAAACTGGCACTTGTTCTTGTCCTCTCATCAGTAAAACAATATGCAATTTTTAAATGTTTTTAAAAAAAAAAAAAAAAAAAAAAGATGTACTGCAGATATGAATCTTAAATTTGCAGAATTTCTTTCATAGTATTCTATTTTTTGAAAAAAATCTCCTCTGACTCTCTCTCTGACTTGGTCTCTGGAAATGACTACTACACTGTTTCCTGTTTTGATGGCAGCAATTGTATATGATGTGAAAGTACTGCCTTGCCTTATTGACTGTCTCGTTAATATGAAAAAATTCTACTGCTTTGACTCATGACATATGGTTTGTCAACGCACAATGAGGTCACTAAATACTTTCCTGTTTTTGAATAGCGAATCACCTTGTTACATGCACGAATGTGAGAAAATAAGCAAAAATATTCCTGGCCTGCCAATGGTTGTTAGCTGTTTTTTGTACTGGCTACTCTGTTTGCAATCTTTTTTTTTTCTTTTTTTTTTTTTTTTGAAAAAATGATACAAAAAAAGACTTAGCTGAGGACATATTTTAGAGTTGTTGTTATTCCTGTTACTATACAACATTAAAGAACAACGCAGCTCATGTGATGATCTTGAGGACTCAGGAAATGTATTACTCTTCAATGGTAACTATGGTTACTTTATGACAAGTGTGTGTGGGTACTAGTGATGTGAAATGTGTCATTCATGTGCTTTTACAAGTGTCACATGCATTACGGTTTTAGTCACAATGTATTTCGGCATTTTACTGAATCGGAAAATTGCTGATTGTCAGAAGTCATGGATGTCTGGCATGAAATAATGAGGGTTGTACTTCATTTAATTTTTTTCAAATATAATAACCATGTAACTTTTTTAGAATAATTTGGGATGCTAAGTCTTTTTTCGCCCCATCAACTCTTGAACCACACACCAGGTGTGGTTAAAATACACCACACACACACACGCACAAAACTATAGAGATTATAAGCTTGTGCCCTCTGACAGTAGAATACTATAAATAAGATTTCCAAACAAACCCCAAACCAGCAGGCAAAGAAAGAGGAACTTGAGCTGCATTTTATGTGGTCTTCTAGAGTCTTGATGCCACCAGGTGGCATAATCCAACCAATACAGTTGGAGTAATAATTGTGCACTATTAAAGTTGGATTGGTGCAGTGATTCTCAAACTTTTTCTGGCATACCTTCCTTAATAACCCCCCAAAATTCAAAATTCATGTCACACCCCACAATGTTCATCAGTCGTTGACAATGATAGACAAAGCACTAAATTAAAACTCATTCAGGTTGAATTATAGTGAAATAAAGGTCAGCATGACAGCATCAGCAAAGTCTTGTTTATTTTCCCTTCATGAATAATTTTCATTCAGCTTATGACCCTGGGTCATTCATGCCCCCTGCAGCAGCTCTGTGAAGTTTTCAAAATGGGGTTTCAAAAGGTTTTAGGGTAAATATTACATTAGTTATTACATTAGTCACTGAAAGGAGATCAGAATAGCCTGAATGTGTGTGATTTCATAGACAGTTCAGAGATATAGTATGAAGGAAGTTAACTTTCCCACTTTCCCAGCATCCCTGCTCTACAATAATGCACTGTATGGGTCAGGTTTTATATGTGCAGTTTAGAGCAAGGAATCAAGAGTGCAGAAAATGTGCCTGGTTTTATTTTGAAAATCCCAGACCGGATATACTATTCTCGGTGGATACGTAATGCTAGCTCATTCTGTTGCCTGCATCTTCCTCCCCGACCAAAGACTGCCAAACAGAAGAAGCTGCATTTACCGGCTCATAATAAGTCTGTAGCCTTGTTTCTGTTAATTATTTAAGTAATGTAGAATGGCGTCGGGTTTTGGGAAGATTGTCGTTGGTACTTATGTGGAGATAAAGCGCAGTGATGGTAAGTTTCTCCCTGTCTATTATCTCCCCGCCGCACTGTGTAGCTAAGTTGTTAAGGGATCTTTGTTGCTGCGGTGCTGTTGAATACAGCAACCGTTGTTCCTGGCTGCAGAGCGTAACGTTCACGTTAGCTGCATGAGATCGTTAATATTAGCTGTCAGGGCGGAGTGCTTCAACATGGCCAAAGGCTTTGAATGAGCCCTTACCTTTGTTAGCTAGCTTCTATGCGAATTCAAAAGACATATGCCGTTAGCTGTTAATTCATCGTTAGATAACAACAGATGCATTCAGCTGGAATTATGCGAAGTTAAAACACCATCGCCAGTGCCACGTTATTTGAAGTATTTATTCTAAGAAGGGATTAAAATTTACCATTAGCTAAGCTAGCTAAATTGCTAAACAAGCTAACGCTAACGTTAGTTCCGTAGAGAGCAGCATTAGCTTGTTATTAGCTAAAGGGCCAAAATTGTTACCGGCTTTCTTACAACGCTGTACTTAAACCTAATTACGACCCATTTAGTCAGCGATTAGTTTGCTTTTTGGCTGTCTTTATGCACAAAATAATTTATTCAGTCATTGTTATTAGTTAAATAATCACTTAACCTAGCTAACTTAAGTAGCGTTGTTGTTATGGAGACCATCTAATGTTAGTTAACCCAGTTCTCTAGAATCAAGATTTAAAAAAGATTTTTTTAATTTTAAAGATATTATGCAGTGCTAATAACAGTAGAAAGGCACATACCAACATTGTATTAACTTCAACCGTGATGAAGATAATTGTGGCTGTAGAAACTCTTTGGTAAGATCATCCATTATAACGAGGAAATCATGTTTTGAGGGATTTTTTTCCCCCCAGAAATATCGATAACCGTTAATAATCTCATGTCCTGTACTCAAAAGGTAACCGATAATTTCTTATTATTCATGTTCAGTAGTCCACATAAACTGCAGGCCAGTTAGTGCACACTTGAGGATATTTAAGGCAAAGATATAGTGAGTGAAGATGGATGATTTATTATTTCATAGGTCTGACCAAACAATCTAACTGACATTACTATTACAACAAAATCAAAGATGAATTCAGACCCTTCAAATGTTCATTCACTTTTTATAGTTAAGAATACTGAAAACCTTAACTATTATAATTCGGCTTTTATAGAGCATTTTCCCAAGTAATCAAATTGAAAGCTTTGACAGTCAGTCAAATCAGATATTAATATAGCCAATACTTATCAGCGAATATATGCAGATACAAATAGAAATCAATAAAGCTAGATAGGCCAATATTGGCTGATAATTTATCCTTACAAGTTTTCATTGTATCAAATGTAACAGTAGCATGAAGACAAAGAAATGGCAGTGTGAAACGCTGATGCCAGCTCTGTGCTTATTGTACAAGTACTGTATACTGGGAAGTGCCATCACTTCAGCCTCGGTTTTTGAAGGGTTAACAGACGAGTAGACAGGAGAGGCGTGTTGTATGACTTGTCTCTATGTGAATGTCTGCTTTATTCTGTCTGCCCTGTATAGTAGTAAAATATTGCTTCAGGGCCAGGCAGCCAAAGATGACTGAAAAGTTTGTGTCATTCCTGCCGGCCCTTCCAGATTAGGCATAGGCTACACCCAGTGATAATGTTTTGTAATAAAAGCCTTAAACAACAAATACTTTTACATACAAAGCACTTGATTGAAAACAAACTGTCAAAGCTAGAGGCAAGGGTGTGATTTTAACCGTTGTATTGGCTGTTGTTGATGATGATGTCCTCAACTCCATCATCAGTGCCCTAAGATGAAGGGTGAGATGAGAAAGAAACAAACACTCAGGAGGCCTAGAGAGGAAAGCGGTTCTCTCTGGTCATTTCCCTGCTGGTCGGTGTTGCATCCAGAGCAGGGATTGCCCTCTCTCTGGGGGGTTGGTGGCGGGTCTGGTTCAGATTCAAGCCAGATTCAGGCCATTAGCCACCACCCCATCTGTTGCAGCCAGCTCCCTCTATTCTGCCAGGACTCTCTCACTCCCAGTCTGTTTTTTTTTCCCTTTCACAGTCAGTCCCAATGAGAGCAAGATCTCAGAGAGAATTTTTTTTGACTATTCGGTAGATATTGGAGTGTATTTCAAAGTTGAGTGCTATAAAGACATAGGACACCTACCAATTCAGTGATTATGGACTACAGAATTTTCTCAGTCTGTGACATGTTACAGTTTCATCAATGTGTGCATTTGGTTATGTAGTGAAACTGATGCCTCTAAGGCTTTGTTTTTTCCACAGGCTTAGCAGAGCTTGAAGCACCCCCTCTTAAGCCCCTTCAGTCACTGGGAGGTGTCAGCATACGCACCCAGCCAGGTTTTAGTATAGAAGTGGGACACAGTGGGCAGTGAATTCAGTTACAGAAAACTAGTATAGCAACTACTGTAAGACAGACATTTATGTGACTTAGCATTTCAGCCAGTGTAGTATTGGAACAGAGTGTGTATATGTGAGGAAGACATAGGCAAGCAGGTACACTTAATAGTATTTGGAGGGAAATTAATTGTGAAAGTATGTCTGGATCTTGTAGGTATGCAGTGTCTGCCGTGGGACGGATGCTGTGCTCTTGAACCTGATGGTTCTCTGCTTATGCTGAATAAATTAATGATTAATGATGATGTTATTAAGCACTTGACAGAAATGATACCAAGTTTGATCATTGTTTAATAATGAAAGTAACTTATCAATAACACCAAATATTAGCTTTTTTTTAAAAAAAAAAAGTAACTCTTTATTTATTGCCTATGTGTATAGTTAGAGCTATATTTTTTGGCTTGGGCATGGACCATAATAACAGATAAACTTACGCTTCAGCCTTGTCACATTATGGCAACCTGCCTAATCTGGATGTGGAGAGAGAAAGTTGTACTTACTGTAAAGCTGTCTTGGTGATGGGTGGAGCATGCATTTGTGTCTTTAGGTCGTTTGGCCTCTGGCGACAACAGGTTAGATGGGCCCCCTCTGTGTCCATTGTTGTGTATGGTGTTTTACTGTGGCTGTGGCCTCCATTCTCAGGTTATAAAGGCTCTGCTATTGACAACTGTACATTTACACAAGCAGCAGTCTTGCTTAGCCTTTACATTCAGTTTCTCTCTCATTATTACTAGGACTGAAATATTTGGCAAAAATATCTAATTCCAATTATTTTGACTAATAATATTTCATATAATTATTTTCATTTTTATATAAAAATATTAAAATGATTTTTGAGGGACTCTAAACCAAAAATCTTTTTTTTCCTTAAGTCTAGAAGACTAGAATATGGTGTGTAGGCCAGAACATCTCTGCAGCACGACAATATTTAATTTAAAATGGTATTTTGACCCGCATTTTACCTTTAATAAATGTTGCTTCTCCTGCCATTTGAAAATTGCAATAGGCCAAATTGTGATTAAGATCAAATTTCGATTAATTGTTCAGCTCTAATTGTTTCTTTGTTGTCACGTCTTGACCCCATTATTTTGTCCATATTCTCTTGATTGGTGTTTCTGGCTGGGATGATTACTTTTTTTTGGCATTAACACTCATTATTTATGTTTGTGTGCACTGTTATATGTTAACAGTGGAGACTAAACGCTGTCAGTATATAGTAAGGATGCACCTGTGTGCTGGTTGGTTCAGCAAACATCTTAATAATTCAGTAGAATGGGGGAGAAACAGATCACCTCATGTAACTTCTATTTCTGTCAAGTTGGTTTACAGTTATAATTTAATTGCAGTCTTTTTCTGTAATTCCCATCGGAAAGAGCAAAGTGAAATATGTGTACTTTAGGTAAGAAAGTGTCTCAAATCATATATTTGAATGAAGTTATTATGTCATGTAACAAGACTTTTGCGTGGTTAGGAGGAAATTGCTGGTTTGCTCTGCAGTTATTTATATTTTTGAGTTGAGTCAAATCTTTCTGAACCCATTGGAAGCCTGTGGCGTCAGACTTGACCACTGTCATTAGCCAACACCAGTCACATTTCTTTCCTCTCTTTTTTTATTAGCAGCAAAAAGCTATTAGCAAGAAGCAGCAGCAGAGGGCCTTGCCTGACCCCCTGTTTTCTCTGTAAATCCCCTAAGTGCTGCAGTCACTGTTGCAGTATGGCATGCTCTCAACACTCTCCTTAAGTTGCCTTTACTGTTGCCAAGGTTTTTTTTTTCAACGTACCATGTCACAGTTCAACAGTGGCATTAATTGCAGTCATATTCATGTCTAGCTGTTGTTCCTCAGTGCAGACATTACAGATGCCGGCATAGTAGTAAGTTCCTAGGTTAGATCCTTCCCTAAAGAGAGTTGCATTCACATGAGACAGATGAGTGATGATGAGTAGAGAAACACAACAAAAGCAGATGCCTTCATACAAGGCATGTGGGTTGACTTAGTGGTTTAAATATGAAAATTATGTGAATCATATGACCAAGGCTTCACAGACACCAGGTATCCATCTGGTTGAACCCGTATATACCAGGTCGCATTAAATCTCTGTGCTGATGGGTGGTGGCTCAACACCTTTATTATATGTATTAATAATAGTGTTGATTGAAGTGGTAAGCTTTTTTGTAGTATTTAAACCAAGTTATGTCTTAAATAGATAGACTTGAGAGGCTGAAGGAGCTCCACTGTTAAATTGTCAATAGAGTATAATTTTGTTATTTAGCTCTGATGAAGTTGTCCTTCTGAGCTTTTGTCATCCATATTGTAACCCTATGGCTTACTTGTACAAAGCTTAGACATAGTACATAAATATACTCACTTTTCAGTTAAGTATATGAAGTTTTCAGTTACTATGAGCTCTAGTTTTGAGCACTGGCTCAGTTAATAACAGAGATTCATTCATTTCTAATGGAGGGGAAGCTAGGGTTGTAAAGCTGACATCATTTGTTCATTATGTTTTTATGGCAGTGCTATATATCACAGTACTGTTTATGTTGTATTTATGTTTCTGTGTAAAATTGGCAAATTATTGTTTTATTTATGCATTCAAATATTAGCATTTAAAATGCTAATATTTTATGTTTGCAATTGATAAGTGATTTGCATTATTTAGCAATGATCAAATTGATTACCTTTCTGTCAAGTGCCTAATAATATCCTCATTAATTATTAATTGTTTCAGCAGAAGTAAAAAGCCCTCGGATGAAAGGGCATAGCATCTGTCCTGTGACAGACACTGTATAGCTACAGGACCCAGACTTCATGATGAAGGGAACATTTAATTTACAGAAAGACAAGTACATGATAATATTACTAAGATAATCACTACTATTATTAATAAGATTGGTTATGCTCAAACGAGTCAGCTATTGATCCAGTGCTAGTTGTAATTAGTCAAGTGTAAGTTTAGTTATGATTATAATATGCATATAAAAACTGCAGTAAAGAGTAAGTATATATTGTTTTTCATGGGTATATCCTACCCTCTTAAGCCAGCAGTTCCTGTGTTACCAAAATAAAACCATTGTAAGGAAAATCAGTGAAATGTTCAGCAATTGTGAGCGCTAAAAGCATCTTTGCTTGCCAGCTCCCTGTGAGCCTCTAAATAATGGATACAGGAACATGGTGCTTCCCTGGATTGCGCCGGGAATTTAACAGCATACAGTTAGATTCACATAGACAAAGATGGGAGGGCTGAGCAGGCTCTTTACAGCTGGTATTATTACGCTGCAGACAGAGAGGGGGGAGAGAAACATACAGGCAAGCAGCAGCTGTGCTCGTCTCTGTTATCAGTGATTCTCTCCAACGGGTCATTATCAAACCTCAGAGTCACTTCTTACCAAGATTAGCCTCAGTGTTTTGCCATGCTTTCATTTGAAACTTAAAGGATGTAATTGTGTCCTGATGCTTGAGGTGCTGAGGTCAAATGTTTGATGTCTAATGGTTAGTATTGATGTGTATGCAGACAGGGTTTACTTAAGGCATCATTCAACACTGTGCTCTGTACTGATCTCTTCTCATATTGTAATGCTTATTGGCATGTGATATGATTGCAATCATTGCCACAATATTAAAATAGATATTTTAGATACTGAATAATCTGTGGTCCACTGTCTACATTGCATGTGACTAGTGTTGGAATGTGGGTGTAATTCTGCTACTTTTGTTGGTATCTAACAAATAGCCTTTAAATTAATAACTTGGTAACCATGACTTTTTTTTTTTTTACTGTTTACTTTTGTTTCACCTAAAACCAGTGTACAACTGCAGAGAATAGCAGACAAACTCACCTTTTTCCCAAGTCTATGATCTTTTCATCATAGTATAGTATAAACTGTTCATCATATAATTATTTATCAACCACTGTATCAATGCTTAGTTAAGTGTATATCCCTCAGTATCTGTGGTCTTCACCTACCGTATTCTGCTGTCTAAACCAGGTGTTTTCAAAGTATGAGACTGTGGATTCCCCTCAGACAAAGCCTGGAACAAGGCACCTTGATTAGTTTACTTGCTTAATTTGTAGATGTCTATAGGATCAATTTGATCTCATAGATGCTCAACAGTTGAGCCACGATAGCCTGATATTGCAGTTATACAAAACTTCAGACTACAGTAAATACATAAACAGCATCCGTCCAAAGGCACATTTCTGTAGCTCTGAACTATCTCTTTACCCACATTACACGCATGGCAAAGCAGTAAAAGTGTACTTTGCTGTTTTACACAAAATAAGTTAAGATTAACTGCACAGGACATGCAAAACATAAGAAGATACGCAGGCCCTTGATTGACAGTGACACTCTGACTATGAACACAGCAAATCAGGATGTCTTTTAAAGCATTTAATATAATTTACCACAATCTCAAAAACACCTAACTCTTCTCAGGTTTTTCCAACCTTGCTACTTTTCTTTATGAAAAAACAGGGTAGTTCTAATTTAGCAGCACCAAGTACAGATCTGATCAGGCTGTGGTAATTACACCGTTTGTAACCTACGCTACTAAATACATTACCTTGCTAATGCGCAAGCTAAGGTATTAGTGAAATCCGTTTTAAGTTAACCTATGCGTATACCTGTGTGTAAAAATTTGTACTGATTAATTATCCTTAATCAGCTCTTTTTCATTACTGAAACACGAGGTGGTGATTGGCACATGCAGGCTCATCATCACTCTACATATTAACAGTTAAATATTACCACCATTGTTGCTACCAAAGTTGCAAAGGCCATATAGGAGTTTGGACAGTAGTTCTCACCTTTGTAGGCACTGCCTTCACTGTTTAATGTTATAATAGTCTACCTATCTGATGTTTGTGTTCCCCTTGTCAATGATATTTTCACAGGACGTATACACCAGGCAATGGTGACCTCATTGAATGAGGACAATGAGAGCGTCACGGTGGAGTGGATAGAAAATGGAGACACTAAAGGGAAAGAGGTAAACCACCATTTATTACCATAATGCATCAGTGGCACCAGCATGTGCTTTTATTTTCCACAGCAATTATTCTGCAATTATCCAAAGACATTCAGGCCTTCCAGATTGCATGTCCACCCGGACTGTTATTTCAGTAACTTGCACTGTGAAATTGATATCTGGTAAAAATCTATTTTCCATCATCAGAAATTACCATCTCCTCTCTATCTTGTGTCACTTCCTCCCTCTCTCAGTTTCACTGGTTGCCAGATAGCTAATGTTAGATATTGCTGATAAACATTTACTAAATTTACGAAATTTGAAGCACTTGCATGTAGGGGTGGGAATCTTTGGGCACCTGCCGATTCGATTGCGATTACGATTCAGGGGCTATGATTCGATTATAAAACGATTATTGATGCATCTTTAATTTATGTATATTGATGCACTTTTTCACAACACACATTTCTTTTTGTCTCACTGAATAAGTATTCATCACTTGCAATTTTTAAAAACAGTGCATTTACATGGCTTCTCATGTTTGTTGTGTTGCCAAAGTATTTTATTTTAACACGACACAGCTTACATGTAACGTGGCTCTTGTCCAGTTCGCTTCCGCCGTCGACGTTGTAGAAGCCGAAGTGTTTCCACACATCTGCTTTTAAATTAGAAGGAGCTGTTCGGATCTGACGGCGAGGCGGCTGGCGGTCAGCCATGTTTGTTTTTGTCTGTGCGCGTGTCGGCGTGTCCGCTCCAGGTGCGCGTCCCAAAGTGTCCCGGAGATTACGCCTACCGCGCTTCTTAGTTCCGCATTATTTAGAACCTTATTTATTACTTTAATTAACAGATTTAAATAATCGAAATTTGTACGTTTGTGAATCGATTCAGATTCGTCCATGTCCGAATCGCGATGCATCTAAGAATCTGAAATTTCCCCCACCCCTACTTGCATGTGAACTACCAAATCTTGAACGCAAAAATCACATTACCACACTGGCATGTATCTTTGACACTTTTTGGTATCAAAGACCCTTGCTTTCTTGAAAAGGTGTCTGATAAAAGTTTCTTTCCTCATTCAGACAGTGGCTGAAATTCTAGTTGCTTACAGTGTATTGCATTGGTAACAGAATTCCTGGTGGAAAAACAAGCAAATAAAGCTGGCCTGTTGGACCAGTGTCTGAATTAAGACAAAGTGATTTTAGGCCAAGTTACAGTTTGGTCAACAATTCTTACACAGTTAGATGGACTTGAAAATGCTGAATCACATTTTGAACAAACAAATGAATTCTCTCAAGATGTTGGGCCTTGAGGAGTATCAGGTTTCTCAAGTCCATGTCCAAGTGAAGTCTCAAATCATTACTGTTGAGTCAAAGTCAAGATGTGAGTCCATATTATTGGATTTTCTCAGGTCAACATTAAAGTCATAGATTGTGATTCAAACCTTCACCAATGTCCAAATGACTCAAGTCCAAATCTCTGCTACTGTCTGTTTCTGCTGGTTTACGTACAGGGAGGCTTGTTCAAAGTCACATATTAAAATGTAGCTGTCCTGTGCTGTTTATATGACTTACAGCACTAAGTCTGGAATATATGAATAGGGTGTATTGTTGCATTGTCTAATGCCAAACATCAGTTGATCAGCATGCATTTAATCAGTTGGTATTAATACTCCTCTATTTCTGAACAGATCGACTTGGAAAGTATATTTGCACTTAACCCAGATGTGGCTCCAGATGAAGAAATTGCTCCTAGTCCAGAGACTCCACCCCCACCTACACCCACATGTGTGAAGGTCAACAAAATTGCAAAGGTAAGTACCAATATGCTCTCTGAACATAACTGCAACAAATCTGTGTGATATGATCTGGATTGTTTAAACAAAAACACAATTTCTTTTGATTCTCTTGCTCCATTTTACACCATTATTGCTTGAGTGAATCTAAAGTGCTCAGACTTGCTTGGGTAATTATGTGGCTGCAGTTTGCTGCGCCTTAATATAGCACCTGGATCCTTCAAGGTAACTAACTAATTGGTCTTGTTAAGTACACCATGTATGTTGCACAGTAGATTAGGGCCGTAGAGTCACGTTAACAGTTAATTTGAAAAATATTGCAGTTGTAATTTAACCTGCTCTACAGTACTTTTTTTTTCAGTTGTCAACATATAAAACATTTAACCTGTACAGCAGTCATTCTCACAAAAAATATACATGTAGTTACTGTCTTTAGTTGTTTTGACAAGGTCTATTCTCCTTTCTTTAAAAAAAACTACTTTAAATTACGTGCATTGACAGTGTCATTATGAACATTGGTGTTATTAAAAGAGGCCTCTGTTCTCAGCACTAATCTGATTCTCAGGCTTTGTCTATTTCTGTATCTCTACATAACAGAGGTGGCAGGTGGAAGAGGTTGAAAACTGAATGGGCGGAAATAGGATGTTTCTTATTTCAGGTCCAAAGCAGCTCCAAAATATACTAAAGTGAAATTAGGAATTACTTAACCCTCATGTTTATATCCTAGAACATCTCACTTAGTTTTTGTTTTTTCTTGCAGAACCGTCGGACGATAGCACCTACTAAGAATGACACTCCGTCCAGGGATAATAGAGGTTTGTTTCATGCAGTTCTCGGGGAGTTGTTAAATTATCCTCTCATAATATTACTAGAATAGAAATCATAAAGAAGATCAGTGGTCAGTACATACAAAACTTATGAGTGAGTAATATTGTTAGATTATTCTGACTTTCTATATGTACTTCATTACTATACATTACACAGTTTAAACATGTTATGTCAGTCTTTTAGTTGACTTAAGATGTATGAAAAGTAAGATGTTTCCTGTTCATTGGGACTAGACAAAACAGTTTTAATGTTTTTATTGAAACTGTTTCAGAGAGGTATTGATTCATTTTTATAATCATTTTTGAGGATGTGGTTTGAGGCACTGTTGAACTGTATTGCATTATACAGAGAGATGTGTCATGCCCTCTGTGATAAAAACTGTTCGGACAAAATAACAGAAACACATGCTTAAAAAGGAACAGTAACATAGAACTCTAAATCTTGAGTTACTTAATTTGGTAAAAAAATCATCCATGGTCATGCATACTTTAATTTTAAGGTAGGTAAGTTGAATTAAAACTGTAAGATGCATGCTCAAAACTGGCGTGTTAGCAGAATGCAACTCAAAAGGTCTTTCTCAAACTTTTAAATCTCGTGGTTTTGTGTTTACAGCAATTCCGACCAGGGCCAGACCCCCACAACCTCAGCAACCAGAGCCTGCACCACCGCCTCCATCCCAACAGCCTGCACAACCCACTCAAGCTCAGACACAACAGCAACTGCAGAATGGTAACACGATCAAAACCAGTTTGTTTTGTAATGAACCTAAACTGTGATATTTCTCAAGAAACTTTTAAGGAGGTAGTTGTAAGCATTTGGCCTGAAGTTAAATGGTTCTCAAGAGGTGTAAATTCAAACTTGAGACATTATTTTTTAACAATATATTTTGTCAAATGAATAGTGAAAATGCACCACAAAAATCACTTTTTAACATTTATCATATTTGTGATCAGTTGATTCAGGCCATCTGCAGAAAACAGACACATTTTCAAAACTTTTTAATGTCTCATGTTTTTGTTGACCGCATGTTTATCACAGAATCCTCACATCAACCGATTTCCAGAAAGGAGTTTGGACAGCTTTGTATGTATCACCTGCATGTTTCCCTTGCCCTCATTGCTTTATGGTGATTCTAATAGAGTTCCCAATAGAAAGTGTCCTCTAGTTTTAGGAAAAGATCATCCAAATGTCTGTCAGATACAGTTCGGAGCTGTGTTGTGGTGGTGAAGTAGCACAAACACAATCCATCCAGCAGACAGGCTTTCTGGGTATTAGACAGGGAGTTTAAAAAAAACGTGCTGTTGGACTGCGCTGTCTTTTCCCTGATTCGCTTTTCTGATTTCTGCTGAGTCACACACAAGCACACACATGGGAAAGCCTGTGGCACTGTGCATTACTCCTCAAGGCTCAGACGGCAACAATAACCTTTCTCTTTGCCCTCCATTCAATCCAATTCTTCACTGTTGTTTGAAGGGTTGAGAGAAGAAGGAGGGAAACTCCTTTTTTCCCCCTCCTCACCCATCACGTCCCCTGCCAGCAGCTTGAGAGACCCACAAGTAGTGATGGTTTTGCATCCCTGTATACTGCCTTGTCCTGGTGCTGACCCAGCTCATCTTCTCCTACCAGATTAGAGCAGATTATTAATCCCTCTGCTCTGATACTCTGGGTTCTCGGGAACTGGAGCCAGCAGGAGGCCAGGACTGTATTACAGGGCTTGGGCCAGGCTTTGCAGTGGGAAGCTGGGGCTGTAGCAGCGAGCCAAGGCTAATCAGATAACACTGTTTTTTGTGAACTGTGCAAGGAGTGAGAAGTGGCTTTTACTCACATGTTTGCTAACTTGTGTTCTGTTATTATGATTACTAATATGTTGTGATTGACATGAAACACTAATCTGTGGGTGTGCTGTGCTGGGAGATTTGGAATAACCTTCTGGTTGATTGTTTGTTGATTGAAAAATAATTCTGAACATATTTGTGATGAAACCACAGCTAATTTTAAGTGCACCACTATAACGCACATATCCTAGTTTTAGCAGTCACCCAGTCTAGTTGTTTCAGGATGCCAGCAGAAGGGATAAATGAGGAGAGCGGGTTTTGAACACACTGTAAAGGCCCTTTGTTGGTTATATAGAGAAAGCAGCTAGTGTGATACTGGAGGCACAGTGTACCAGCCACTGCATCCTTGTCTGTGCTTGAGCACTATGACTGTTCTGCTTTGTTGGAAATAGCCCAAGGTCCCCCTTCTGTTTGAAAGAAGACCAAGAGAAAGGAAAGACTCACTGAGAGAAAGATACTGCTCAAGCCAGGGGAAAACACTGAGGAAGTAGAAGAAACAGTCTGCAAGAAGGAAGAAACCCTTGTTACAAAGGAGGGCAGTTTGCATATCCTGTGGAAAGCAGTAGAGTCACTGTTTCTCTTGTCTTTATGGCAGCGAGGAGAAAGTCAAACTGCGTGAAGGAGGTTGAAAAACTGCAGGAGAAGAGAGAGAGGCGTCGGCTTCAGCAACAGGAGCTCAGGGAGAAGAGAGCTCAGGTACATCAACATTATTCACCTTTCTCCTTCCTAATTAACAAACTTTACCAAATCTTGATAACCTCTTACATTCTTAAAATTGAGATGATAAATTGAAATACATGAGAATAATTTTCTCATTGATCAAACAGATGCCACCTCACTCTGTCACTTTGTCTCTCCTTCAGGAGGTGGATACTACCATCCCCAACTATGAGATCATGTACATGATCCGAGATTTCCGAGCCAGTCTAGATTACCGGCCTCTGACCACAGCAGATCTGGTGAGAAGAGACTGTGACTTCTCCTCCTTTCTTGATTGCTGAGAGTTGACATCTAACAACATTATAATTACATGTCCTTCTCTGTTATACGATCCAGATTGAAGAGCACAGAATATGTGTTTGTGTAAGGAAACGTCCACTCAACAAGAAAGGTAAGGTCTTGTATTGTTAACAGCATTGGTTTTGAGACCAATCATTATATGTCAGATTTCCTCCAAACTATTAATGTGATTGACTGGCTTGCCTCTGCTGTGTTCCAGAGTTGTCTGTGAAGGATTTGGATGTGATCACCATCCCCAGTAAAGACGTGGTGATGGTTCATGAACCTAAACAAAAAGTGGACCTCACCCGCTACCTGGAGAACCAGACCTTCCGCTTTGACTATGCTTTTGATGACAGCGCCACCAACGAGATGGTTTACAGGTTTGTAACAACAGAACAAATAAACCAAGCTGTTTTATGTGTTAGTGGTTCACAGAAGTCACACCTGACTGGTTATTATGATGAGATTAAGGCATTGTTTTACAGAGCTGAATTGGAGACTGACATGTTTCTTGTTTGTGTACATAATGGTTAGATGTTAGAGATTGTGTTTGCAGAGTAGTAAATTTATTTCTGTTTTGTCTTATCCTGCAGGTTCACTGCCAGACCTCTAGTGGAGACCATTTTTGAGAGGGGCATGGCCACCTGCTTTGCCTATGGGCAGACAGGCAGTGGAAAAACACATGTGAGTTACATGCAATGACTCCTTCAAAAAGCCAAAACCACCCATAGCTTCCTATTGAGATTGATCTATTTTATTACCCTTAAAGATTAAAGATGTCCATGTCTCTTTAACTTTATTATACTTTGGACTGTGTTTTAGACTATGGGTGGAGATTTCTCTGGGAAGAACCAAGACTGCTCTAAAGGAATTTATGCATTAGCTGGTAAGTCAATGAGCTATGTTAGTGAGTAAAGTTATAATATTTTTTTTCTGGTTATTATTTTATGAAAGATTTGGTTTGCTGGTGAAATTTTTAGACTTTTCATCTCTTTTTATATAGCTCGGGATGTATTTCTCATGTTGAAGAAACCCAACTACAAGAAGTTAGATCTACAAGTGTACGCAACCTTCTTTGAAATCTACAGTGGAAAGGCAAGTGATATGTGATCATTTGTGGGTTGTTGTTTTTTTTCAGTTTTTTCCTACATAAAACATTACCCAGTACTGACTATGTGTGTATTTTGTTAGGTGTTTGACCTGCTGAATCGTAAAGCTAAGCTGAGGGTGCTGGAGGACGGCAAACAGCAGGTGCAGGTTGTTGGGCTTCAGGAGAAGGAAGTGAAGTGCACAGAGGATGTCCTGAAACTCATAGAAGTGGGCAACAGCTGCAGGTATAACTACAGAGACTTTGTCAATCTAGTTGTCAGTATTCTATCCCATTTTTGTCCTGCATTGAAGGAGCAGTGTGTAAGATTTAGTGGCATCTAGGGGAGAGCTTGCATATTGCAAACACATCCTCTTTCCCCTTCCAAGTGTATGAAAGAATCTATAGTGGCTGAGAAACTCGCTTAAAAGACAGATCTAAAGCCAGTGTTTGGTTTGTCTTTTTTCTGTGAATATTCTTATCTTTTTTGCATTGTAACATGGTGGCCTCTATCTTTCTTTCTTTCTTTCTTTCTTTCTTTCTTTCTTTCTTTCTTTCTTTCTTTCATGAAAACATACTTAGAAATATTATACTTTATATCTGCCATACTGAGTCAGTATATCCCTGTAAATCTTACACACTGGACCTTTAAATAAGCTGATTATTTATCATGCAAATGTCTCGTGATAAAATATGACATCACCTCGATCATATTCCTTGTACACCATGTTCATGGCAAATAAAGGAAAGTCGTGCCATTTTTGCGCTACAGTTGTTCATTTCTTGCTCTCCTATTTCTTGTTTGTTCACGCTATGTCTCTCTATGTCATCTCACTCCCAGAACGTCAGGGCAGACATCGGCCAACGCCCACTCATCTCGCAGCCACGCTGTATTCCAGATCATTCTTCGGAGGAAGGGGAAGATGCATGGCAAGTTCTCCCTCATTGACCTTGCAGGGAATGAGAGGGGGGCGGATACATCGAGTGCTGACCGCCAAACTCGTCTGGAGGGAGCTGAGATCAACAAAAGCCTGCTGGCCCTAAAGGTTTGTGGGCAGTGGTGGCAGTACCTTGATTTTAGACTGCTGCGTGTTGTATCTGAACAGATAAAATCCACTGCGTTTACAATTGAAATGGTTTTATTTACCCTATGATGTGTCTCTGCTTTCCTTTTTTCAGGAGTGTATCAGGGCTCTTGGTCGTAACAAGCCTCACACTCCGTTCAGAGCCAGTAAGCTCACCCAGGTCCTGAGAGACTCCTTCATTGGGGAAAATTCCCGGACATGCATGGTCAGTTTACTGCCTTCATTAATATCCAGTGTTTGTGCCCTCATATCTCTCAGATGGTATTTATTTGAATGGTCGCCTCTTTCTCTGCACAGATTGCTACAATCTCTCCTGGTATGACTTCCTGTGAGAATACCCTCAACACACTACGCTACGCCAACAGGTGGGAATATGTTGACCTGTACAGTGGTTTGGACATTGCCTTGTAGCCACGGCAACCAACGGAAATTATGCAATGTTGTGAAATTCTAGCTCCTTTAATTCTACTATAATCCCTATTGGCTTTTGTATAGATTAGCTCTACCAATGTTGTTACTATAAATTCCTCTGCCTACTCTCAGTAGTTCTGTCTGACTCTCTTGTATTCCTTCTCATCTGTCTTTCTCCTGCTTTGTTTCCTTCTTCTCTCCTGCCCTCTGCTCCTCTGTGCGCTGGTGTGGCTGGCGCCGCTGTGTAGAGTGAAGGAGTTTGGGATTAGTCCGTCGGACATCCCCTTCTCACAGGGCGGTCAGGGGAGTCGCCCTGACCACTCGCCCACCAATACCTTTGAGTACGATGACTTTGCTGCTACCTCTCCCAGCAGGTCGAGCACTCCCCAAAGCACAGCACTGCATTTATACACACACACACACACACACACACACAGTGCATGCGCTCCCTGCAGGTATTTATGACATTATGACATACATCCATGACCTCATTTTAGCAGCTTTCATTTTCTTCATCAGTTGTTCACAGAGGAGAACCTCCACTGTCGTGTTATCCTTCTTATTTTTCATCTGCATGTCACACTTCATCCTCCTCCCCTGCTTTGACTTGTGCTTTCACTTTTATCCTTTGCTTAACTGAGGACATAACCTTTTTCTTTTCAATGACTCCTGAAGAACAAACAATACATCCGTCTGTCCATATGGGTGTGTCTTTTATTTGTTCTGTCGGACACAGTCAGTGGCAAACTCTGGATGTGTGATTAGTCAAAATGAATAGATGGTGATTCAGAGCTTAACTTAATAAGCTGTCAGCTGCTGTTTGGCCTAATAATATCATTAAAATATCTGTGAAGCTGCTCAGTAAAAGCATCCCGGATGAGCTTTCATTTAAACCAGCTATCAGTGGGTAATCCCTCTCACATAGTCCATATTAATTTGCGCTCTACTGGCAGGTTGGGTTGCTCGGCGGTAAAACCTCATCAGCTCTGAGAGGCCTCATTAAACATGAGCTGCCCATCTTGAGGACAAACAGATAGATGAATTATACTTGGCTTCACACATTTCCAGAGTCAACGCAGTCATCTTTCCCCATGCATGATGTCACTGCTGTCATGATGCCACCACCCTGTGCTATTTGTGAATGCTTTCGACCCACAGTTAACATCATACCCTGAATCAAACAGCCGCCATGTTCTGAGTGGATCTGCGCTGCGAAAGAATCGGTTCAGACCAGCTCAATGTCTTTTTCTCTGCAGGGTGAAGGAACTGACAGTGGACCCCAACCAAGTGATCGAGGGGGGTCGACCCAACATCCACGCTGTCAACCAGCTGGATCTTCTGGACGAGGAGTGGCTGAGTATCTCACCACAAAGAGACGACCTCAAACTGCTCTGTGAGCAGAATGTAAGTACACACTGTCTGCTCATGTAAACTGAAACTATCAGCATATTCTGATTATTAAACTTCATTTTGCGGAAAATAAGAAAACTTTTAAATAACTAGACTTGTTTTTAAAATTCTTTAGAATCATTCCTGTCACCAACTTTGGTATAGACTGTTTCAAACATAAAAAGCTGTGCAAATATGATGTATGGATTTAAATTAACTTTCAGTTTCAATAATCGGACAATATAAAAACGGCCAGCATTTTTTTTTCTCCACCCCTGCCAACTTGCGGTCACCATCATCATGCTTGATACCATATTGACCATATTTTTAAAGAATAATTTGAAAATGTAAATTTCAGTTGTCAGGACATAAAACCAATAATCTGTTGATCAAATACAAATTGAGACTTGATAATCTAACAGTGGCACAGCCATCAGTGCTAAAAAAAAAAAGTTTAAATCGAATCATGACTTAAAATCGAATGTTGAATCGTGAATTTGGAGAATTGTGACACCCCTATTGATGAGGTAAAATATTAAATATATTGTCTTTGTACTGTTTCCAATAGAGTATAAGTCAAAATGGATTAGTAAATGATAACATTCTGTTTAATTTATGTTTTGCACACTCAAGGGCTGTAATGTTTTTCCACATAGAATGTATTCCATCATCCCACAGATGACCAGCAACATATGACCTCATCCTTGAAATATATAGGCAGGTTTCAACGATCTGAAAGATGTGAGAAAGTCAGAAATGTGTTTTAAATTAATTAAAGAATCAACATGTATGAGCGAACAGTAACATCTTGTGTGATCCAAATTTTGATCTCAGTGATCTCAGCAAAGATGTCTGGCATGTGTTTATTTTTTGTTGCTACTCAAGCTATGTTAACCCAGTTTCTGTGTCTGCTGTTTGCCATGTTCATGTTTCCCAGGAGGAGGAAGTGTCTCCCCAGCTCTTTACCTTCCATGAGGCAGTGTCTCAGTTAGTGGAGATGGAGGAGCAGGTCCTGGAGGACCACCGGGCTGTTTTCCAGGTCAGAACACTTAGGAAAACATAGATGAGTCTTTAAACACTCCAGCTCACCTCTTGTTGTTTTTATGTCCACATACATGAAAAACCTTTGTCATTTCAGATACATTGATGAAGGTATGTAAGTACAGCCAGATTAACACCTGTCTGAACATTGTAAATGATAAATAAAAGCTAATTGTGTGTTGCACAACAGTTTTAATTAAGTAATCTGACTTGTCAAAAATATATCTGCATCTCTAATCATTTTGGCAACTCTTTGTAGCAAGAGAAATTTATTTTATCAGAATTAAGAGGTCAGTCTTCACTGCTGCAGGCACTATGTCATCTGGGGCTGTGATCAACTAAATATGTACGTGTGTGTGTGTGTGTGTCCTCTGTGAGCAGGAGTCCATCCGGTGGTTGGAAGATGAAAAGGTGCTGCTGGAAATGACAGAGGAGGTGGATTATGACGTGGAGTCGTACGCCACTCAACTGGAACAGATCCTTGACCAGAAGATAGAAATCCTCACTGAGCTCCGAGGTATGACTACAGCACAGGAACACGTTAGCCCTTTGTTAACAATACAGTGTGGAATTGATTTTTAGTCATCTCTAAGTCTGGATAAGTATAGACAAAAGGAAGGAGTATGTAAAAATATTTGTTGCCTGACTATTCTTTTTTCTAAAACATAAAATTCAGAATATCTAAAAGTAAATTGATCATACAAACATTTTATTTACTAGAAATTACTATTACTAGAAATCATGACCTAGGGCTGCCCCTTTAAGGGCAAGTGTGTAGGGACCCTGAATGTATTCGGCTTTAGCGAACACTCACTTTGTCATAATGTCTTTTCCTCTCCATCCTTCCTTCAACAGATAAAGTGAAGTCATTCCGCTCTGCACTCCAGGAGGAGGAGCAAGCCAGTAAGCAGATCAATCCCAAGAGGCCACGTGCTCTTTAGAGAGAACCGAAGATGTGCAAGTGGCACCTGCAAGAACATAACCACTAGATGTTTGGCACAACTCGGGCTGTCACTAGCAGCTGTGAAAACACAAATAAAAAGGACTGTCTGATGTACCAACAGGCTCAAGGAAATGCATTTGTTATGATCCCTCTCCCTAACAAAACTGGCTGTTTACTCACTCTCCTTAGAAAACGTAGGAAGGAAAGTAGTTTTATTTCCTTCCCTTTTAGTAGATTTTTTTTTTCATGGACAATGTTTAGTCTCCCCCCTCTGTTCTTCTTAAATTATTTTCTTTTATACTTGTTTGTACTTTCTTTGAACAGAATCTTTTTGACCTGGTTTCAGAAGAGATCTTCATCAAACATGTTCTGAGGTTTACCGCACAAAACCAGTATTTGATTTCTGGTTTCTCTGGCTGACATGTCTGCATGTGCACTCTGTAATAACATATGTAAGCCACTGTCCTTGGGTTCTTCATGCTTTTGGATCCTCAGTTGGCATTGTAAAGTCATACCTCATCGTAAGCGGTCTCTTCTCCCTTTTCCTTCCTTCTCAGAGCATCTACCAGTTTGGAAGAAGCCTTTAACCATATTGTGCTTCTTCCTTTGTGTTTCTTTCCTTGTGCCCCTGAGAGGTTTTTACATGTAGTTTGCTTTAGTTTGTGCCATGTCATTCTATGTGGCAACTGACTTAAAAAAAACTCTTAATGTAAAACATGTTTTCCACCCCTCTTTAACACTTTGTTATAAAAATGAAACTAGAAAAACTGCTATTAATAAATGTATAGTGAAGACCACTGACCTATCATTGGTTATGTTGCTCAGTGTTTGCACCGGATGTAATGCTGGATGAAGTAATAAAGATTCATGTGTTTCATTTGAATGGCTTTTTCTAAGTTATCTAAATAAATATACTGAATAAGTTCCATCAAGAGCCATCTTTAAAGCTACCTTTAAAGTAACAGCTCACCCCCAAATCAAAAATGTGTATTTTTCCTCTGGTTTGTGTTTCTACTTATCCATTGTGTTGGTGTGAGATATCAACCCTCTCTCCAACTTAATGACACTCAGATTGTGGAGATCAAAGCTTGTTGTGAGCAGATTCATGTATTACCTGATTTCCTTCTACAATAGAATCTACCTGAACTACTTTCTTTCTACTAGAAACGTTGTAGTTGGAACTTTACCACAGGAGGGCAGTGTAAACCTAAACTCATGACAACCATCACAGCAAGCCAACAAGTCCAATACATACCGCAGTTTCCAGTACAAACTTTCAAAATAAACTTTTTAACTAGCCAGAGATGTTTTTACTGTCACTGTAGGAGGCAATAAACACTCATTCTCATTTGAGGCAGACACAAAAGCAAACAACATACATACATACAATTTGCCAAATATAATGTCAATCATAGCTTTTTGGTTTTGAGGTGTTGGTTGGACAAAACAAGTAATCTGACAATTCATTAACTGATAAAGAAGTAATCAACAGCCTGCTGGACCATTTAGTGAGAGTCAGATGTCACGGAAAAAGAAGAGCTGTGGACAATGTGAATTTATTTTCAGAGATTGCAACCACTCAAAACTCTACACTTTTCTATTTCCACAAGAAGGTAATTTTGATGTAGTTTTGAACAACTGTAGGTTGTTTTTAGATTAGAATAATCACCTAATGCAGATTATTTTCTATGAATGACACACTCTCTGACACACAGACAGAAAGTCCCATGATCAACAAAGAAGGCTTAAACAGCATCTTCCATCTGACAAAAGCTCTGTGCCCAGGGACGTTTTATCTATACTCATCGCAAACTCAATATGAGCTGTTAAAATGTATCCTCCAATAGTATTTGTACATTTCATCCAACATTGGAAACTCAGTTCCTCCAAGCAAAACTCCAGAAGAGGAACTAACAGTTTCCACTCATCTGAACATCAACTTCTCCCCTCTCCTCATAAAGGCGGGGCATTAAGGGTCCGTCTTTTCAGTTTCCTCTGCCGTTTAAGAAAAGTGGATCCCTGCAGAGTTGAATGCATGAAGCAGCCTGTGGACGAAGAAAACACTCATAATTAAACAGTTACAAACTGAAATTTCTTTCAGTCAATCATTCGGAAAGTAGTGGATGTTCAACTTACACCATGAAGTCATCGATGTCCATGGACCTCGCTCTCTTCTCACTAAAATCAGCCTCCTGCAAAACGCTCTCAATCTTTTTGCTGATGCTGAAGTCTGCTGGAACCTCCTGTCAACATGGAGCACATGGAGACTTCAGATTCAAACTTGTAAGTGACACATCTGCAGTTTCAAACAGTTGTGTTACAAGAGGCAACACTGACTAAAAGGCAAACACGGCTGAAAAACTCCACTGTGACTCACCACATTGTGTAGAGAGCAGTGAATTCTGTAGTTCTTTTCCAGCAGCTGTTCTACTGCAGTGGATCTGGAAATAAGAAATCAATATGATGATCTGTTTTTTTTTCCTCCTACACTCCTGTGACAGAACATTTAAAAAAGTTGGCAGCGTTCGCAGCAGTAAGGCACTCACTTGAAAGCTGCACTGAGGGTTTTGTTTTTCCTTACAAAGGCTATTCTGACCAGGCCGTCCCACTCCTGTTCAGTGGAGAAAAAAAAGACACAACATTGAATATCTGCAGTTTATGTCATGTTTTGATCAACTACATTTTCACAGTGTTAGCTGTTGATAGAGTCGAAGCTCACCTGGAAGTTAACTGGAGGAGGAGGGTTTTTCGGTTCTATCCTGACAACACTTGACTCCACTTTTGGAGGAGGGCGGAAATTATTCTTCCCCACCTGATCAGGACAGAAACATCATCACTGAGACACAGGTGTTTCAACACAGAAAAAATACTTCATGAAAATAAACTGAAATCTAAAGACACTGTCATCATGTTCCCGGTGACTAATTTAGCTTTCGATAAAATAGAAAAAAATTAATTTAAGACTAGCTGACTAGTCTAAAATTAAGAAAGTGCTCAGAAAACACTCAAAATTTTGTCAACAGCAGCCATTTCAAACATGGCACTTTACACCGTGCATTATGAACCAAATTTTTTCAGTCGAATCAGATTTTTCTTTAACTACTGAATCAGTCTGTTCTATGTTTTAGCAGTAAGTCTCACATTTTTCATGCCATTCTTCATCACCTGTCATGTGAAAACATCAGATTTTAATACAATCAGAGAAAGTAAAAGAGTGCGTCATCCTGGTTATAAAACCAGTGAACCAGTGGAGCTTCTCTCCTCAGTCACTGCTGCAGCCACTGTCTGGTGTCACCTGCCCTGCACACTCTGCATGTCTTTCACACTGTGAAGTTAAGGGTTTATTTCAGCCAAACCAGGGTTGGTGATTGTCTAAACAGTGAACCAGTGAAGTTTTATTTTATTTTTGTCGAGTTTAAAGGAGTACAGTTACAGTTTTGCAAAGGGGATCTGGTTAGTTTGGCAATAGCCGTTTCTAATTAAACAAAATCTTACTCTTCAAAAAAGTCTCTCACCATAGAGATCAAGTGTTTACAGATGAGTTATACAGATGATATTTATAATTCCTCACTGGAGTGTATCCCTGTGTATTTTTGTAAGCTTCTATCCATCTTATCCTCTTTTTGTAATGTACACTGACTGACAAAAAAACAAACAAACAGCTGTTAGACTGGTAGAATATCATTCGACTGAGGGGTCTCCAACTGATGATTCAAATCTTCAACTTTCAGAAAACAGCGCTACACATTATCCTACAAACCATGACAACAACTCACTAAAAGTCTTATCTTTTCAGACAGAGCAGGATCACAGTGTCTGTTGGTTAATGATGTCACTGGGCTGCAGAGTGAGGCTAACCTTTGCAGTGCTAGCGTAAAGCAAAGGTGTTTATGCATTGCTTGGGTCGACTGGCCAGTTTATTCTGACACAGCCTACATACCACCTTATTTTTATTTTTTAGATCAAAATATAGCAGAACTGCATTGATTTACAACATGTAGCCATTGGAGCAGGGAGAGAGAGGCCCTCATCTGACAGGGCCACCAGCACTGTACATGATAAAATATTTAATAATTAGTTTGATCAACTAGTATTTCTGGTGCTGAAGAGTGAGGGTAGCAATGTTTAAATTATTTAGTCAACTAGAACAGAGAGAGAGAGTCACTGTTACCTTGTCAGGTAAAAATGAGAGAGCGGACTGACCTTCATAAGATGGTCTACACGAGCCAGCAGCTGTGTGTTTATGGACAGTCTGCAGTACAGCTTGTCCCCAGGGGTGGCGACCAGTCGCATGGCAAACTCTCTCTGGAACATCAACACGGCACACCTGAACAAATGTAAAACACAAACAAAGTGCTAAATGCTCGACACGGACACATGAAGAACATAGTGAAAAACCCTGGTTGTTTCTTACCTGAAGAAAGGTCGATGCAGCAGGAGCTTGAACACAAACGGTGATGAAATCTGCACAATGAAGAAAAGTCAAGTGTGAGATAAATGTACTGAATGGCAGTGAATCAATCATCACTGTGTGCAGTGTGGAGGACACACGTCTTTACCTGGTAAGGTAAATTAGCCACACAGACGTCAAAGAAAGGCAGGTCAGTTTTTAGGACGTCTCCAACTAATATTTGAAGTTTGCTCTGCATGGGTCTGTTGGGAAACACAACGTCCTTTTATTAGATAACATATTTGCTTTTATGTAATTACAGATACTATGAAGATACACAGTATGTGGTGACAGTGACTCCACTCACGTGCACTGTACTCTTTTCTGAAGTTCAGCCACTAATCTGCAATCCAACTCACAGGCCACCACCTGCAAAAATACAGATTTCTGTTATGACTGAACAGTGATGATCACTTATTTATTCAGTGCTGTGGACACTGTATAAAACACAGAGGAAGGTGAACAAGAAACATAAGCTGTACAATTATACAAAGACAAAAAAAATGTAACTTTGTACAGATTTGTCCCATTGGACTGTATGTAAAGCTGGTACAGAGTTAATTTTCTCAAAACTCAAGAAATCAGTGACATGGGGAACAATATTTTCATGAGGAATGGGTTATGAAAATTAATAACACTAATTAGTAATCCTGGGAACAGAGCTACATTTTGTCCTTAAAAATCCCATTACTCTGCCATTTATATTCTTTGTTGTGTATTTCAAATGTGTTAAAAATGTGTACACTAGGATTTCTTCAGTACTTAAGAAGTAAATCTCTTCAGCATCAGTGAGCCATTAAGCATTAATCATGTTTGTACCAAGAACAAATAACGCTGGTATAACATTACATGCTGTAGAGACATGCAGGGAAAACACTATGTTACACCCAGAGACGGGGATTATCGTTTTGTTGTTTCCTTGAACAGCTTCCTCCTGAAATTGAATAATTGTACCGTAATATAATTTTCTTTTTGTTAAAATGGATTTGGTATAGAAAAAAACGATACTGAAGCCAAGGTACTGGTATTGAAAAACCCTAATGTACACTTGTGCACGGGACAGACCAGAGACGAGGACAGCAAAATCATATTAAAAAGTTAACAGCACGTAACAGTAACACATTATTCTGCCTCATCTTGGCAGGTATTGAATGCAATAGCAGTGCTGACACTTACATGTAACACCAGGAAGACAAACTAAAAAAATCTGCCCTGTTCTGTCCATTTTTGCTTACAGCACTATAAAGAAAGCTTCAATGACTAAAATAACACTTGTTAATGCGTTATCTGCATTATCATATTACACAGTCAGAGTCACTGATGTTCTCACTTGATTGCTTAGTTTTTGTGCATATCGGTTTATAGTTTTAAATGAGTTAGCAAAAAAGCAGCAATAAAAAAAACTTTTTGATGCTCTTACCTTCTTGGCCTTTTCCAGCAGTTTCACCGTCATGTTACCAGTACCAGGTCCCACCTCTAGAACCACATCTGTCGGCCTCAGCGCAGCCTGAAAGAAGCAGCGTAACAATAGTTTATTAACATTATAACATCATGCATCATGATTGTCTGCATACACTCTGGTGACAGTGTACCTTCTCAATGATCCCATTGACAACCAGTGGATTCTTCAGGATATGTTGGCCGATGCCGGTGTTGAACATGATCCCTGCAACAGACGAGACAGGAACATTGTTTACTAGAGCTGCAATGATTAACTGAGTAACTGTCTTAACTATTGCAATTATTCTGACAATCGATTAATAATCTGAGTAATTAAAAAAAAATGGTCTCTACTTCTCTATGGTAGTTAGCTTAATATCTTTGGGTTGTGAACAAAATAAAACATTTGAGGGCATCGTTTTGGATTTTGGTAAACACTGACTGACACTGTCACTGTTTTCTGACATCACGTGGACCAAACAACTAACTGATTAATCGAGATATAATATAATAATCGACTAATTAATCAACACTGAAAATAACCTTTAAGCTTTACAATCTGTACAGCAAATAACACTCTGTCCTTAGACCCAAGGTGCAAATAAAAAAACACTCGCCAAAAACTGTTACATGGGGCGAAAAACTCACTCACAGTTTATACAAAGTTTGATGACAAAAATACAGATAAATGTATGCATCCTGTAAATAAGGATTAACATTTAATTGAAATTTGATCAGAGTTACGATATGTCCAACTACATTTTTCAAATCACAAGTGTGCAATATTTGTTAAAAGTGATATGAGTCAAAATTTGATGTTAAATACTGAAGAAAAGAAGATATGTTTTTAAGTACAGATCCCTGCAAAAATCACACTACAATCGTTTTAATGTTTTCTTATGAAAATGAGAAGAACGTAAAAATTATAAATTCTCTCATATTGCAAATCATATCATAATTGCAACATCAGTAAATAATAATAATAATAACAATAATAATAACCATAATAAACGCAACTAGATATTTTTTCAAAATTAAACATAGTGGTTAAGTACTAATGCTCAATTTTATAAATCCACTGTTGACAAATGTTTTTTTATAAGATCAAGAGATCTTGCAAAATTATGCTTAAGACAACATTTCAAGTCAAAATCTCATAAAATGTTTATATCAGTTGTTGACAGTTGTTTCTGTACATTGTCGTATTGTAATATTGTTCAATGAGTGACATAATACTTGTATTATTATGTTTTTGGCAGCTTTAAACATCTAATAGTATCTTCAATTCAAGATTCAATTTATAAAGAAAGCAAAACTTACTCATGGTCATACTTACTCGACCAGGCTGGACTGATCATTTTTTAAACTTGTTATTGGGTGGAAACTTTGTATGCTGAAATAACCACATGTCACTCTTTAGTTCAACATGTATCTTAAACAATGATGTGTTTGTATGTGCATTTAAGAGCACGTCGATCCACGTTAAATAATCCTCTGAATTCAGTTTGGTGTCTCACACACCTCAATAACACACGTCAATAAATACTTGATGCAAACACAAGCGACAGATGTGACGATGATTTTCATTAATGGCTGATTTTAGGCCTCGGTACGGTAACAGTTGAAAACTGCTCAATATGTTGTGGAGACACGACTTTGATTTTAAAGCCCAGTTGCTTCCAGCAGTGTTTGCTAACATGCTAACTCCAGATCCTTCATGGAGAAACTTACCCTGGTTTTTGACCTCTTGGTGCTGCCTGCTCTTCTTCTCCGCTTTGACCTTCGGCATTTTCACTTGGTTTTGTTTCACTTTAATATCCCAAAATCCAAATTTAAAACAAATATCCAATATATAGCTCTCTCAGCTGGGTAAACACGTGTAAGCCCAACTTCTTCTTCTTCTGCACTGACAAACAGGATGTGAAGTAGTGAGTTCAAAATATTTCCACTCATCCTGTGTCGCCCTCTAGTGGCAGCTGGACGTCACTTACATCCCCAATAACCAGTCAAATGTACAAGCATTTGTACAATTTCAAGCTTTTCCAGCACCTTACAGCTGTGATAAATAACATGTTTTCATACATATACACTAAAATAATTTCTTCCATGCCTTCATCACATTAAACCAAGGGAGACAAGTCAAGGAAAACACAACAAAGTCTTGTTTTAAAACATGTCATCTGTCTGTATTAGGCTCGACATCCTTTATAACGTGGCTGAGCCTATAAAGCTGTCACTAAACATTTGTTTTTTCTGTTTTACATTGTCAAGCCAGCGCTCACTGAAACAGCAATGGACCACACATCAACAAAGACTTACTGATCACATGCAGAGCCGCAAGCAACACTCAAGCAGAGTCGTATTATTTTGTGCAAAAGGCAAAAATGTTTAAGCTTTCTCTGACTCATTTTATTTCTTTATCAAAAAGGTGAACTATTCAGAGTGATTTAGTATCAAAGTAATACAATTACAATTTCAAACACTTTGAAAATATCACATTAAAATTCAAGAGTTTTCAAGGATTTCCAGCACCCAGAAGAAACCTGTCAATTGCATCTATAAATAATTCACTATACTGGTTTGAACTGTTTTGTTGATTATTTATTAGACAATACAGTACAAAAACATAAATATGATACATGTGGATTATTCCTCTAATCAGAGATGAGAAACTCCTCCAGTGTCATGGCGATGTCTCGAAGTTTGGGATCTTCCAGCCAGTTTACTTTACAGGCTAAGAGGATGCCCTGAAAAGAGACACTTACATTAGTACACCAGCTGTGAAATGGATTATATGTATGAACCAACCAAACACTGAACTGACAGATAGTGTATTTTCTTTTACACGGTTCTTGCACAATGTACCCTGAGGACATTCTGTGTCATGATGGCCATCTTTTTATATTTCTCCAGGTTGGCCTGGCCTTTCTCCAACGCAGCTTTGTACTTCTCTGTGTCTGGGTGCTCTTTCTTCGACCTCAACTCTGCCATCTCCTTCATGTTTTCATGTGTGAGCCGCTTCATCTCTACACACACACAAAAGCAATTTATCCAAAAAACAGGACAGTAGAAAAACTAAATCACAATCTAACTGTACTTTTAAGTTGTAAACCACATGATATACCGAGCATCTTCTTCTGTATTTCTGTGATTTCATCTTGAAGATCTCTGGACTCCTGTTAACAAAACATACAAGAGCCCAGTACAGAATTAATTATCACAATTTCAAGGAGTGATTTATTTCAGTTTTAATTAACATGTCAATTTGTGTCAACAGACAGTCAAATTTGCACGACCTCCTCTAAAAGATGATCAATAATTGTAAGCAAATCTGTATTTACAGGTCATCAAGAAGAGGGCGATATTACTGTTGTAGACTGATTATATATCTTGGTTGATGAAGAGGCTGCTTACTTGCTGAAGCTGTTTTATGCGTGAACAAAGGTCCATACAACGATCACTCACAGCTTTCAGGGCACTGAGAAAAACACAAGTGTATGAAATAATCATCGATAACAAATGCATGTCAGATCTTTTAATATACTGTGAACTGACTTACTCGGCTTCTGAATCATTCTGTTTCAGTTTTTCTCCAATAGCATGCCACATCTGCATTCTGAAAGACACCAGTTTAATCAATAATTAGGAAAACTTTACCAAAGTTCACTGATTCTATATTAAATATTATACTTAAATATGTATATTATCATGAAAAGGAAAAAATACAGCACTCATTACAAAGGATCAGACATTAGTTTACCTGTGCAGTGCCAATGTGCTGTTGAAGTGATCTGTCTTGACTCTTTCCAGCTCACTGACATAATCTGGCCTGCAATATTTAATGAAAAATCTATGTCAATATTATGCATTTTGAAATGAACTCTAATCTGACATTTGGTGTCAATTCTAGAGACACATCAATGGGCTGATTTTAATTACTCACAAGTCTCTCTCAGCTTCAGATGCGCTGCAAGATCTCTTATTTCTTCCTGTTACAGAAAAAGTTACATCAATGCTTTATATGAGTACTAAATGAAAGTACAATGTGATGGAAATAATGCACACAGTTACATATACCTGCATGGAGCTGTACGGTCATCTCAAAGCACTGGTTGGACATCTGCTCTTTTATTCTGAAAAGATAGTGATTTCACCAGTTATAAAGATCGTAATAATCGCCTTGTGACAAAAGTAATGTGCTTTCATGGGTGCATGGTTCAAGTGGATGAAAAGTGATGGCTGCTGGGGTGTCATCCATCAAATGAAACACCACCCAGCCGTTGTAATCAGAATAGAAGTGTTAAAACAGATGTGGTGGAAGAACCTCAGCATGTCTGCCGGCGAGGTTTCCTTCTGCTCGGTACAGTTGTCAGGAGCAGGACCGTGATTCAGTACCACGGCCTCCACCATGTGGTTTAGCTTCCCCATGTTGTCGGATGGGTCCATCACAAGACAGTGACGATGTCTGGAGGAAAAAAATCAACACAAACCAAAGAGAAGGTCTATGTCACATCACGCAGGTATGATCCAATGAGCATAACCACTCGACCAATTTAGTATTTGTGACTCAAAAAAAAAAATATTACTCAATAAGCAAGAGAAAATAAGCAGGAGAATGATCCTAAATATTAAATTATTATTAATCTAATTCTAACTAAAACAATCTGAAAAGGCAAATACAGTAGGTGGCAATAAGACAATCACTCAACACGAGAAACAGATTTTACTTTATAATAGCATTATACAAGTGGCTGAAGAAGTATTTTGATTTGCAAGTAAAAGTAGACATACCACAACATAATCTATTATACAATATTCATGGCTGCATGATATGGTTATGGCTGGTCACTTGAAAAACCATTAAACTCATGGTGGTGTGATATCTGTTGAGGTCTGTGCCAAACAAACACACTTTCTTAAGATTTATAGTCCAGGACATCTCTGCAGCCCTACAGTACTTCATTATAATGCTGTTTTGTCATATAATTTAAATCAAAATATTGCAATTTCTGCTATTTGGATATTGCATTTGTCCATATTGCGATTTCCATTATATTCCAATTCATTATACAGCCCTAATTACAAGCAAACATATTGAATATGAAAGTGTTGCTTTTATCAGCAAAGTCTACTTTAATAGTAAAAGTGCAGTTTGTGCAGAATAATACTTCCTGTCCCTCCTGAGTAAAAAGTTTTTGTATAAAAAAAAAACTACTGCAAAAGTAACCTAAGTGGCAACTATAGCTGACAAATATATTATGGACGAATAAAAAGTAAAATATTTGTCTCTGGAACAGAAAATGGAAATACCCAGAAGTACCTCAAAATTGTACTTTAGTGCAACACATCCAGACTTTAACTTTGTGTCATGACACTTACTCGTGTTGTTCTCTCCTGGCTAGATACTTTGATTGTGAGATTGTAATACCTGTAATACCTGTATACAGTCAACAAATATAAACTGCTAAACATGCATGAGTTAAAGTCAAACATAAATCAGTTTAGTTTCTATATAACGCTAAAACGAAGAAGAGAGAGTTAAAATATCTGACCTTGTTGAGGTTAACGTGCCCAGCAGTGATACAAACCTGATTTAACCTAAACACCTGCGTTACGTTAGTCACTTACTAAAACTGCTGACTGAAACTTTGACAATAACTTTACAAAAAATCGTTTACCAGAGAACTACACTACATCACTTTTTTGTTTACGTCCGTTTTCGGATCGAAACCCCGCCAGGAAGTGACGTAAGGCCAAGTTATGTTGCCGGAACCTGCTGCAGCGCCCCCTGCAGGCCAAGACGCCTGTTTCTTCTTGTTTTATTTGACAGTTCTGACCCATCATTCATATCATTGATATTTTTTAAAGATTAAAATAAGTGTGAAACCGTTAAGTCAGTATGTTTCTGTTTGACTCATTTCATCTTTTCTGCAGTAGAATTAAACAAATAACTATAAATCAAATGATGATTATTAATTAATCTTATTTTTTGTCTAACAGGAAAAGATAAATAACCGGTAGTATTGCCATATCAGATGAGTTTTCTGGTATACTGTCATGTTGTTTCTGCCTTTTGGAGGAAGGTCCAAAGGATGTGTAATGCAATGCAATGTAACTATGAATGTAAATGTTGAAGTGCATGCTATAGAAACAAACATGCATATTTCAAGATTTTAGATGTCGATAACACTTTCTGCAAAACGAGAAAAGAAACTATACAAGAGACTATAACTCAGTTATTCTGTTTTTGTCACTTTTGTGTTACATCCTGGAAGACCTTGAGAATTAGGCCTATATATTATGCACAACTATGTACTTATTATTGAGGGGGAAGACATTATAACTGAATGTAAGCACAACAACCAGTGTACTATTGTTAACCTTTATATTTTATAAGGGAATTTTCATAATATAATATTCACGAAGCTAAATTCCTTAATTCAACCGCAAGCTTCAAAGGGACAGTTCACCCAAAAATGAAAATTCAGTCATTATCTACTCTCCCTTAGTTTAGTTTTTTAGTCCACAAAACACTGCTGGAGTTTACAAGAAAACAACAAGTGAATTGTCACTAGTTTTCAAACTGGAAAACAAACAAAAAAAAAAAACATAAGCATAAGGGTGAGTAGATAAAGACTGAATTTTCATTTTTGGGTGAACTATTCCTTTGTTGTTTAAAATTAAATACTATTTGTGTCTCTTGAATTTGTCACAAATAAGAAAGGCTGAATAAGAACTTTTTTGGCACTTATTTATTGATTTATTCATTCATTTATTTAATTTCCATTCTTTTTCATCTACTTGTTCATGATGTTACTTTCTGGTATAACTCCTATATATTTTCCTTCTTTGTAATTTAAAGTGGTATGACTGATTGTATATAAATATAACTTTAAAAAAGAAAAAAGAAAAATAATACACTGAGAATGTACTGTACTCTCATCATTTTCCAGGCGAAGTGACTAACTTAAACAAGACAAGCCCAAAATAACATATAAATGAATTAATTAGTAAATAAATAAATAATAATTTGGTACGATCCTTGCCTGGAAAGCGGAAGCAGCCAAGAATGCGGTTAGGATCGCGGTTTCCTGAAACCTCGCCTCCTTAATCTCGTGAGATTATCGCGCTCATTTCCGTGTGACGACACACCAGTGACCCTTCATCTGCGCAGGCCTGTTCGCGAACTTTGCACACAGCAGAGTCAGCGATGGAGAACAAGAAGAAAAGGGTATGAGAACATAAGAAATTAACCCGGTGGTGGTTTTTGCATCTGTCCACGTGCATGTTGCCTTTGTCCTGTCTGTCGTGAATGTCGTTGTCAATCTCTTTTAACCACACTGAACAATGAATGTTAAAGGCTGCGTCCCATTCCTAAGAGCAGTTACTTAATCAGTAGACATGTGAATGAGCAGCCCAGAGTTCACCCAGTGTATTAAATGCAGTTGCTTACTAGATGAAAACAAAAAATGCATCTACTGCCTCCAAGATAACAAGCAGCACTGTTTACACCGTGCAAGTTGTGCATAATTTAATATAATAAATGTGCTCATTTCCATCCTAATTGACCTGTTGAGCAAACATAAATGAGGTCACACACCATGTTTAATAATACAGACAAGAATATGTTAGCTGTAAATATTTAACAGTCTTTTAATACAGTTTCCAGTCTTCATGATAGTTTGATTTGGGCTAAAATACATTTAGCGTGGTTATGTATCACCATGTGAATGTGGCAAATAGGTTCACAAGTAGTGAGAAAAGCAAAACAATGTAATAAATTATCCTGACAAAGCAGTTTAACATATTGGCCCGTTATTGAGGATGTGTTGTCAATTTTCTTCTGAATACATTACTTGTTTTTGTATTGTAACTAAGAATACATATTACTGATTACATGTCAGATGAGGAATTCATCTACATTTATCTTTGTGTGTGTTTTTGTTTGTGCACTCAGGGTATCTTGGAGCGCCTGAATGCTGGCGAGGTGGTTGTAGGTGATGGAGGTTATGTACTGCAGCTAGAGCGACGTGGCTATGTGAAGGCAGGGCACTGGACACCTGAGGCTGCTGTTGAACATCCTGAAGCAGGTACATGCTAACTTCTCATTTGTTAACATGACATGAGTCGATTCTTTTAGAGCACATTTTAATCTGCAAAAAAAAAAAGTGTGTGTCTGCCACAAAACCCCCCCTTTCTTTGTGTCTTCATCAGTGCGGCAGCTGCACAGGGAGTTTCTGAGAGCAGGGGCCAATGTGATGCAGACATTTACCTTCTACTGCAGTGAGGATAAACTGGAGATCAGTGGCAACGTCCCCAACATCACTGTCAGTGAAAAAAAAAACAAAACAAAAAAAAACACCCTCATCCTTCTTGCCCTCTTATACCTGGTGAAAATCATCCTAACATCAGTCTGGTATCACATCAATCTGTTCTCTTCTCATCCAGGGGGCCCAGATCAATGAGGCAGCCTGTGACCTGGCCAGGGAGGTAGCCAATGAGGGCGATGCACTAGTTGCTGGGTGTGTGTCTAAGACTCCATGTTATATGAACAGTCACAGTGAGACTGAGGTCAAGGCCATCTTTAAAAAACAGATGGACGACTTCCTCAAGAAGGACATTGATTTCCTCATAGTGGAGGTATGAGCAGCAGTCCAGAGGAATAACTGCACAGATGGTTATGTGCAACTTCAGTCTGTTTTTACTGTTGCTTGTCCCAAGTTTAAGTTAAACAACTGAATGCACCTTTGTCCTGCAGTTTTTTGATCATGTGGAGGAAGCAGTGTGGGCAGTGGAGGTGTTGAAGACTGGTGGTAAACCACTGGGTGCGACACTGTGCATCTCCCCACATGGAGACAAGGCTGGAGTCCCACCTGGAGAGTGTGCTGTCAGGCTGGTCAAAGCTGGTACATCAACCTTATCTGATATGGTACTTAAAGTCTGATGTCATGATGTAGCTTTACAACCTGAATGTGTTTTGTGTGTGTGTGCACACAGGAGCTGACATCGTTGGAATAAACTGCCACTTGGATCCTCTGACGTGTGTTCGTACAGTAAAGTTGATGAAAGAGGGATTAGAGAAAGCTGGACTCAAAGCTCATCTCATGATCCAGCCACTGGGCTTTCACACACCTGAGTGTAACTTGGGTGGATACACCAGCCTACCTGAGTACCCCTTTGGTCAGCAATTGTTTTTTCTCTTGTTCAGAATAAAAATAAAAAACTGATTTATATTAGAGTACTTCAGTATTGCTCCATCAAATCAATGTAATTTATTGTATGCATTTTCATTTTTGCACTAATCCCCAAACAAAAAAACTGCAGATGGTACAAAAAAAGGTCAACACAAATATTTACATAACTGTCAAAAGGGCATGTAGTGTATAGAACTCTGCACTAATTTGAACAAACAGAGTCTGAAATTAAATGATTCTGCTCAAATAACCCAACAATGCACTGCAAGCCTTTGGCAGGAATTGTGTGACTGTATTTTTGTATATTTAATGTAAGTATAAACAAGGTGCATGAGTGTAGAGCTCATGTATTGCTGTCTTTTTAAAAGCTCCATACATATATATATATATATGAGAATGTAGATTTCACTAAGTCGATGTAACAAAATATCCAAACTTAAATATTTTTCTCTCCTCTCAGCACTGGAAACCAGAGTTGTTACCCGCTGGGACATCCATAAGTACGCCAGAGAGGCTTACGATGCTGGAATTCGCTACATTGGTGGCTGCTGTGGATTTGAGCCCTACCATATCAGAGCGATAGCAGAGGAGCTGGCTGCAGAGAGAGGATTCCTCCCACCTGCTTCAGAGAAACACGGACTGTGGGGAGCTGCTCTGGAGATGCACACTAAACCCTGGGTCAGAGCCAGGTAACACTGAGCAGAAACACAGCTAGTGCATTAAAAATGATGCTGCATTCAACAGATTAACAAAAGACTGAGAACATGATGTATGTATTGTGGCAGAGTGATTATAACCAAGGACCAAAATATTAGGGGAAGTCGGAAAGTGTGTGTTCCTGCTATGTACAAAATGCTGTTTAGCAACTGACTAATTGACTAAAATTTGTCCTAGGGCTCGTCGAGAGTACTGGGAAAACCTTTTGCCTGCTTCCGGACGTCCCAAATGCCCGTCCATGGCCACACCAGCCGATGATTATGGAATCTAACACACTATTATAATTTCTTCTATATACTATACAGTTTGCTGTATTCTTTATATGACTGATCAGATTATCCCCCTTTTTCTATCAAGAATAAAAATGAACGATCTGATCAACCAGAGCTATGTCCTGTTTTAGAACTCAACAATTATTTGGCAGTGTGTCCAGTCGGCTCAGTCATGTTAGGTATATCACAGTAGTTCAGTTGAATCAGGAGCTTCCCTGTTTAATCTGCACCTGAATATTTTAAATATTTTAATAAATAATAATCAAAAAAAAACATTTGTTTTTTCAACAATCCTGCTTTGTTACTGTTGGCTATACTGTAGATATTAGGTTTAAGTGAAATGGCCCAATTTCTCTTGTAAACTTAACTGCATTTCTGATTGGTGTGAATGAAGCTCAGCTACTTCAACACAGAAAATTCATTCAAACTTCAAAATATTCAGCTCAATTATGATTGGTGTGCTACAGCTGTTCTCATTAATACCTTTCATATTTTCTGAAATATTCCAATTTTGGGATTTTTTCCTAGAAATGTTCAAAATACATAAAGACTTTCATAAGATTTTCATGCTTTTTCAGCTCTTATCTGCCTTTTCATATTTTCAGCAAGCACTCACTTAAACAAAAATGACTGATGTCCTGCTGTGAAGGGCGACTAGCACTTCACTTTTACAATCTTTCTAAAAAACAGTTTCACTGTCCAGGTTGCTTATTATTTCACAGTGGATCAATACATCAAATCATTAAGAAAACTGACATTTTAATTTCGTTTAATGCATTTTCGTTTGATCTGACTGGAAAACTCTTTAAATTGATTGCGGAGAGAGAGAGAGAAACGGAGCAATCAGAATAGTGGGTGAGCTACATTGACTTTTAACAGGAGAGAGAGCGCGGTGCGACTGTCTGTGAAGGTAATCTGAGGACCATCAAGTCAGGCAGGAATATTCAGCTCTACCTCCTTCATTATCTGTATTTTATAGAAGCATTTACAGGTATAATATAAGATAATGATATGCTTTTGTCAGTACACCAATTATTATTTTCTGCTGAACGATCGCCAAGGTGCGACGTGAGGACGACAAATAATAGCCCCTTATGATTGGTCCTCATAAGACCTCGACCTCACGTGCGATAATAGCCGAATAAATGTTGTCTTTTTTTCAAATGGAAACTTTTTTGTCTTAAGGGTGTATTAAAATGTTGACTTTAATAATTAAAAATAAAAGTCAAGACAATATATGTTCTCCCAGTCATTTAAGGTGGGCCAGTTGCACAAGTGGGTGGGCCCAGGCCCGTTAGACCCACCCATAACGCCGCTGTACCACGTGTCCATACAGCCCACTCAGCCTCTGACAGGTGCAGCCACAGTAGCTGTGTGAGTGTTTCCTGGTTGATGATCTTTCAGGTTTGATACGGATAAAAAGAGCCTTAATTTCACTTTCTTTCAAGTTTTGCAACCTGGCAGGCGCGCTGCCTATGATGGAGAGCAGGAGGAGGGTAAGTCAAAGAAACTTTAAAAATTTAGTCTCGACTCTCATGTAGTTTGTGAACATTATTGACTGAAACCCCAGAGAGATTTAAATCCTTAAATGCTGCATTCCAAAGAGCAATTTAGTGCAAAATGTTAAGGTACAATGAGAACTGAGGATGTTTATCATACTTTTTTATATAGTTTACCATTAATATTCAGATTTAGAAATTGATATTTGATGATTATGAAAAAACACATTTATTCCAGTACTCTGGAATTATTTTGTAAGCGAGATTATCAAGGCAAAAATGTATACTACTTTATACTTCTACTCAGCAAGATTTTGGAAACCAATATTGTACTTTTTACTTCACTATATTTATTTGACAGCTTATTAGTTACTTTGCACATTCAGAATACAAAATATAAATCAAGTAATACATTTTTATATGCTACAGACTTAACTAACCATCAGTATATAAAGTAGTTCAAATTAGCTCCACCTTGACCAGCTGCAGCATTAATGATGCCAATGCATTAATGCATCACTGATCATATCCAGTCATATATTATTCTGAAAAGGGCCATTCTACATAATGAGAACTTTTACTTGTGGTCCTTTGAGTATATTTAAATGCCAGTACTTTCACTTACTTGTAACAGAGTATTTCTACATGGCTGTATTACTTTTACTTGAACAAAACATCTGAGTACTTCTTCCACCACTGACCATTCAAGCTGGTAAACAGTAGAAGCAACAATGTGACAAAGCTGAAACCTGTAAATCATGCTGGCTTACTCACTGAGGATGTGTTGTAAGTCTGCAATACATTCCTATTTTAAGTATTTTAACCAATTGTGCTGACACTTTAAGAGACTGAAACCATTTCCAGGAGACCTAGCAAACCTTGATGACATGCCTGTTTGAGGCACTTCATACCTGAGGTCCCTGTCTCTCAAACGATCTCTCGCCCTGAGGGGAAATTTGTGTAACATACCAGTTTGTGCCTGCATGCTTTCAGTGAGCGCAGTAAAGATTTACATTGCGTGTGTGTATTCAGGGTATTCTGGAGCGACTAAATGCCGGGGAGGTGGTTGTAGGAGATGGAGGTTATGTAATTCAACTAGAGCGAAGAGGGTATGTGAAAGCTGGACATTGGACACCTGAAGCAGCCGTTGAACACCCTGAAGCAGGTATGAAACCCTGACCATGACCCAGGGCAAAAATCTTGCCCACACCCCTCCACACCTACCACACTCTTAGCATATTATCTGTCGCCTACAAGTTTTTAATGAAATTAAACAACAGACAATAAATGGCAGCTTAATTATGTTTACACACCTAAAACTAACCAGTACGTCTATGTTGGAGCAACAGACTTCCACTTGAAGGTTTCTGTCGGTCAGTTAGACCGTGGTAAGTAATATGCACCATGTAAACTCAGTATTAACTACAACAATTTTGGGCTGGGTTGCACTTATGAGGATTCATTTTTAAACCTGATAAAGTTTAACTTTAAATTAAAATTGCATCAAACTTAAAATCGCTTACAATTAAGCATGATTACATTTAAATCTCTCTTTAAATCTCAGTTTAGTTTTGTCTCTAAACTTCAAATACCAACGTTTTGAGATTGACTGAGCAACATGAATTTCAGCTGAGCCATCATGAGTAGGTTAGCTAACTAACTTTTTACTTTTAGCTAGCTAGCAAATAATGTTTTGTTAATTTTTTAGATAGCTAGCAAAGAACCTAACCTTTTCTTACCTTTTTAGCTAGCAAACAATGCAATGTTTTATTAAGCAAGAGCAACTGGAAGGCTTCTTTGTTAGTCTTAAACTCTTAAAACCAAATCTCTCTACAAGACAGGGTCACAAAATCAATCAGCAGCACATATTGATTAGTATTGGTGTCAATTCCCTAACTTAATTTTAATTAACCAAGGTATCAAAACCAAACTATTCATGCAGTGAAACCAGGACTTTTGGGGCCATTAGACTGGTTGAGCTGTTCCCTATTCTGTCATTTATTAAGATTACAGAGTCAAGTCATATTAAGCCCTTTTTATCTGTGCTGTTTCAGTGTTTTTTGTTTTTTTAAAATGCCTCTCTCACTCTGTCTGTCTCTGTCAGTGCGGCAGCTGCACAGGGAGTTTCTGAGAGCAGGAGCCAACGTGATTCAGACGTTCACCTTCTACTGCAGTGAAGATAAACTGGAGATCAGTGGCAATGTCACCAACATCACCGTCAGTGAAAACAAAACTATCAGAGAAATTCAAATAACACTCTCACCCTGTTTACTCACTTTACACGATGAACTCTATCCTCATATCACTCTGTTATCAATCTGTTCTTGTCTGATCCAGGGGGCCCAGATCAATGAGGCAGCCTGTGACCTGGCCAGGGAGGTTGCAGATGAGGGTGATGCACTGGTCGCTGGGGGTGTGTCTCAGACTCCCTGCTATGTGCAGAGTCACAGTGAGACCGAGGTCAAGGCCATCTTTAAGAAACAGATGGACGACTTCCTCAAGAAGGACATTGATTTCTTTATAGTGGAGGTATGACTAGCAAGAGGAATAACTCTGCATTAATCAACATTGATGATCTAAACTAATTAAATGTAAAAATAATTACTATTACTAATATTGCAATAATGACTTTCCAACCCTATAGAACTTTTTGCCTTTTTTATCTCATGGTCTTGTTTCCAATGAACATGACGGGCACAAAAAGTTGAGAAGAAGCTCGAGCATGAAGCATCAAAAAGATATTTTTTCCATGGGTTGGGAATTAATTAACTTGTAAATTCTCAGTGTTTTTTTAGGCCAAGCTTTAATGTTTGCATGCATATTTTTTGCAGTACTTTGAGCATGTGGAGGAAGCAGTGTGGGCAGTGGAGGTGCTGAAGACTGGTGGTAAACCAGTGGGTGCAACACTGTGCATCTCCCCACAGGGAGACATGCACGGAGTCCCACCTGGAGAGTGTGCTGTCAGGCTGGTCAAAGCTGGTACGCTGACCTTCTGTATTGTGGTACATAAAGTTTGCAAGTCTGATATCTGATTGTTTTAGATGTGAAACCTGAATGTTTTATGTGTTTGTGTGTGTTCATGTGTAGGAGCTGACATCGTTGGAATAAACTGTCATTTGGATCCTCTGACATGTGTTCGTACAGTAAAGTTGATGAAAGAAGGATTAGAGAAAGCTGGACTCAAAGCTCATCTCATGATCCAACCACTGGGCTTTCACACACCTGAGTGCAACCACACTGGATACCTGAGCCTACCTGAGTTCCCCTTCGGTTAGCTTCTTTTTTTTTTTTTGTAGGATACAGAAAAAAGTATAAGTTGGAAAACCGTTATTGCTAGTTTGCAAAACCTATGTTATTTAAAGTGTAAACATGTAAGGGATGTGCACTCAGCACTCCTGTGTTGCTATATTTTTAGTCTCCCCATATACAGATTAGAACATTAATATAACAAAATGACCAGATTTATATATTTTTCTCTCCTCTCAGCACTGGAGACCAGAGCAATTACCCGCTGGGACATCCATAAATACGCCAGAGAGGCTTACAATGCTGGAATTCGCTACATTGGTGGCTGCTGTGGATTTGAGCCCTACCATATCAGAGCGATAGCAGAGGAGCTGGCTGCAGAGAGAGGATTCCTCCCACCTGCTTCAGAGAAACACGGACTGTGGGGAGCTGCTCTGGAGATGCACACTAAACCCTGGGTCAGAGCCAGGTAACACTGAAACAGATAGGGCTCTTTTCAAATTAGCCATCACTCTGACAAAAAGTGCAAACAGTAGTACACGGTGGCATTAAGAACGATGCAATATATATATGTAATATATTTTTGCTCCTCAGAATTGTTGATTTTTAACCAACTAAACTGCAAACTTTGTCCTAGGGCTCGTCGAGAGTACTGGGAAAACCTTTTGCCTGCTTCTGGACGTCCCAAATGCCCGTCAATGGCCACACCGGCTACTGAATAAGAGGGATGATCATACAGATTATTAACAAATTTTACATAAAAACAAAGTAGGTATTTTATTATGTCATGTATTAGTTGTGAAGCATTGTCACAAGCTCATCATAATTGTTTCTAAACTACTAAAATGTGTCTCTAATTATTTGACATATATATCATAAAAATATTTCTGTCAGTGTTGACACAAGTGGGAAAGTAGTTTTTCCTGACTCTCTCTGTCCAGTGAAAAATCAAGTCTCTCCAAATTTGGTGCTTGAAAGTTTGTGGTCAATTTTGGCTGGTGTGGAATTTTAAACTGAAGGAAGTGTTTTTCTCTCCCTATATGGTTTGAGAAAATTCCCCTATGCTAAAGTAAACTAACATATCATGATTTTACAGATGATGATGCATTGCTGTAGATTAAACTACACAACAGAAGGCCATATAAAGCAGTTAAAAGAGGGATTTTCATTATTTGTTGAGTATATGCACAGTGCATCTGAATACTTCCTCCACTCCTGTGTGTCACTTATTAACCTGAATCAGGACAAAAGTTAGGTGAGGATAAAGGTTATGGCTGCAGTAACATAATAAAAACACTGATAATCTGGGTTAAAGTTAGGTAATGTCAGGAGAGCGGTTATGGCCATAGCAAAATATTAAACATTTACATAATCAGCACAAAAGTCAGGTTAAGTGAAGAGAAAGGTTATGGCCTTCATAGGCTAAGGTAATAAAAGTGATTATTATGTAAATAATGTGTCCACATTTTTCCAAAGCTATATGCAATATAGACAGAAGTTTAAATATGAATACACTATAGTCTATTATCAGATAGGCAGTTAAATGTACAGTATTGGACAGTATGTGAAAAACATGTGAAGGCACATTATTCAATACAGTTGAGTATTTGTGCAGTAGTGTGGTGGTAGAGAGCAAGACAGAGACACAGTTATTCATATAATTCAGTCTGTTACTTGCAACAAATTGTCCAAATTAAAAGCCACCAAGTCCCACCAAGATTTAAACTCCAGAGTGCTGAGCATTACACCATGAAACCACATCCAGTTATCCCAGCTGATACAGTTCAAAACTAAACTGAGGACTTTCACGTGTTTATTAACAAAACAAAGCAAAGCTGAGTTCAAGTCCTGAGTTTAGAAGCTTTTATGGGAGTACCGACTGTTTAATTTATCAGCCTACCATTTCACACAGTAGGATACAATATAATTTATTGTCCCCATAAGGAACTTTGTCTTGAACTCAAATGCTGCACACAAGCATGCCGCCATGGTTGTGGTAAAACAACAAATCATTTGAAACTGCTATCACAGTTGGTCCTGACCGCCATGGGGCCCTAAGCAAAATTCTGCTAAGGGGCCCTCCAAACTGACCGGAGAGCCATGTAAACCATCTACCACACAGTCACACCTGACAAACCAGTGTTTCCACTACAACCCCTCCTCCTGTCAGTTTGCTCCATCTGTCAGTCAAAGAAGAAGCAGATCTATATAGAAGAGAATGAGGTACAGAAAACAATATGATTGAATAGAGTATTTTTCTGTAGAACCTTCAGAGTAGTGAATATTGACATTAAAATAAGAAATTTGAGAATGTTGGGCACCCCTATAGCTCAGTTGGTAGGGTGTGCGCACCATGTATTGAGGCTGTTAGTCCTCTGCAGTGGCCGCCGGTTCGAATCTCGCCTGCGGCTCATTTGCTGCGTGTCATCCCCTCTATCTTCACCCCCCTTTCCTGTCATACCTTCAGCTTTTGCTATCAATAAAAAGGCAAAAAGCCCAAAAAATATAAAAAAAAAAAAAAAAAAAAAAAAGAAATTTGAGAATGTATATATATATATATACTCGTCCTCACTTGTTATTGTCAGTTGACCATGTTGTCCTCCTCCTGCGCTCCTGCAGTGTTTCACTTTGCTCCCAGAGTTCAAGGAGGAGGCAGCAGGGGGAGACAACTCGCTTCAACCATAGGTGGTATATTAAACAGGATTTCAACCTATTTAACAGAATATCTTTGTCGCCAACCTGCTATTTGAACTACAGTACTTGTTTTTGCATGGGCGAGTCCTACATATTATTAAACGGAAAAATGAATAAAAACCATGGACTGGAATTTGAACCAAAACTGTAGAACAAGTTTTCTTCCTGGGGTGAAAAAATCCTGTGGACATCCTTTCTGGACTGGAGTTTTCTTCCCTCCAGTGGAAGAATAAAGAGGAATTATTCACTAAATAATCAGGCATGTATAGTAAATAGTACATACAATGTACTATTGATGCAATCAATGTACATTTAGCATGGTTTTGTGAATCCTTGAGTTGGATCTGTTTGTTTGTCTTTCATAACATATTAATATATTACATAAAATGTTCACCACCAGTAGTTGTCTGTCAGTATAGTCATCAGGTCTGTGAATGAAATCGTCCCACTAAGTTTGTTATTCAAATAAATCTTTAGCTAAAAGGAGCCGAATCACAAAAACTTTCAGTGTTGCTGATGTGTCCTGTTAATTTTGATCAATTTATCAGGTTTTACTGGTTATTGAGCCTGTTTATCCTCCTTATTTGCTCATATCAGAAGCCTTGCTGTAACATTAGTGTCAGTAAGATAATTAACTCGAGTGCTTCAACACTTGGTCCTCAGGCCTCACAGTTGCTAGCAAGAGAAGAAATTGAGTCACACACACAGATATATTGTCACACACTGGTAATTAGTCAGTTAATTGATTTTAATTCATTATTTAATCAAATTAACAAAAAACATCAAACAAAATAACACTGACAAGGAACATTTTACTGCAGCATGAATACTTTTGCTTGAAGTAAATTTATCTGATAATATTTCCATTATTTTACTGCAGTTATTTATGAATACAGCACTTTTACTTGTAATGAAGTATTTGTACAGTGTGATATTAATACTTTTGCATTAGTAAGGGTCTGAATACTTTCACCTCGGAGGAGTAACATCATGTCCATATATTGTCTAGACAGACAGACAGACAGACAGACTGGTCTCCACAGAGGCTGCTATGGGAAAGTGTGCACGCGCATATGAACCCATGTTCACGCGCGACGCATGAGCACCTGAGCTACAGATTATAAACGCTCATCAAACGTGATAAAAATACTTTTATAAAATAGTTTTGTTTCATTCTGACTTCTGTCAGACACAAAGTCAAAGAGCAGCCCTGGATGTGTCTGTAAGCTGGAGACAGACAGACAGACAGACAGACTGACTGACTGCAGCACAGACAGACAGACAGGAGCAGCAACTTTAACGTTACTGTGAATGAATGATATCAAACTTGGAGAGGAGAAAAGTTAGTTAAAAGTTACGCACCTTGCGTACTTTGCGTATAGGGCCGACCGTGGCTCTGCTACAATAAACAGCAAGTACACACAAAAAGATGTTTTTTTTCTATACATTTTTCTGACCTGTCTGTCCCACAAGTGACGCTTACACGCGCAAATGACACGAACTAATAATATAAATAAGAACTTCAGATAAAGTCTCTTATTCATCATCATAAACAATCAGAATGATGTATTCATTTATTTGTTTTACACATTGAAGTAATATTACATGGCACGGAATTACTTATTCAATTTATTATTTCAAACATATTATGCGTGTATAATGTAAAAATGTGTAAATGTTTTTGCACCCATGGCACACTAAAGGGCACGCTAAAATCTCGTGGCACACCTGTATTTACATCCTTGTAAAATAATCTTTATAACACGTATTATCACTACACAAACGGTTATGTACTACTGCCAAACACATTTTGACAAACAGCTATATCAAGCTTTATGAAATATTTATTTAAAACACAATTCAAGACTTAATTTAAAACTTTGTAAAAATGACTTAAAAACGGTGGTCCGGAGGTCCTTTGAATGCGTCGCACTAATAATTCCCACCATCCGACAACTGCACAAACGGCAAAAACTGGGATTCGCTTTAATGGAAGGTTTCCAAAGGACCTCTCAGGGTTTATGATTTTCTTTTGTACAAGGAAATACTTACTATATAGTAAAGTCACCTTATCCCCACAGTTGACCTGTACTACACAGCATTGAGGATCCTCTGCTCTGTTACTGTTGTCTCATGACGTTTTCTGCACTTTTTTTTTTATGTACTCACTGTGCTTCGGATGTTCCTGTTACTGATTCGGGAGATTACATGTAAACTTCATGCTTCAAAATCACGAGGTTCCACCGAGATTTGAACTCGGATCGCTGGATTCAAAGTCCAGAGTGCTAACCATTACACCATGGAACCCTACAACACGACTATGTGTAAATCAAATGCCTGTCCATGCAGGCTTCTCTTTAAAATAGCCAAACATTTGTATAATACTCTTCTTTTTGATGGCTGACAGTAGCTTTGACTTTAAAGGTATTTCCCTAAAGAAATATGTTCTTAATCTGCCCTCGAAAAATCTTTAGTTTACATGATGAGATGGATTAAAAACTCATAGTAAAATTAAATGAGAAAGAAATTCCATCACTTGGTGCCCTAAATAAAGCCTTTCTCTCTGTTTTACAGTGTTTTGCATTTAAAGTTCTTCCTATATATTCAGTCATTTGGGTTGTAAAGATGCATGTTAAACAGTTGATAAAATGTTTTTGTATGTCATTTTCCTAGATTAGAATTATTGTTTTGCTAAAGTTACAGCAGAACATTAGGCAATACATGTGAGCAGTAAAAAAAAACTTGAACTCATGGCTCCTGACTTGTTTCCATCTTTTTCAAGCATTTGAATTAAAGGACTTGAGGCGGGCATGACTGCTGAGGATTTGAGTCTATGTCAGCAGGAAAGCAGCAGCAAGCAGAAAGAAAAACTCTCACATGTTCAGAAAATCAGAAACTGGTGTGTGGCTTTACAAATGCATGAATAACCTTGGTTCAGAGATGTCAGATTGAGAAGAAATTCATTAATTACTCTTAGGTCTAATAAATTTCTTCTCAATCTGACATCTCTGAAGAGTAATCGTTAAAAAGTCCAGCTGCCTAAATTGACCAGAAAACAAACAAAACAGGAGTTGTGTTGACATATCACCACAAGCAAAAAACTGTTTGTCCCCATCATGCTTTTCATTTGGCCCCTCTGTAAGAACGTAAACGAGTTATTTTTCTCTTGTGTGGTTGGTGTACCACAGGTGTAACCCAGTCGGCAGTGACGTGTATGTAAACACCTCTGTATTAAAAGGGCAGTAAAGCACGGTGCTCTTGTGTACACAACAGGATGTTTGACTCAGCACCGTTTCTGTTTAAATAAACATTTCACTCTGTACTGTCAGGGCTGAACACGGCCCAGGTCCCATGGTGATCCACCAGAAGAGGCGTGACCAAGGCGCTCCACTCACTCAAGAAACCCCTCTGCTGCCTTCGGATAGAAAACATAGAAAACAGAAGATAGAAAATGTAACAGTGTTCTTGTAGTTAAGCATCCGCAAGGTATTTATTATATTACTGGCCAAGACATTCTTTTGCTTATTCTATACAGAAGATATATGTCTTTATGTTATATACATAATTCCTTTTCATAAAGGAGCTACATCAACTACAATAGGACATTTTCATATTCTGGGGCCACATAACATGTAATCTTTGTGATCTCAGTCTGTGAGTCTTATGATTGGTTTGCTCACTCCGGCTATACCCCATATGGTAAAAAAAAAAAAAAAAAAAAAATCATAGTGCGATTATTTTAACATATATTGTTATTGTGATATGCTTCAGGATTAGTGGGAACAATCATTTTTGCATCACAATTTTAATTTCCACAGAAAAACTATTAGAATCATGATGATGTGACATTTGTTGGGGTCTGTACCAGACAAACATGTTCTCTTACATCAAGAGAACCAGATTTGTAGGCTTGGACATTTCTGCAGTGCTACAGTACTTCATTATAATGCTGTTTTATCACACATTTTCCCTTTGTTCAGCTTCTATGATTTGGATATTGCACTTGACCATAATGCCGTTTCGATAATATTTTGATTAATTGTGTAGCCCTACTCCACGATTCACTGTACAGCCATACTAGCATTTTTCCTGAAATGTTCCTGAAATGTTGAGAAATTGCTGGTACAGATTTCCCTGAATATGGATCCCTGCTCCCATGCACACATGACCCCCATGCAGGAAATGTTCCTGAACATTTCAGGGATAGACTGCATGTGTGAAAGCGATTTATGTCTACTGCAGCAGCTACTAGTACAGTTCTACAAACTTGTACCCTATTTCAGCAGAGCAGTTGTTCTGAAGTAGTTCTGAATTTTTAAACCTATTATTAGTCACAGGTGAAGATCAAGGAGCCTCGTGAGCCTCTAATTCAAGGGATGTAGTAAATGTACTTTAGGTTTGGGTTTTCCCTCTTTAGGGTAGAATTATGATGGTTGTAACAAATCTTAAATCATGCTGGAGTTATGATACTCATACTGCTCATGCTCAGTTGGACCTTCTTTCCACCACTTAGATGAAGACACACTCAACTTCTGCTGCTGCATTTATTGAAAAACAAAACAGAAAAGGACTTGTTTTGGTATGAAAGGTATGCAAGTTTGTTTTTTTTCATGAGATGTACTTCTTCATACTGTCTCAACCTTTTTTACATGAATTATTCAAAACTTACTTAGTTTGCATCATTGTTTTGTTGACTTTAGTAACATATTTAGCATGTGTCTACATCACTGTGTCTATAGCACATGATATTCTGCTGTGGCCGATAGTTAACATTATTTCTCAACATAAACAAGTCATTGTTGGCCTCATAAAAGGATACATCACCCAAATACAAATGTGCATTGTTTTTTTTTACATAAACAAGTCACTGTGAGGTAAATTAAGTTGTATAAAAATAGTTCACACACTTGAGAGTGATAGATGCAGTTTTGTACATTAAATATATGGTTAATAAAAGTTTGTGCATTGTAAATTGTTCCATTCCTCCAGTCTCACACTGAAATATAGAGAAATAGAATAGCATCAGTAATGCACAAACAACCACAACTATGCTATTTGATAAATATTACTAAATAAATAAAGTTATCAGAGTACTATGCTTATTTCGACAAAAAGCAAAAGTTAATATGTGAAACTTCTTCCTTTCAAATAAATATTGTGAACGATATGTCATATGTAGTCATCTTTAAATGATATGGGTAATTAACAGGTGTGCTCCAAATAGTCTGAGTATCTGAGAGAAACACAAGCGCCCCCAGTCTCACCTTTGTTTTTTCTTGGCTTCCTCTGTCTTGAACCCCTTTTCTTTGCTCTTTAATATTCTCAACCAGATTATCATATGTTTGTGTTTAATAAGATGTTACTCAAGAAGTTTTGAACAAGTTAAAAAAAAAAACTCTGCAATGGACACCAAATATTTGTTTAAGAATGCAAACACATTGCACTACAGGTCATGGTTCAATGGGGTTCATCAAAGCAGAGGGAAACTCTGTTGGAACCCATTAAGCATTTCCCTCAGCATCATTAGAAGTGATGCACCCCGTTGAGGGAGTGACTTTCATCCGTCTCAAGGCTGTGACCATTAAAGGGGAATACCGTTTTCCATTCCTGTCCTCTGAAACAGTCCAGCCAACATGTGTAAACAGTGAGAGCTCAACAGCTCTCTCCCCCAGCAATCTGAGGCATCTTTCTACAGACGCGTACAGTTTAAATGGCACATTTGTACTGCATTTTTCTAAAATTTATCTCAGGATTACTTTAAAAAAAAATTTTTTTTTAACAAATGTTATTGGATTACTTCATAAATGAACAATGCATAATAAAATAAACAGAGATTCTATGATTTCAGGGCATTTTGTCGTAGAATAAGTTTTGTATTAGTTGAATGACCATGAACAAAAGCCATCACATCACAGTAATAATGGATAATGTGACTTGATTACTAAATTACGTCACTCATTCACAAGCTTTTGTTTCAGTGTAGCAACTGTGGCGCAAACATATCCTAATATATAATATGTAGTTATATTCAAACCTTTTTATATTATTTTTAAAGTTTTTTTTTTTACATGCATATCTTTCTCAATGCTGCAGTTACTCTGCAAACCATCCCACACTGCTCGCCCTACAACGTCAGCACGTCCTTACGTGCACCGCTCAAAATGAGATTCTGGTGTTGCCTTTAAATGCTCCTCGGACTCAACCATTTCTCAACCAGAGCAACCTCGACCTTATTTTTTGTAGAACTTCACAAGACTGCAGCCTGATTCTTCCTTCACATTTAGATAGTAATAACACGGCTTAATATGCTAAACGCATTATGACAATAACAACAGAATGGTAACAGCTGGTAAAAAAGTAAAAAGGGAGCACACTAATACTTTCCTTGGTTGTTATTGCCGCCTACGTGGAAATTCCGATATTTCTTATAGCGCTTGAAGACGGCATCATTATTTTGCGTATGTGGTCTGGTTGGGAAACGATGAAGAAAACATGGCAATGTTATGAGTTTGGAGACGATGCAAACCTTTCTGGAGACAAACTCGCCTGTCACACTCGTTCATGGCCTTGATGAACGATGTGCGCCGCTGTTTCTGGATCCCGCTGCTACTTCATGATGAGAAGGGAGGTCTGGAGCCGAGAGATTGAGAATAACGGAGCACAGCTGACAGACGGATCGACCGCTGGACCTGGTAAACACAACACTGTCGCATGTTGCGCGTCTGAATCGAGTCTTGTATGGTCGGAAAGCTAATGTGAAAGCTCGCTGTCGCAGGAGGCTGGGATAGGCAGTCAGACATCTGAGCCGAAAGCAGGTGGGCCAGAGATGGGAAATGACACGGCGCTGCTCCAAATTCATCCGCTTGAGCGAAGGAGGAGGATAGACCTCCAGGCAAAATATCCTCAGTGAGAAACCAGCGTTTGGTAAATGCAGTTTTAACATCGTATACTGAGGCACAGCTTCACTACGCCGCATCCGAACATAGGTGGCCCGAGCAGCGTCATTATTTTGGTCTCATCACTTTGCAGAAATGTCCTTCACAATGGAGGATAATTTGGAGTCGGGGTGGGTAGCCGTCCGCCCCAATGCGTTTGAAGAGAAGGAGAAGCATAAATTTGTTTTTATCGTCGCCTGGAATGAAGTGGAGGGTAAATTTGCTATAACGTGTCATAACAGGACGGTGCAGAGGAGAAGCTTTGGTAGGGACCCTCCGGTGGAGGCGACCAGCCTGGATGGGGACAAAACAAAATGGCCCGAAAGTCCCGTTAGGGATAAAGTGTCCAGAAGCCCGAGCAAAGGAGGCAGGGAGGCGGTGGATAAAGGATGCAGCCCGAAGAGCAAGTCCGCAACGAAACCAAGTCCTGTCAAAATCCAAACTGTGATTAAATCTGCAGCATCTCCTGTCAGTCCTGATACCGAGGTGTTAAAATCCCTGAGAGACGAACTGTCCCCATCACTGGACAGCTTGGACCTGGAGGAACTGGATCGTCTGAGCAGGGAAGACTGCAGCTGGGCCGGACTCTTCTCCTTCCAGGACCTCCGGGCCATCCACCAGCAGCTGTGCTCGGTGAACTCGGACCTGGAGCCATGTCTCCCGGTGTTTCCGGAAGAGCCGGCCGGGATGTGGACGGTGCTGTTCGGCCCGGCGGAAGTACCCGAGACCGAGATGGATGAGCTCTGCTACAGTTTACAGGTGTACTTAGGCCATGCACTCGATACCTGCGGATGGAAGATCCTTTCGCAAGTTCTGTTCACGGAAAATGACGACCCGGATGAGTACTATGAGAGCCTGAGCGAGCTGAGGCAGTCCGGGTACGAAGAGGCTCTCAACCGGGCAACTAAACATCTGCATGAGGTGAGAGTTTCTGTGATCCTCCCACAGTATTTAGTGACTATATCCTGTTCTGTAACACACATTCACAACAGCTGCCAAACCACAGTCTTTCTTCCGTACTGAGGCTTGAAGCTGTGCAAAATGGTAATGAGGAAATGTGATGCCCTTGTCAAAAAACTGAGGCACACAGGTATTTAACAGACATACTCAACAGCAGTGGCGGATTCAGACTGTCTGAGGGGCAGGGGAGAAAAAAGGGCACCAGCTGTTTATCCTGAATTACCACAGGATATACAGCTGGTGACATTTTTCAGATTGTTTTATTATGTGTCCTAAAACTATTTGTTTTTTAACTGCTTATGAAATGGTTTAAATTTAATACTGATGCCTCTGCATAATCTTACACAAGCAAACAAGACCATATGTGAGAAGATATTTCTATATAGTTGTTTCAGTGCCTTCCACCGGTTAACGTACGCAAAGAAATCAGATCAAACATGCCTGTGTTTACATTTTCTCAGGTGTAGTTACAATGTGCAGTACATCAGACAATTAAAAGGAACAAGGAGATTTTTCTTCAGATAATTTTTATTTTATGGTCATGTTGGAGGAACCACTGCCGCTTTTGTCCACGGGCACCTCCAAAATCAAGAAGTACAACAGCTACTAGACCTCCATTTTCTAGCATGTAGGGCAGCCTATATGGCACCGCATCACATTTTCTCCACTGGAAGGGCACACTAGAGAGCACTTCACCATGACACTTTATGATGCTTTGTCTGTAGGGCAGTTATTTTCATTTTCGATTAATCTGTTGATTTTTTTTCTTGATTCATTGAGGAATTGGTTGGTCTATAAAATTTAAAAAAAAATTGTGACAATCAGTTAATGTGTGTTTCCCAGAGCCCAAGATGACATCCACAACTTCTTATTTTGCCCACAACACAGAGATATTAAGTGGTCATTACCACATTATTACATGAGTATAGGGCTGCAACAAATGATTATTTTCATTATCAGTTAATTTGTTGATTATTTTCTCGATTAGCTGATTAGTCGTTTGGTCCATAAACTGTCAGAAAATTGTGAAAAATGTTGATCACTGTTACCCAAAGTCCAAAATAATATCCTCAAATTTCTTGTTTTGTCAAACACCAGAAATATTCACATTTAAGAGGCTTAAATCTGAGAATTTGGGCTTTTTTTATTTAAAGAATGACTTAGAATTATTAAACAGTTATCAAAATTGTTGCAGATTAATGATTTATCCATCAATTAATTGTTGCAGCTTTACACTAGTAGTACTAATGAGTTGACCTCAGCCTGTTCACAGCTACTTACTTGTGAAGTTTCGTGACTGCATCTCGCACAGTTGTGATACTAGTGCATTGACAAAAGCTGTTCACACAGACATATAAAGACCTGGCGAAGTACTTAAAACCACCTCTGTGGTAGTTTCCACTACAGTAGGTGTCTCCACATTATGACATGATCACATGCACACACAGAGTCACAAGGTGAAAACAATACCAGCCACACGTTGTTGCAGCTGGTAACAAGGATGTCCATGATCTAACCATGAGACAGATATCTATAGGTGTGTCCTCTAATGATTGCGCAGCTGACAGGGAAATATTTTCCATTAGTCTTTCTTATATTGAAAGATATATCTTGAGAATACAATGGAGAAACCAATCTTAGTGGCTGGCTGGTGTGGAGGATTTTTTAAAATCAGGTTGCAACTATACAAAAGTCCTCTGTGGAATATAATATTCTCAGCATGTCTGCTGTCTGCTGCTTACACAGCTGAGCGAGTAAAGTGTGCACACACACAGACACACAGACACACACACACACACACACACACACTTCAAGCACTTCTTTCCTGTTAGAATTAACCTGTTGATGAAATGTGCTCAGTCATCTTCTGTGACAGCATCGCTGCTCACAGGTTTCTCTACCTCGCCTTATCTGATCCACTGCATTGGAGACGTTGCTGGATGATTCTACACAAACACTAAGGGGAGTGGCTGTGTGCCGTTCTTTCACAGATGTGGGACCGTTAACCAGACATGCATTTTCCAAACTAACCAGTTACTTCTCATCCTGGAAGTCTTTCTTCTAATAAAACATAAATCACTTCTTTCTCTAGTGGGGTGTTTTATTCAAGTCACTGTATGCAAAGCTATCGGTTCCTTACTGCCCCCTGAGGTCACATTATGGGAAACACCTTTCCCCTGGGTGAGAACAGCAGTTGAAGAGGAAGTTTTTTTCCCCCCAGTGGCTACAAGAGGCAACAATTAGCCCAGTCCACATTGTTAAGAAAGATTATGTTTTATCAGAAATGTTTTCACACAGCATTTTTTGGGTTTACAAGAGAAAAGACTTCAAGGATGAAGAGTTGCAGTGTCTGTATTATTTAGAGTGGGGTCTGAACGGATGCTGGATTTTTGAGGCAATGCCATACCATAGTAGGGAGTAAAAACATTCTGATATCTATATATTGGCTGATATTATTGATCCAGAATCTAATATACAGACTACAGAATATATACATAAACACACAGTTTTTGTAATGATCCCTCAAAAGTGGTTATCAAACATGATAAAGATATGTACTGAGGCAGGCTATTTCACAGTTTAACAATAAAAAAAATAACATGAGGGCACATAAACAGTAAGGTATAATATACCAGTATGTTTAACAATTATTAAAAAAAATAAAAATAAAAATAGAAATAACACAAATGGAGCAAAATATATGGATATATTAAACCCAAATTAAGAAAAATGATCAAATATACACAGAATGCTGCCTATAAGGCTAACAAATAAAACAATCCGCTTTATATTCTGTTGAAAAAAAAGTTTTTACATAAGTACATATCGTACAACATGTCAACATGTATATATTATAAAAGATGTCTTGAAGCTACAGTATGATTAAACCTTTCTGTGAAACGCTTGTGTATGTATATAATATAATGAAACACTTGTATTTAAATTGTTCTGCTTTGTATCTTTGACTTGACACAGCGGAGACACAATCCAGACATCATGCAGCTCCAGGCCTGCTCCTCTTACACACCACCAGCAGCAAATGATTGATTAACTGCTCTTCATATAAACAGACATTACACTGATACTCAATGGCTCTCATATTGTCCTACTAATCAATTAGTTTAATGTAGCCTTGACTTATGGAGCCAGACGGTGCAAGAAGTCCTCTGAGAGTCCAGGTGAAAGAGAGAGCATTAGTGGAAGTTTGCCATTATTATCATCACAGCATCACTCCCGACCATTACACTGGCAGGCCTGGTACATCATGTTTGAGTGTTAGTTGTATTGTTAAACAAATATCTTTCAAATATCACAGCATATTCATTACAAATACATTTTGACATCCTGTATGTATTGCTTAATGTAATTTAATACAACAGTGAAATTAAAGATTATTTGCAGTTTGGATGGTAGGTTTATGCCAGTTTTTAATACAATACAACCCCACTTCCAAAAAAGTTGAGACGTTGTGTAAAATGTATGTAAAAGACGCAATGCAATGATTTGCAAAATTGTTTTGACCTATCTTCAAGTCCAGAGAAGACAAGATATTTACCTGTTCAAAATGAATAACTTTATTGTTTTTGTAAATATACACTCATTCTGAATTTGAGGCCTGTAACATGTTCCACAAAAGTTGGGACAGGAGCATATTTACCACTGTGATACATCACCTTTCCTTTTAGCAACAATTAGTAAATGTTTGGGAACAGAGGACACTAATACTTGAGCTCGGCAGTCCGGTGTCTCTGTTGTTGTATTTTGCGTTTCGTAATTCACCACACATTTTAAATGGGAGACAGGTCTGGACTGTAGGCAGGTCAGTCTAGTACCCAAAGTCTTTTACTTCAAAGCCACGCTGTTGTAAAACCTGCAGAATGTGATGTGATATTGTCTTGCTGAAATAAGCAGGGACGTCTCTGAAAAAGACATTGTCTGGGTGGCAGCATATGTTGTTCAAAAACCTGTATGTACCTTTCAGCATTAATGGGACCTTCACAGATGTGACAGTTAGTTAGTTGCAAGACACTCCCATACTATCACAAATGCTGGTTTTTGAAGTGAGCACTGATAACAATCTGGATGGTCCTTTTTCTCTTTGGCCCAGAGGCCACGATTTCCCAAAACTGAAGCGTGGACTTGCCAGACACAACACACCCTTCCACTGTCTGTCAGTCCATCTCAGATGGGCTCGGGCCCAGAGAAGTCAGCAGAGCTTCTGGATGATGTTGATATACGGCTCTCTCTTTGCATGGTCTTAACTTAGATGTTTACTGTTTACTGACAACAGTTTTCTGAAGCGTTCCTGAGCCCATGTAGAACCATTTATACAATTATGTGCGTTTAATGCAGTCTTAAATGCAGTGCATAGCCCCTTATGTGCAGATATTTCTCTGAACTCTCTGAATCTTTCAATAATATTATGGATTGTAGATGGTGAGATCCCTGAATTCCTTGCAGTAGTTGTGTGTTGAGAAAAGTTGAAGGATACCAGAACACCTGTTTGGACATTCAAAGTCAGTTTAAGACCAGTATTTTGTTGCCCCTCTCCCAACTTCTTTGAAATGTGTTGCAAGCATCAAATTCAGAATGAGTGTGTATTTGCACATCAGTATGAACATTAATATCTTGTCTTTGTACTGTGGTCAATCAAATACAAGTCGAAAAGTATTGGCAAACCACTGTATTCAGTTTTCATTTATGTTTCACATAGCATCCCATTTTTTAAAATTGGGGTTGTAGAAAGTAAAGTGAAAAAATACTTTATTTTAAGCTAATGCTGTTAATGGCTGCAGCAGAGGTCACAGTATAATAAATCTTATGTTTGCCTGTATGTTTAATATATGTGTGAAAGTAATTAATCATCAGTTTATACAATTTATAATTTAGACTGTTTGTATGATTTTCTGGCTGAGGCATTTCCTCTTTGCTCAGCTTTTGGCAGCGAAAGAAGCCTGCAAGTCGTGTGGACGAATCACCCACATGTCATTCCTCCCAGTCAGTCCCACAACCACTCCCATTTTCACAGTTCAGAAACACACACACCTCCTCCCACACACACACACACACACACACACACACACACACACACACACACTCAAAATAAAAAAAGACAGAAAACCAGACACAGGAAGCTTTGCCTTACTGCCCTTCCTGAGCAAAGAAAAACATTTAACAGCAGCACCATCAGTCTCACAGAATGTGTGCCAACCAGCCAAAGCTAATTTGAACCAGCTGTTTTAATACATATCCGTCACTCTCTGGGATTTCCAGTTTGCTCCAATGTGCATTTATCCTGCAGATTGAGGAAATGCTACTGACCTTATTAAGCTCTTTATCATTGCAAATGCTCTGTAGTTCATTCAAACACAGTCACAGTTTGTTGTAATCGTGGGATCTTATCCACACACACACACACACACTGAACTATTGATCCTCCCACTCCATTTGAGGGCCGAGTTAATGGCTATTTCAGTGCTTGCTGCTAGCCTACAGGATTGTTCAGTCCAGCAAAAATGTGTGTGTATTGATCTTATTCCCAGCAGCAGAAAGGACTCTGCTCACTCAGCCATGGTCTGTACACTGAGACTGCACTCAGATATACTCCTATTATTTACAGTTACACAAAGCATCCTCTTAGCCTCACAGTGAGGTGCAAGTTTCTATTCACTGCAGATTGACACTGAGAGATGTACTTCAATGACTTTTGTACACTTGTTGTTGATTAACTCACTTTCTGACACATTTATCACACTATAATACAGATAACAGAATTGGCAACACATTACATTACATCTGCACATTAATTTACAGCCAATTACAGTATTTGTGCTCCCTGCTTAGTTTGTATTTTTTCTGATTTGTGCATAACAGACACTTGAATATTTTTTTTAATCAAGGCTGCTTCCAACTTTTAAATGTTTTTTTTAGTTTGTTTGAATCTCTTTAGACACCAGTTTTCCAGCTACATAGGAGTGTCACAATTTCAGTATTAAATTACAAATGAGCTTTCAGTTTTAAGAATTGAATTGATAGGCAGGATCAGCGATTCTCCCGGTATTTGTTCTTACGGAGAGCTTAAAATGGGCTATAAATATTTATCTGTTCTGATCATTGACATAAGTAAGATAGACGAAGCATCTCCACTTCCTCCCACTGCACAAAAATGAAGTCCAAATATCCCAAATACTAGTGCTGCCATCTTGTGCAAACCTGTGTTTTTATAGTGTCAGATACTTATCAAAACCTAACTTATCAGGAAAATAACCAGACAGAAACCATTTTAGAGAAAAATATATTTGACATGTACTTTGATGTATTAGTTTGACCCAAGTCCTATCTACTAAAATGGAGGAGGTAGGATTTATGAGCTATGCTGCAGCCAGTCACAAAGAGGCAATCAAAATGTTTTGGCTTCACTTTTCAAGAGCTGTCATATTGTCCATCTCTATTATAAGTCAATATTTCTGATATTCTGAAAGTTGTCTGTATGTTGACAATGATAAAATGAACTTCCTGTGTGTGCATGTGATGCAGCTGCTGGAGAGGCACAAGACCACGGACAGTATGGTGGGGCTGTTGGAGCTGTATGAGGAGGAGGATCAGGCCTATGGAGGCCTGCTGGAGGCCTCCACACAGCTGTACCAGTACCTGCTGCAGCCCTTCAGAGACATGAGGGAACTAGCGATGCTACGCAGACAGCAGATCAAGGTAATCATTTTCGCACGTTAGAGTTTGCAGTTGAATTGTACACGCATGTACACAAGCTTGTAGAGGCAGCTCTACAGAGGATAGTCAGTCGTCCTCCATATTTTGAGGGGGGATTTGTCTCATAAAAACTATGTTCCTACAGAGTTTGGGCCCAAATCCGTTGACCCAGTAATTTGCCAAAACCTCTTTGGCATTCTACCAAGCATCCTCAACTTTTTTTCTTCAAGTACACAGTAAAGACACACACAAACAGATGGCCAGCTGACATATTACATATAACATATTGGAAAAAAAGATTATTCTATTTTTTATAACTTTACTTGCATGTTACTTACATGACAGTAAGTAACAAATAATTTTGTCTCAACGAAAAACATGGTCTCATTCAGGTTTACGACATACTGCCAAAAATGAGCCAGAGAGATACAGCAAAACTACAGTAAGCTACATTTAATATACATTACTGCACTGTTGCTGTGTTATACTGGTTTTGAATTATAAACGATACAGTAGTTTATTTTGTAAAAAAAAAAGTTTGAGACAGCTGCTGTCCCTGGACAGATGTGAGCACTATAAACAGCTTCTACTGTAGTGAAGAATGTGTATATAGTAATAGTGACCCCTAGTCAGGAGAAAATAACAAATATGACCAGAAAGTTTGTGTACTTTGTGCTGTTTGTGGTAATATGACCCCATTATTATTGACCATGTGAACCATTAACCCAGATTCAGTGATGTATTTCTATATTTCTGCACTGACAGACATGGAACGGTCATAAAAAAAATGGATGGCACAGGAAATTCTCATGTCTCTTAAAATAGAGTGTGCTATGTGTGTACGTGCGTGTCTGACTGTGATGTATTATGCAAAATGAATTTTCTGGTATATTCTTATAAGATGACTTATGGTTTGTAAAGCGATGGGAGGGTAGTTAGATGTATCTAATTGCAAAGAGAAGATGGAGGCTGGTGAATGGATAAATGGTGGAAAGGCTTTGTTCAATTATTGCAGTGCTGATGGCACATTTATATTTAGCTCAATGACTCACACACAGCACATCAGTAATAAAAAGACTTCAGTATCACATTACCACATAACATCCATCAATTAAGGATCATACAGACACATATATAAATATACACACACACACACAGCTTCTGTCAACCTTTGGATGGAGAAACCTTTCTGCCAATTTTGGCTTTTTGCACATTATCCGAAACACATGGGATGTGGCCGGGGGTTGAGTGACATACTGTGATCTGGAATGGAGCCCCGTGGATCTCCAATTTCCTTCAGTCTCACAGAGACATGAATAAGTCATGTTGTGTGTGGCCCTATAGGTTTACTGCAGGTACAGGTTGATGCTGACACACAGGGATCGGCAGGTATGCAGCAGAGAGGATAAGATGGTGAGCAAAGTCAGAGAGCATTCTGGTTTAGGTGTGGCTGAATAAATGTTCTCAATTCTAGTTCCTCATGGGAGGTGAGAACCTTCCGTGGAGGCTGCCAATGTTGCACTAACATGTTTCTACAGTCGCCCAGAACAGACAAACTAAACACTGGCTCTAAAGAGGGCCTCTCGTGTTTTCACAAGTCTCACGGCCACCGTCACTTTTCTCATTCAAACCTGGAAACTTGTACAAACTTTGACCCATGGACTTTAGTAAGAGGGCAAAGCTGACTATCAGCTGTGTTTTCTCTCCTCTCAAATCAGTTGTCAGGTGTTTTTACCAGAGTCAACTCTCTTCCTTTCTCTTTGCTGTTGCTTTTCTTAGTTTTCACTGATGTATATTGTCCTGCTCATAAACATGTCAGTGTAAGGTAACCCTGAGGGACTTTGCCAGAAAGGAACAAAATCTTCAGGTCCCACCGAGATTTGAACTCGGATCGCTGGATTCAGAGTCCAGAGTGCTAACCATTACACCATGGAACCCTGTATGAGTGGGGGGTGAGGAGTGGGAGGTTTGAACTTCCACTTCCGGGTCTATTTATAGCCCAGAGTGTCTGTAGTTCAGAAATAGCATGGCTTTCTGTTGCTCTTCTCCATTTGAAGTTCCTAAGTTGTGGGTTTATTTGATTTTTCTGCTAGCTTTTAATGGACATTTGTTCCATTTTTTTCATTCAAATTCTGTATCAGTTATTTCAGTCTTTGAAATGATCCAATGTGATTAAATAACTTAACACAAACTAATAATTCTACGTGCCCTTAACCTCCTAACTCACACATTGGAAACTGAGGAAACAAGAAAATTGTAGACACCGAATCAGCTGTAAAACACAAACATATTAACAGTTACTCAGTGAAATATTTTGCATTTAGGTTGTTCATCTTCCTCAACATACAGACAAGAACAACAAGGTTGTGCAGATAATATATTTGCACACTGTAAAGTCTACAGAATTAATCTTTGTGAGATTGTTGCTTTCAAGAGCAAGAGCCTTTCTTATTTTTTGCGAGTTTCACTGCCATCGTAATTTCTTGGAAGGGGAAAGTGACTCGAGGTGATTTTAATCTGCACTTTCGCCACTAGATGGCACTAAATCCTACACATTGGTCCTTTAAAGGAACAACAGCTCAAGTGAAAAAGAATTACATGATTCGGGAGGAGAGGATCAGTTACAGGAAAAAAGATTAATATAAAAAAAAATGTAATGATTTTCATTTGACCAATTAAGTTGGTCATTAAATACAAAGAAAAGCAGATATATATTTAATAAACTGACAACGATCATGAACCCCACAGTTATAAATGAGGTAACTTCTGGAAAGACAGTTGCATCAGTCTGATTCTTGAATTGTTCAAGTCTTAATGTATCTACCAATCTTCATGCAGCCTCTAATCTTTTGCATTCACAAAGGCAAAACAAGGCCATGCAATATATCTTAACAGCTGATAAACGTTTCCTTTTAAATAAACTTTTGGATGGTAGATTTTCATGTATAATGTCACTCCATTTATTTCGCATAAATCATTGGATTGTAATGCCAACAGGTCTAAAAGACACCATGTAAAGGAATGCAGAAAGAAACATGAAAGGACTAAGCACCGGCAGCCAGAGAGCAGGAAATTGCAGTGTTAAATGATACTGGTGCACTGCTGAGTAGTGCAGTGTGAGCTGAGGTGCAGCGAGGTTACTTGGGGTCAGAAAGGGAAGTAGCTCTGTAAGCTTTGCAGCTCACGTTCCTTGTTTGTGCTGCAAATGCACCTTTTATTTTCCTCTTGAACATTTTTCATTTTTCAGATTTTGCTCCGTGTTGATCTGTCTTCACTGATGTAAGTGTGTGGTTAACAGAGACATGTCAAATTCACATTATGGTCTTAAACTCTCTGCAAATGGTTCTATGATGTGCTAATTAAAATGATAAAGGGTTTGCTGCTGAATTATTACAGGTGTAATTAAATAAAATTGTGAAATTATTATTATGTCATTCTTTCTTTTATCCTTGGGTATAAAAAGTGTCAGAGGACATTTTACAGTTTTCAGTTATTTGCCATATTAACCCCCTGTGTTCTGTCTAAATGGTGATTTTGCTTTTGTAACCTGTTGAAAATAAGGACAAAATACTGCATATTGTCAGCACTTCCATACATAGTAGCATCACTCCCTCTCCAGGTCTGCTTCCTCTGGTGAAATTGAAATTGATTATAACCCACTCTGTTCCTTATAGCATTCAGCCATGTCAGTCAGACAGTCTCTAAAATGTGTACAAATGTACATGATAATAAGTTCCACCTCCTGTTGACTGAATGGGTATAATTGGGGATAACATTTCTATCTCTGTTTTTTAATGTTTCCTGTTAATCCTAATGACTCTTGCTACTAAGGGGCAGTAATATGTGACAAGTCAAATTCAAAGCATTTATGGTCATATGCGTGGTTTCCCTGTACAATGAATTTTTTTCTTTGCCTTCCACTCTGAAAACCATAAACAATGAAACACATAAAAGTGGAAAAAATCTAAAAATACAAAGATAAATATTCAACAGACATATATAAAGATATCAGGAGAAAAGAACATAAAGTAACCGAGGGACACTATGTACATTTACAAAATGCAGTTTATCTTCCTCAGTACCCAGACAAGAATAACAAGGTTGAGCAGATAATATATTTACACTCTGTATGTGATATTTATAGGCCTACAGAAAGTTTATATTTGTCTGAGAGATTGTTACTTTCAAGAGCAGGTCTTCACTGATTTTGGCAGTTGTTGTCATTTTGTCAACAAGTTAACAAAAAGATATTACTGGACGACTTGCGTGTGGTCTCGTTGGATAAAAAGTAGCAGCAGCATAAATGTATAAGTCTATCAGAAATACTGTGCAAAATATTGGCTTCCAACCAACCTCTGAGTCTCAAATGAGGACAAAGCAGTGTCATCTTCTGTGTACAGACTTATATGAATGTGCCTCAGATTGCCAAGTATTAGTGAGACTGCGCTGGCTGTACTGTGCACACAGGAACTATCATGCTTTATCTTTTTAACCTCAGATGATACAATTTGTTTCCCATGCTCTCCAGATCCATTTTGTGATATCAGTATGGTATCTGCTGTATCCCACAGTGTTTTTATAAAAATGTATAAATAACGCATTTATCCCATAAATATTTCTATTCTATGGACTTTATTTTTCACAGGATTAATCTTTTTCATGTGCCCTCACTGAGGCCTGTCCTTCTTAGTCTTGCTGACAAAAATATGTTCATCCTTTTTCCACAGATTTCCATGGAGAACGACTATTTGGGCCCAAGGCGGATTGAAGCTCTAAAAAAGGAGGACTTCGACTGGCAGAAGAAAGCTCAGGAGGCAGTACTCAACATCCAGGAGTTTACTGTAAAATACTTTGAGATCACAGCCAGAGCCCAGAAAGGTACAGAGTGCCATCACTGTCACTGCCAATGTCAAGTCGATAAAGCAGCAGAGGAATGATTCTCTGAATAATCACACACACACACACACACACACCACACACCACACACTCATAGTGGAGGCATTGGCCTGCTATTGACCTGTGTGCGGTTTTGAGCGCCAGGGCTAATGTGATTTGGTATTAATGAGGCAGTGCAGACAGCCATGCTTTGACAGGGACAGGAGGAAACAAGGACAACCTATTGATCAAACAGCTCTGCCAGCAGATTGTCTCTTTGCGGGGTTACTCCCCAGCGTGCCCCTGCTTATCCCAGTTTTTCTCCGCTGCTGATTGGTCCATTTATTATCTGACAGTTATTAGATCAAAAATCTAATAAGTTTCAAGTGGAAACTAGAATGAAAGAAGTTGTAATGCCTAAAAGTGGCCAATAGGTGTCTCCCCCTGCATTGTTGTAATGAAGCTTTACTCCTGTGAGACTGAAGTCATCACATTAAGAGAAATTGTGGGAGATGCCCACTCATTTTACCGGAGGAGAAACTTACTTGATCGTGTTGGTGACTCACTTTCACATGAGTACACGTCACATTTAACTGTGTGGACGTTTCACTGCCAACAGCAGATTGTCTTTTCTTTGTGTATGTAGGGGTGTATGAGCGTATGAAGGTGGACCAGCGTAAATTTGGTAAATCTTCGTGGACAGCAGCGGTGGAGCGCATGGAGAGGCTCCGCTACTCTGTCGCAAAGGAAACTCTGCAGCTCCAGAGAGCCAGGGAGATCTGCCTGGACCAGAGGAAACACACACTTCGAGAGGAGGTGTGGTAGCAACACTCAACAACATGCGAAACAGATGTGCACAAGACAGTTTGATTCAGTTCAGGGCCTTTGAACACCCCAAGCCAGGTGCCATTTAGTCCCCTTACATTTGAGAGAGGGCAGACATCTCTACAGCTGATATCTCCAAAACTCAGCAACTCATACTAAAATGGATAAATGGATAAATAGCACTACAGGCAAGAGAAAAATATGTATGTTTTGACTTTGGGGCAAACTGTCCCCATGACACATTCAGTTGCATGATGACCAGGATAGCTGAGTGTAACAGCTGTTTCTGCAGTCACAAATATACACAATCAGTTGCAGATTTGTATGACTAAAGTCAGGGAGTGGAGGGAGGAAAGTTAAAACAGGCAGTCAGTTCCCAGCTGTGCAACAGGACTGTCTATGTGAGTCAGAATATCATCCCTCACTCTTCTTGCTGCTCGGTAATGACTACCTCCCTTCACACAAGGCAAACAATAAAATTATTGTGCTTTTTCCTGACTCACAGTTAATCCCTGATGTGATATTTTAAGAACAGAGTTTTGTTGTTGCGGCTCAGATGAACTTTTGTTTGGTTCCAGCAGCAGCATACCTGTCTCTTGACTTGTTTTACATACAACAATGTACGAGCTAATAAATCTCATATTTATTGTTATGAATACTCACTTTTAGTCACAGGTACTCTTTTAGCTAGCAGCAACATACTATCCACCTGATTTCACGTCTGTAACACAGGTAAGGATAAGAAAAAGACTCCCAGAGTCCCAACAGACTCCCTGCAGCAAAAGTTGTTGTTTCCATGAAGAAATTCAGCTCAGTTAAGCTGTCACAAGCATCACTACATCTTCATGAAAACTGAAATGGAAATGATGAAAAATGAAAACATTAGTGTACTGTATGCTGTTTGAATGTTTAGGTGCACTTGAGTGAAACAGATGTGCAGCATGGGAATTTCAAAATGAAGGCTATCTTAAATATGATGATTTACATATGGGTTTGTTGACTGTTAAATGTATGCATGGAGCCAGATCAATGGATCGTTACACGACCAATAAACACACACACACATACACACACACACACACACTAAGTTGTTGTGTGACTTCATTTTTTTGTCACCTCAGATGCAGAGTCTGTGTAGCAGTGAGGATGCCATGGTCCTCTTAGACCACATGGAGACACAGTACTACGAGCTCCAGCTCCAACTGTACGACATCCAGGCTGAGATACTACAGTGTGAAGAGCTGCTCCTCACCGCTCAACTAGACAGCATCCGCAGACAGATGACAGGTATTTTAGCTGAATTTACTGGCTGCTTTTGGACAGATTTTGCTAAAAGATAACTAACATTAAGTGAGAACTTGTCCAAAATAGCTGCTCACAGACACCGTAACGTTAAACACGATCATTGTCCTGTCTTTTGGTTAGTGCTCACTGTTGATGATGATGATACACAGTCGTACGGGCAGTTCAGTACTTGTTGAATGGTGTATCAGTTGCTGGGAGCCTGTAAACTTCTTTGGCTGACTGTTGCGTTATAAACAAAATTAAAACCCCATATAAACACCTCCAGAAATAACAGCCCTTTTGCAAAAATTAGTAGGGAATAAACTAAGCTCTTATAGAATAAACCCCTTGAGATGCATTATTTCATTTTCAAGAGAGCCCTGACAAGATACAAACCATTCCATACTGTTCCCTGTACATGAACCTGCTACAAGACAGAATTATATATATGTATGCTTATGTATGTGTGTTTTCAGAGCGTCAGGATGAGGTGGTGTACTACGACACTTTTGAAAGTGCAGATGATATAACGGAGGATGATACTGCAGAGAGGGAAGAGCTGCGCAGACTTCAGGTCAGCGCTCGACAGCTGGAGGCAAGAAGGGGGCGCATCACTGCCAAGCGCTCCTATCTGAGGAACAAGAGGGTGTGTACACCTTACTCACATTCACACTTGTTTTCATTTCCTCGTGTGTATCCTGGATTCTACATACAGTTAGAGCGTACTGTCCTATGTGTGGTGTGGAGTGTGTATTTTGCAGTTTGATTAGGTTTCATATCCAAGTCCTCCTGAGCCTGTGTCCTCTTTAGCTCCTCTGCTATAACAACAAAAATATTTAATAACTTATGATATTATAGGGGGCGGATCAAACATGTAGGGGAGGCAGTTTGACAATTTTGGCCTGGCCACAGAACAAGCACAGTCACCTTTACGCTTCACATGTCCCTCTGGGATGGAAAGCAGCATCTTATCTGATGATCTAAGTGTTGTAGGCAGAGAGTGGGGCTGTAACAGATCGCTCACATAAGCTGGAGCTGGTCTGTGCAAAGCTTTAAAAACAAAAAGTAAAATATTGCAGCCCACTCTAAATTTCACTGGTAACCAGTGCAACAACATTAAAATCTGCATATGGCATGATTTTTTTAGACCTTGTTAGCACACGTGCAGCCACATTTTGCACCAGCTGAAGGTGTGACACAGTAGTCTGACTGAGGTGAAGTAGGTGAAGAGAAATAAAGGCATGGTGAGTTCAAAAATATCCTTGAACTTTCTTAAAAATGTCAGATAAGTGTATTATTTGTTTTGTTTAAATTTAAAATTAGGGTCAGGTTAAATGTCATGATTCTTAGCGTAGGTTTGACATGACCAGAAAGTGATGCAAGGTCACCAGCTGTATTTTTAACAATATTAGCAATTAGCGATTTAAGAAGTTAGTAGCCATCCAAGGCTTTATAGGCAGTCAAAAAGTCATGCAGCGAATCAGGGCTGCCAAGTCTCAAAGAGAGTTACAATTGTGTGTCATCAGCATGACAGTAAACACTGTTTTTTTTCACAGCGTTGCTTAGGGGTAACATGTACAAAGAAAATAAAATACAGCTCAGACCCAAAAGCTGCAGAACACCATACAACATGGCCAGGGGTGGACAGAGGAAACTGAAAGGAAGGTGTGAACCATTTGAGTGCAGTGAGATGGCCACCCGGTGCTCCAGGCACTCTTAAAAGATGTGGTGTGTGTGTGTGATGTGTGTGGTCCTGTGGTTGTGGTGCTGAAGGCGGCACAGGTGTAAGAGCATTAATATTGGACAGTCTCGTATAAAGAGTGACATAATTTTTGTTATGCGGTGTAATCAAATTTAAATACCCAGTAATTATTCCAGATTGTACTCCAGTATGGTATATGACACTGACCTGCAAGGCCTTCTTGCAGAAGTTGTCTTTGTTTTGGCATGATGCTCTGTGGATCAGTGTATTGATGTTTGTTTCTCCCGATTTTCTGCAGGAGATCTGTGTATACAACCACACTCAGAAACAGCAGAAACGTCAAACCATCAACAAGGACTCTATATCCCACCAGGTCTTACAGGTGAAGACGTTATTTAATATTGATGTGACTGTATACCTGTAAAGTATCGTCAGTAACTCTCTCCTTCCCAAAACCTCAAACTTTTTCAGCTGAAAAATGAAGAGGAGGAAGATGAGGAGAGGAAGAACAGCAGAGTTAGTCAGGAGAGACAGAGAACTCTGGACAGACTACGCACATTCAAGCAGGTATGTGTCCTCCAGTTAATTTTTATTTCAAAAGTTTTCTCTCCATTTTTTTTTCTTACTGATTGACTTCTGTCACTCTCTCTGTCTTTCTCTAGCGTTACCCAGGTCAGGTGATTCTGAAGTCCACTCGACTACGTGTGTCTCACTCCAGAAGAAGAGACCGTGGAAGGAGCATGGAAATGAGCAGCGTGAGCGAGAGGGAGGAGCGCGTGGACGCTGTCTGCGTCCAGACGCCGGGCCAGCCGCTGTGTCTCAGTACCAGTGTGCAGACAGACCCAAGCCCCAGCTCCACCCTCACCACTCAGCCTGTCACAGCCCTCACGGCGTCCCTTCCTCCGCTGCCTGTGCCCAGTCCCGCTGACTCCTCCTGCTCTCCCTGCTCCCTGTCCTCACTACTGGCATCTCCCATCTCCCCTCCTCCTCCACCTCCCCCTCCACCTCCTTTGCCAGCGAAGGAGGAGCTGTCGCCCTCTGGGAGCCCGGGTCGGCACGGGCAGAAGGTTGAGGGGAAGAGTGCAACAGAGGACCTCCCCCTCTCCCCACTTGGTCCATTTATCCCTCGCTTCTTTGACAGCAGCCAACTGGTGAGCGCCCGAAAAAAGCTGAGGAAGACTCCAGAGTTTGACTCCCACAGCAGAAGAGGTACTGGAACCATTAACTACCATAAGTCGCATTTCCGCCAAGGCTGTCCCCAAATAAAGATTTTCCTAGTCGATTAGTAGTTAAATGTTGAAAATGAACGAAAATAGATTTATTAACATAATATAATATATCTAATTTATTTCAACACAGTAATACCTCAGACAAGTCTCATTGTTAAAAACACAAAAATAAATAACTTCCAACTTAACAAAAAAATGTTCATGGACTTCTCAACATAATGGATGACATATACTTACAAATTAACTTGCTAAAACTTGCTGCTCAACTGCTTCATACCTCCTGTCCTGCCTGAACTCAGTGTGTCTTCATCAACCCAGAATCAGAAAGCAGCCTCCATCCACCCTCCATCGGTCTTGAGGTTGTGTTCTGGTCTAATAGGACCACTAAAAGAGCTAACTAGCTACTGGCAGCTACAGTGCAGTTAGCAGCACTGGATGGTGACTACAGCGTTACGAGAAAAAAGGTCCACATTGCAACAGTCCCCTGGGCCTAACGGCAAGGTGCAGCCCCCAAATGGTATTTATGATTTCCTGCGATTAACAAATAACTTAAAACGTACTCAGCTCGGTTCAACTCTGGATTTCCATTACGGATCGTACCTGGTACTTTATTTGGAGTCATCTCCGTTGGTAGGTACCACTAAACATTGACATGAAGACACTAGCAGATCAGGACGTCCTGCACAAACAGCATTTTTAAATAGCCAACCTACTGTCTTTAAGGACCACAATTTTTTTATTCACTGAAACATGGCAGTCAAAAAAAAACAATGCCATGATCTATTGATAAATTGCAGATGTGTCAAGGGAACCACCCTTTAATTTCCTCTGCTGTAAGAGTAGGGTAGTTCCTATTTGTTTGTGTAGTGAGTATGTGGTTGACCAAGAGAGTGCAAGCAGCACAGAGTGCTGGTGAATGTAGAGGAGCAGAGGAAAAGACATACAGTGAAGTTGTCAATTTGCCAGCAAATGTTACCAGTAGATGAGTTTGCCTTTTTTTTCTGATGTGCACTGGAAAGCCGAGACTCATCTCATGTGAGAGCAAGAGAGCAGAGAGAAAGATGTTTTTTAATGTGTCTTTCTGTCCAGTTTTCAGTAGTTTCGCAGCTTCTAACTGAATCTCTGTGGTTTGAAGTTTTGTTGTTTGTTGTAAGTTCTTTCAGATATCTGCCTTATTTTAGTGTTTCGGTTTCACTTTCATCTGTATAGGAGTCGTGTTAAGTTACAGTTGATGAAAACCCATTTCCTGATTTTGCTACTTCATAATCACAAAAATAATTAAATAATGAGGGGTGTTTATTGTGAAGAATTTACAAGAAATTAAGTGTTTATTTGCTGTTTTACACCTGCTCAACTCGAGCTAAGCTCGTTTTCAGTTAAGAGACACTCTGCTGTGCTGGGCTGATGTGCTGAGTCAAGCTAAGCCACATGTGTGTATGAAAAGTTAGTTACCACTAACTTTACCACTGGTGGCAACAAGCTTTTATTGCCTTCACCAAAAATTTAAATTACTATTACTTGTCTACCCAGGTCTCATCACAGCTGGAGCTCATAACTGAATGCCAAATGAGAAATTTAAAAAGGTGAAAAAGGGGCTTTTGATTAGCCAGTTACAGTAGCCAATCACAGTCTTATCTTCCCCTTCTCTTCCTGCATGCAGTGAGCTCGCCTATGGACGAGGTCCTCGCCTCCCTGAAGAGAGGTAGCTTCCACCTGAGGAAGGTCGACCAGCGGACCCTTCCTCCTGCCAAGGGTGACGACGACCCCAACAGTATCCTAGTCCAGATTCGCAAGGGGGTCAAACTTAGGCGCGTCCCCAGGAAAGAGAGAAAAGACCAGGGAGACCTCCCAGCTTCCACCGACCCCCTGACCAGGAGCATCCATGAGGCGCTGCGCCGAATCAAAGAGGCCTCGCCGGAGTCTGACTCAGATGACGATGGGCTGGCCGGCCCTGACTGGGACAGCTAGGGTTCAAGGCTCAGACACAGCATATAATACACACACAGATGCCTGCACACTCCGGCACTGCACACACTGTACTGTACACACATGCACTAACACATACACACAGTTACTCTTTCATTCACATTCAAGCACACACAGCCCTGTCACACATGTACCTAGTGACAATGCGCGGGCCTGAGTCATACTGAATATCACCAAATGCTCCAAAGGTCTATGGTCAACCTGTTCATTTGTTTTTCACAATACATTCACCATCACAAAGGACATTATTTGTGTTTTTATTTCTACTTTATGTTACTGTGGTTTTATTCCTGTACTGTAATCAGATTGTAATGCTGCCATGTTTGTTTTTTTATTTGTTTTCAGTTGTACTATTGAAAAGCTCTGCACTGGCCCTTTGTGGCTGCATTAACATTCAGGAACAGCTTGTGACACATTTTACACCAACACACTGCACTGATTCGGGAAGCTATTAGTGCTGTGAGGTGTGTGATTTTTTTTTTCCCACCTGCAATCTAATGCTTTTTCCCAAAGCATTAGAAATGAGAAGCTGTAACTGTAACACAAATATGTCATGTGTGTGGTTGATAGTTGTGGGAGACTGAAAAACCAATAGAAGATCTCACTGAGATCTGAACTGGATTCACAGTCCAGATTGTAAATCATCTCACCATCAAACATCACCTCCGCTGACACCCTTTTCTATTTTCACTCAACCAGTGTAGTACGACTGAGCCACACTATGCTGCACAGCTGGTTTTGTCCTGACATGTGGGTGTGGTAGTGTCAGACAGTGTAAGGACCACTGCTTGTCTAATCTGACACTGTACAAAGACTGTAAATCCTTTAGTCTGCCCCTCCCCCCGCTCTTGTCCTCTTCCGGCCTTCACCACCCCCAACTCTCACCCCCTCTCCGGGTGAGGGAATATGTATCGACCCATCTGTTTGACTGCAGCGTATGGCCAGGCTGGTGGGAGATATGGAAAGGTTTGTCATTTCACATCTCTACAACATCTCTGAGCAGAAGCTGGTCACCAGAGTAGGAGGGTCACCAGCAGAGCAGCACAGTTTCTTTAGTGAGGTGGAGGTCACGATTAGTGTCAATGTGGGCAGACTCGGTTCGGTGATTCCCGAATTTCATATGTGGGATGGTCACGGCATGGCTGTGAAAGCGGCTGCGCTTGATTGAATGATGGATGGTTTGTGGGAGGCTTGATTCTCTCAGCGCTGTAGGGAGTCACTGTGGGCTGTGGAGCAGGCGCTCGTGATTTATGCGGTTTCCTCTGCAATCTTATTCACTTTCTCCCCTCTATTGCATCTTTTCTAATTTCTTTCTCTGCACTCAGTGGGCAGAAGCACTCAGTAGGAGGTCAGTTACTCAGTGTTGGAAGTGAAAACATGCTCATGCACACATGGACTTGTGCATGAAACTCACAGCCAACATGTGCGGAAACATTTCAGTGGCAAAGTGAGTCCACAGCCTCTACTTTCCTGTTTTCATAAATGATTTTCAGCACTTTCATGACACATAGTACAAATTCTGAATCACTTTATCTGTACAGTACAAAAACTTTTTGTTTTTTGAATCACTGGTGAAACATTATATCTGTAGTTGAAGAATGAGTTTAAAAGCACTGAACAATATGTGGCATTGGACCTACAGAATTGTGATGGATGAGCAGTATGAGAGGACCAGCGGGATGCTTAGCAGCACAGGAATTCACACAAACAAGCAAAACGATGTGGATTCATAAACTAAGCTCTGAATCTGGAACTGCCTCCGCATGCACTGTCTTAAACAGCTTTGATGCAAAGATTTGTGCTTTTCCTCTTGTTCTTATATTCTTGAGAGCCATTTTGCGGATTAATCAATGACACTAATGTAGAAAGAAACCAGCATGGAAGTATATGTCACATTATACAGCTTGAAAATAGCTCAGTGTTTAAGAGAGTTTATTATTTTCCTGGCAGAGCAAACCTGAGGCACTTTTACATGTCTTCTGTCACTGTCAGCACAATGTTCTTCCATGGTACCCTCATCATGTAGCATGAGACAGAGATCTAACCCTGACCTGACTCTTAACTCAAACCTAACCCAGACCTTACCTGACTTGATGTCACTGTAACTGACCAGGGCAGAGTTTCCCAAAATATGTGACGTTTTAAAACAGTGACCAACAATATGCTCAAAACTTTTGGGAAACTGGGCTCAGAATGGGACACATTCGCCATGAATCGACTATCTATCACCTGACTGACTTTAGAAACACACTGTCATTTGTTTTACACTGATCTATAAATAACCTTAACTCAGCTTGTTTATCTGCTAACTGTACTTTTACATTGCATTTTATTTCTCTGTTTTTTATCCCGTTTTCCAAAGCATTTCCAGCCAAAAATCGTTCTGTGATGCGTTTGCTTCTGAACATTTCCTAAGCAGACCTGTTAACCACGCAGGCTGACTATATGACCCGCTGCCTGAACAAGCCAGTCAGTCACTTCAGAAGTGCAATATCAATATAGAGGAATACAAAAAAAAGGAATTAAACATGTTAATGGGTGATAATGAGTTCAGATTAATTGCCTAAAACAATGGACTTATTAAATGTTGCAGTTGTTTTTACACATAAGTGTATAGACATACTGTTCCAAGAATACCTTTTTGCCTTTAGTCCTACCATTTTCATTTATTCAGACCTTTTTTTTTTATTTACAACTGTGCCCCTGCATTTGAATAAAATCTTGTGAAGCAAAGTGTGTGATTGTCTGTTTCACTGTTGAATAATTTACTTAAAGCTACTACAAGGTACTTTCATACTTTGTCGATGTTAGAGGCCTCTATGGACAAAAGCGGTAATATTTCCTGCAGCAACAAAATGTAAAATTATAAAATAAATAAAATAACAATCTCTTTTTCTTATGAAATGGCTAACAAACTACTCACTGTGACTTTGCATGGAAAAATGTAAATACAGGCTTGAATCCGACAGGGTTGTAGGCGTTAAGAATAACTATATAGAAACAGCCGATCTTTTTTCTGTTTTTCGTTTCATAACCAGTTAAAAACTCCTTGTAGTAGCTTTAATAATGTTATTTAAAAAAAAAAACAAACAGAACAAAAGCCATTAGCACACACTGAATTCTGCGGTCACTGTATTTGAATATAAAACATAGCATTTCTCAGTTCACAGAGATGTGTTCTCAGCCTGGTAGGGCCGTCTTTGTTGGAATTCAACAAAGAATTTAGTTTGGCTGAAGCACCAACAGGTGTGTCTCCTGATCGTTTTTCACCAACATTTGGTAAATCCTTTCACCTGCAAACACACAAGTCTCACCAATCTATGAACATCATTAGCCTGAGGTACCTCTTTAATATCATGAGTTCAAAATTACTTTAAATAGTCAAAAATATTGCCAGTCTTCTCATACCTCTAAATACAATAATAATACCTACATTTAAATACCATAAGTTACAAAACAGGAGAATGAAAAGCTTCTTATCCACTACTGTACAAAGGCATTCATTAACAATAGCATTAATATCAATGTATTCCACCTCTGTCATTCGGCTGTCAAAGTTAAACCAGAAAGAAAAAAATGGGTAACTTTTCCCTTTACATGGGTCTTATTCCAGTGTATTAACCTGTGTAACTAACAACTACAATATTTTAAATACAGAATTAAGCTGTGCTAGTATTTAATGCAAATCTCATGATATATAATGTATTTCCAACAGTGTAATAACACAGTGCAAACAGGGTGCTCAATTGAAGGTAAGATAAGCAGCATTTCACGTGACAATATAGCTTTTTGGGCTGGGTTATACCAACAAGGATTCATTTTTAAACCTGGTTAAATCATGGTTTAACTTTAAATTGTGTTGCGCCAAATTTGGTAAAGCGAAGAGTTAACATTCTCTTTAAACCTCAGTTTAGTTTTCACTCTAAGTCCAGATTAAATTTTTGCACCAAAACTTTAAAGTCCTTTAAAATGTGATCCAGTCTTTAACTTACACTTTCAGGGGTTTAACTTTAAAATAGCTGCAGTTTCAGATGGATAGAGCAAAATAATCAAGTCACGTGAAGAAAGTTAAATTAGAGCTTCTCAGATGAGTCATCATGAGTAGTCTAACTAGGCTAACTAATGTTTTAGCTAGCTAGCAAACAATGTAGATGTTATGACAACTTGTTTTTTAGCTAGCTAGTAAACAATGCAGCGCAACGTTTTGTTAACTTTTTAGCTTCCTAGCAAACAGTAAAACATTTGGTTAAGAAATACAAGCAACCAAAAGTTTCCCTTCTTTTGTAACAAACTTACTTGGTCCTGATAGTAGTCTGCTGATTAAACTCTAATTAACTGCAGTTTACAATAACTCAATCAATAAACTTGGATTTACAAAACAGGAATTAGTTTTTAATTAACTGCTTAATTTTAAATCTGGATTTACTCATTTTAAACCTTGTTTTGATGAACTCTGATTAGAACCAATCCTAAATTAAATAAATCTTTGTTGATGCAACCCAGTCTTAGAAATTCAGTGTTTTTACAGGAGGAGATTTTAAGATGCAGTTTGGGATTTTATCAGTAGAGGAGCTGCTTTAAAAGTGCATATTTTGGTACAGGACGTTTAACACTATGTGTTTACATTGTGTTGTTACGCACTTAAAAATATACTGAAGAGGTTTTCATTGTTTGCCTACGGACTAGATACTCTATAATAACTATGCAATGCTTTTCCGTGGGTTAATACACAACAATAAGCCACAGCAGGGTGTTACTGCATTTGAGTTGTCCATCCATTCATTTACAATGCCGTCATGAGTAGAAAGTTGTCGTATACAGTTCTATTATTATATCATCAGTGTTATATCCTGTGTAAAAAAGAATAGAAACTGAGTACAGTTCTGTATTCACCCGTGAGGAGTGAGAATCTGTGGCCAGCTTCACTGAGGGTGGAGATTTACGAACACGGAGATGACACTCTATAAGCCCTTCACAATGCACTACTTCGTCCAGACAGGGCTGCCACACAGGTTCGCGGTCAACAGTAGTACACTTTCTGTTGGACGGGGGGGGATCGGCTGAGTTGCATTTGACCTATCTGCATGAGTCCACTGAGTAGAGTACCTGATAGAGTTAGATAGAGGTGTCGTATAGAGCCTGTCTGGTATTGCTCAGTGTGTGTGTGTGTGTGTGTGTGTGTGTATGCGTGTGTGTGTAGGCCTTGATGTCCAAAAACAGGGTCTTTCTCTCACAGCACAACAACACACACACATTATGTACAAACATGTGTCCACATATATGTGCTTTGAAGGCACACGCTATGTCAAAGGTCAGGCCTTGTTGGGAACACACACCACACTGAGTTTGGCAGGAAGACAGGTCAGTTGTCTGTGACCGTGGAAGCAGTCTGGATACAGGAATTCTCATGTCAAATCTAAAATTTCTCTGTCGCATGAACAATGCCTCTGGAAGATTCAATACTCATCTATCGTGTAGGATTTTAAATAGGATGTGGATATAGCAGTCACTCATTTCCGCTGGAGAAGTAAAGCATTTCCCAGCAGCCCTGTGTGTTCAGGCCGGGGAGCAGCGTTGATGTCATCTCAGGCCAATAGGTAAGACTGACTGGTTTGTTGAGAGCCATCCTTTAATTCTCTGTTTCCAGTGACACTCCGCTGGCAGCCCGAGCTCAAACACAGAACTCTCTGTTCAGCACTTCTCTGTACAGTAAGTCACTTTGGATCAAAGCATCTGCTAGTTAGAGGACAATATTTTGGGGGGATTTGGCAGCTTTGGCGCAGTTCTCTGAGTCTTAACAGCAATTATTTCCACATGACTTTCAACATTCCCCTTGGGGGGCAGTTTAGAGAGGAAGAAAAGAGGGGTGTGTGTGTGTGATGTTGTGACGCTGCAAGCTGTGCTGCAGCTCTCCCAGTCAAACAGCAGATGGCACTGAGGCACAGTTCTCAAGTTAACTCTTTGTGGGTGTGTGTGTGTGTGGGTGTGTGTGTGTGTCTGTGTGTGAGAGGGGTTGTGGGGGGCAGTTGCAATGTGCCATGACAGGCATCTCTACGACCGGAGAGATCAATTCAACCGAGGTTACGCCTACACCAGCCAATCAGAAGGCAAGATGAGGTAGTCCCTGTGTTGTTCTGAACTACAGGAGTTCCTGCGGTTGGTTGGAGCTCAGTGCCTGCAAGGTAAAAGTGGGGAGTTAGCTGCCCTTTTTGAGCAAAATCAGAATCAGGGCAGTGTAGTGTCTCAGTTTTAATGCGTGTGGGGTGTAGGAGGAAGGTGGGGGAGTGGTGGGTAGGACTGGTGTGGGTGAGTTGGGGGTGTAAATAATCATATGGCTCTGTCTGTGAAGACTAGGCAGCTCCGTCTCTAGCTGGCCTCCTCTATGAGACGAGCCAAGGTGTCTCTGAGCTCTGTCAGCTCAAAGATCTTGCCGTCCAGCAGCTCCAGCAGCGTCCGCAGGCTCTTCCTGAAATTCTCCTGCTCCTCCTGGTTCTCCTCCAGCCGCTGCTCAGCGCCCGCCAGCTGCTCCTCCAGCACCCGACTGCGCAGCTCCGTCTCCTGAAGAAGGACGTAGAGGATTTGTTGGCAGGTTTGTCTCAATATGAGGTAAATCATTACGGAGGACAGACTGATACTTTGGGAACAATCATATGCATAACACCTCTTGTCACCAGGCTTGGGGAGTAATGGATTACATGCAACAGGATTAGGATACCATAAAAAAGACAGAATCAGATTATACATTTTCTAAAAATGGGGATCATTAGTAGGATTACAATGTTAAAAAGCAGATTAAAAAAAAAGAAAGATATACTATCATGTACAGTTTCCACATCTCACTACACTTAATGAGTCTCACAACAGTTTGAGTTTGAAAAGTGTTTAAAACAGCTTTAGATTTATTTAGATTTTCATGTCCTGAATCATTACTTTATAGTCACGTAATAAATATACAAATGTCAATTACATGATAATCTGCATGAGAAATAAAGACAAAGGAACACATTTTTAAAAGTAACCCTCCTAACTCTGCTTGTCACTCACCTCAAGTTTCTGGGTTAGGGTGTCTTTCTGCTCCATCAGGTCATTCATGTTTTCCAATTCTTCTTTCAACTTTTCCATTTCCTGGAACATATAAAACTGGATTAAAATGCGGTGTTGCATGATGGTAGAGTGTTTTTGCATGAGCTATTACATTTCAACCCCACCCTGTCTCTCTCTCTCTCTCTCTCACGCACACACAGACACACACACACCTCTTCTTTATCCCTTAGCGTAGTCTCCAGTTCCTCTATGGTTTGGTTGAGTTCAGTCTTCTGGGATTTGATCACTGGGGTTTGGTTGCTCTGACACTCGAGCTCCGTCACCTAAAAGGATAATATCATTTTAGTTTTAGATCCACAGTGAGAGATTGGCGCAATAATATCCTGATCTCAACCTTGCTTTCATTTCCAGGCTGCTTCTTCTTTACTATCCCTCATGCCAAAACTCAGTGTCTCTTCTCTGTTTTTATCTGCCAACCTGTCATCTTGACTTCACACCATCTCTTCCGAATGATCACTCCTATTTGATTTGAATTCATTAATCACACATGAAAACGAGTGAGCATGTCTGTGTCCCATCCCTCACCCGTTTGTGTAGTCTCTCAGCCTCCTCCTGGTAGGCAGCCAGTTGTTGTTTCCACTGTTTGACGTTGGCTGTGGACTCCAGCAGAGCCGCCGTTAGCTTGGCATTGTTTCCCTTTAGTGCCTCCAGCTCAGCCTCCCAGTGTTTTGTCATGGCGGGGCTGCAGAACACAGGAGTGTACATACTGTCAGATTAATTGTACAGATATGTGTATCTGAAAACTTTCTGATTGAAATCTGAAGAATCAAGTTGTGAGTGTCATCCATCCATCCATCCATCCATCCATCCATCCATCCATCCATCCATCCATCCATCCATTTGTTTTGTGTCTTTTTTGTCCTTCTGAGTCAATTTGTGGTCATTTTGATTCATTTTGCACCCTTTTTGTGGTCCCTCCAGTCTCTTTGACTCAAAAGGACAACAAATAAACTCACAACTACAATTTGGGCAATTTAATGGTCCTTTGAGTCTCTTGGTGGTCATTTTGCATCTTTCAGTGGTCTCTTTGTGGTTGTTTTGAGATTCTTTGTTGTCCCTTTGAGCCAGTTTGTGGTCATTTTGTATCATTTAATGGTTCAAATCTCTTTGTGGTTGTTTTGCATCCTTTAGTAATAGCTTAAATCTCTTTTTGTGTTTTTTTTGTTGTAGTTGTTTCAAGTAACTCTGTTGTCCTTTTGAGTCAATTCATGATTGTTTTATATAATTTAGTGGTCATTTGAATCTCTTTGTGCTCATTTTGACTTGCTTTGTGCTCATTTTGAATATCTTTGTTGTCATTTTGAGTGTTGTTGTCTATTTGTGTCTCTCTGATTGATATTTTTCAGGGAAAGCCCAGGGCCCCACAACCCCTCAGGCTGATTGGCCTGTGCCCAGGAGGCCCAGCATGCATCCCTCTATCCACCTTTGCTCCAGCACTGAAAGCTGACAAAGGCTGCAGCGGGCACTCAGGTTGGAGGCATGGCACTTCCTGGCCAGTAGCTGTGAAAGCAGCTGTCTGCCACATGAGTTGTAATCTGAGATTATACCCTCAGACTGGCTGGAGCCTAATCTGGTCCAGCTACTCACAGACGAGAAGATGAGATAAGAGATAAGGGAGAAGTGATTGAATGTGATTGAATTTCAGGATGGATGGGCATGTGTGGGAGAAAAAGGCGGGTGGAAAAAAATACTTGTATATGCGCGGGACGGTTGATAGTCCAGAGTTGAAGTATAATATTAGATATCTATACTGTATAAAGTCAACTTTCTGGAGGGAAAATGCTTCCACTGTGCATCTCTCCTGTTAGATCTAAGCACTGCAGGCATTCATTTAAGATTTACATAATACCCACTCCCTGTCTCTCACATAATGCCCGACTCGAGCAAGAGAATGTATGAGACACCTAAACGTTGTCAAGTACCGACATCGAGTCAAGTTCCTTTGAAAAGGAGCTCCTACTCCCACATCCTTCACAGTAATTCCTCACAGCAGTGGAAACACATACACAGGCAAACACAAAAGGAGCTTAGCTCGCTCAAGGAGTGAAGAGGGTCTGTGTATGACCCATAACAATGTTGTTTTCACTTTTGTTCCGCCCCCTCACTGACACGTACACACATATATATGTTCACACACTGCAGCAGTTCTCCACTATGCCATAACACCCACTCTGAGAAGTGTAACGGAGAGAAAGCCCAGATCTAATTCACTCAGGACTCCCACGGCGCCTTCACTTCTTACACAACAGCCACCCCCTCTGTGAGTGCAAGTGTGTCTGCGTGTGTGACGCATAGGAGGGAGACGACACTTCATCCTACACATGCACATACCAACTGACACACAACCACTCACACACACACACACACACACACACACAGACACACACACACGGAGCGATGCTGTCACCAAAGCACGCAGCCCCGCCAATGTATAAACCCCACACACCAGCTCGGAGAGCAGGAGAGCAAGCGAGACGTCAACATGTGAAGATGGAGACAGACGGAGAAAGCGAGGGAGAGCGACGGCGGGAAAATTAGAGGAGGGAGAGGAGTGCAAGACGTTTTGACACCGGTGTTCGTCTTCATTAAATGAGCCGGCTCAAAGGTTTCAGGAGGGCAACCGAGCACGATCACGGCTGAAGACAAGCAGAGCAGAGCTGGAGGTGTGTGAGACACATGGAGGGTAAGTTAGCTGCTGCTGTGCCACTGAACTGCTGATTGTAAAGATGATGTGATTATGTGCATAACATGAATGTGTTGTTATGAGGATTTTACTAGCCACTGATATTTTTCTGCTGCTAATCATTATGTAATTTTATTTGAATTCCACTTTTAGTCCTGTAAGAGCCAACTGTGTGAAGTTGAACAGAAGAAGCAATGGTGTTTTTATCAGCTTGAGACTGTTATGCAATTTGTCACACTTTTGTAATCAAAAATGTCTTTAATTCTGTATCTGGTACATTAAATTTTGTTAATATTACAGAGACAGCACAGGACCAGTGGGTTGTGGGTATCAGAGTAATTCTTTCTTGATTTTATTTTGTTTTAACTGGTTTTGAAAATTGTTTTCTGGGTTTAACTCTGAATGTTTTTTGTGGTTTGGTCTAATTCTGTACACACTGGCAATACAACTTGACTACTGAATAAAACATCAACACTCTGCTTTGTGTTTTACTACTTCACAATCTCAAATACAATTCTCCGCCTGGGCTCAATAACGCTACTGAACACTAAACTTGCATGACACTGAAGGATTTCTACAGCCCTCTCGTGTTCTTGCCGCGTCCTGACCACTGCGTGTTGTAGGGTAGGTTCTTCCTCCTCACAGAGCACTTCAAGAAGCAGGGAGCCAGAGCAGTTGCCATGGCAGCACTGGAGGAACGGAGGCGCTCGTGGCACCCTGATGTATGACATCGGCACCGTCTCCGTTCACACAAGCCTACCTACCACAAACCCACCGACAGACGCCTACATCCTCCAACATTACAAGACCATTCATATGCAGCCAAGATGGCACCAAAATAAAGGTCTTCCAGTATTAAGAAAACCATTCAAAACGACTCCACTGCAGACCTGCCAACACTCCTACATCCTGCAATATAAAAAACCCTCTCATAGCCCTGCATACAGCTGTATCTCATCCTCCTCTCTCTTCCTCTGCCCTCTGCACCCACATATACCTGCCTACACATCCCCGCTGAGCAGCAGCGTGATGTATATGTTATCATCATCTAATTCCAGACACATGGCAGAGAGACAAACCAAGACCATCATAGAGGTCTGGTGCAAAAAGACAGGGAACACCTGTGTGTGCAGGTGTGTTTTCATATGTGGATGTGAACTCTCTTGAAGTATGATACAAGTAAAGACAGCCAAAATACAAACATTTTATTCTTTTCGTTTGGCTATTAAATCAACTGCACACTTACACACCATTACACAAATACACAGAAAATACATTTTAAATGCAGGCTGGGCACATGAGAAGCTGACTGAGCTACTGTAAAAGGTTGATAGACATGTGAGATGATGCACAGTATTAAAATCTGGATGAATTATAGAGAAAAAAGACGGGGTTATGCGATAAAATATCTGGACGGTCCTAGCATCTACCCTCTCTGCATATGCCACTGAGAAAATGTGAGACTGAGGTTTGCTTGTTACGTCCATGCTTGCCATCGTGAATGCTGAGAGTCGACCCCGTCTCCCACGCATGCAGCATTAATAGACACATCAGCAGCAATGCTGCAGCAGGCAGTGGGTGTCCTCTCCACATCCCGCTCTCACTGCACACTTGGATCTGTGTAGCCTCACAGAGTTCATGATGTAGCGGCAGGGATTTCTAAGCATTTTGCACTTGAACTTGTCACAGCTTTAACTCACTAATAAAAATACCTCTGTCTGTAAAGATCTCCACAATGATGCCTAATATCAAAAAAGCGTTTTAAGTCTCACAGACACTAGGGAGACAAGGATGTTGTTCAGGAAAGAACAAATAAGGCAGTGGAAACATATTTCTTCCTTCTGCATATGCTTTTTACTCTTCAGGAAAAAATAATTTCCAGAATGTAATGCAGTAACACAGAGTACTACTTCTTTGCTTTTATTCGAGTACAGTTTAATTATTATTTTGATATCATAATATTATTATAAATAATGTAATGGAAACAGATTTTTTTTCTATCTGAATATGCTTGTTATTCTTGAAAAAATAATTTTCAAAATGTAATTCAGTATTGTAATACTTTTTACTTTTATCAACAAGAATATTTTTACACAAGTCCTTAATTTTAATATTATAATATTATTATAATGTAATATAAAATAAATGTATAATGTTCAAGGACTGTGAACTGTGGCAAGATTAACGTATCAAGAAACATGAATGCAGCATCACTGGAGTTTAAGATTATTCCTTTCAACTGATAGGATATTTACTGTAAAAACATTTTTTTCAGTTTCTGATTGTTCAATGTCCTCCAGATAAACAGGGGATGTGGGTTTAGTCATAAATAAAAAACAGAGGGAGATAATGAAAAGCAAACACATATATATAAAAATATTTCATAATTGATTTTGTGCCAGTATTAAATCAAGTCGATATTTTGAAGAAACAACAATTGCACTGCCAGTGAATATGAGGTTATAAAATAAAAAACATTTGCCTGATTTAATGTGACTTCTGCTATAAACCAGACCCACTTCTGGTCTTCAATCTGAATTCAGATACAGAGACAGATAACTTTGCTGGTTGAACAGATACAGATACAGATAACGTCCGTCTCTGCGCAGCTCTATCAGACACCCAGAGACAGTTACGCAAAAAAGAATAATAATACATTAAGCGATTGATTGATATCTTTAATTAATAAGAATCGCATCCAGAGAAATAATTAAACGAGTAGCACAAGATTACAGAGATTTTACAAATGAAAAGACCTGTGTGTACAGTCGACTACAGGTGACAGTAGATAATAGGAACATTTCCTCTCCTGAGAACAAAACACTTCACTCACTTAAATGACTCAAGCTGATCGTCCATGCCCTCCTGTTCACTTTATTTATTGTAGTGAGTGTGTGTGAGTGCAGTTGGTGGCTGTTTAGGTAGCAGTGACTCATGTACAGACTTTATACAATGCTCCTCTCTCTCTCCTCCCAGTTTCTGACACACACACACACACACACACACACACGCGCACACACACACACACTCTCTCTCTGTCTATCTGTCTTGCTCTTTCTCTGCCTCCCACTACCCACATTATGTTATATAAGTCTTACATAAACGCTCCATCGACACCTTTTTGGTGGTGAACCTCAGAGCCACACCTCTTCAGAGAGCCATTAGACAAATCAGACATATTTACATGGCACTTTGACCACTTTATCTTACACAATGTACTGTACATGAACCAGTGCTGACAGTCACAAGGAATATGAATGATCCATTTCAATATTCAGTCTGCTACAGGACACAAAGAGAGCAGGAATCCATACAGTAACAGTAGTGGTGCATGCATAGAGATATTATTGCATCGCAGTAGACAAACATAAACTTATAAATGAGTTTCCTTATCAAACATGCTCAGATTTCACAAAATAATAACTTGAATAACTCCTCACTCCTGAGAAACACTTAAATTAACATCTCTTGCTGGTCCCTGTGAAGTGTGTGAGTAAGAATGTCACTGATATAATTCATTGCACCCATATTACTCCTGACCGGAGCGATGGCGCGCTGATGTTACCTCATTTGTTAGTAAACAACCAGTGCATCAGGTTTTGTAAAGAAGAACCTCCCTGTTGCTGACCTGCAACCAGGCTCTTATTTTTTTTTTTCATAAACGTTTGCGCCTGAACATTTTTTTTTTGTTTTGCGTAGTTATGATGTCGCAGTAGTCAGGACCTGTAATCACATTCCTATCAGAAAGAGCAGACCCGACAAGTCTTATACTGCTCCCTAGAGAAGAAAAACATGAGAGAGCAGCAGTGAATAGAGGGAGTTCACTACCATGCTGACATGCAACATATAGGGGTGCACGAAGACGAAAAGAAAGCCATGGAAGAGGAGAGCTAAGTACTTATGGGCTTCAGAGAAACAGAAAAAATGGCTGCACTTTATTTTACATTACATAAGTACGTATGTAAATAGGACATAACTAGCCATACTGTATCAAATAAGACAAAAACTAGAAATAGTGTTTTTATTAGACAGCATTGGACAGAATTAGGTATCTAATTTCAATTTAGTTTACAATATAGCTCTGTTGTAATGTGTCCCAAATTACCCTGGAAGAAAATGTGGTGAGGGTCTAACAGTGTCCCTAATTATCCTCTAAAAAAGTAAAATACGGATCTATCAAAGAGTCTAATACTGTCTAATAAAGGACATATCATTTCTAGTTTTGTCTAATTTGATACAAGGCGCAGCTTGTTACATTTTATAAATGTACTGTTAAATAAAGTGTGACTGAAAAATTCATGATAGTTAATCTATTTTTGTATTGTCTGTGTGTCATCTTTGTGAAATAGGACTGAGTTTATGGTCAGGCTGTAACATCTGTACTGTAGTAAACATGACAGCACGGGACAGTGAACACATCGCAGTGTGGGATGTACCTGTGTGCGAAGGCCAGTGCGTTCTGCGCCGGCCCCGGGAGGGCATCTGAATTGGGAGTCGTGTCACAGATTTCATCCGTGCCGTTGATGTTTTCCATGGGCGGAGTCACCGGGGTCAAAGGTGATGAAAGCTCACCTCCTGGAGACTCCTACATGTGAAACAAAGATGTTACCGTCAGTTGGACATCACATAATCAACCAAAGAGGGATGAAATATCTTAATCATTTTTAGGGCTCCAAATAACAAGTCGATTAATCTGTTGATTATTTCCTTGATCAATCAGTTTGTTGTTGGGTCCATAACACGCCAAACTGTGAAACCACTGTTTCTCAAAGCCTAGAATGACGTCCTCTAATGTCTTGTTTTGTTCACAATACAAAGATTTTCTGTTTACTGTCAAAGAGGTGTAAAGAAATAAGAACGTGTTCACATTTAAGAAGCTAAAAATGACTCACACTGTGTAATCGATTATTAAAGTAGCTTGCAATTAATTTAATAATCGATTCATGATCAATTAATCAGTGAATTTGCTGCAGCTCTAATCTTTTTTATTATTCTTCGTATAGTCAGCTGTGATTATATGCTGAAGTGATTTTAAAAGCTCAAAAACATGCAAGTCGAATTTAGAGATTTGAGATTATTTCTCTATAGTTGAATATCTTTATGATACTACCTAATGTCTTCATTTAAAATTGCAAACCTATGGTATTTTCACAAAAGCTTTTACATCTGCTTTACATTTTTAGTTCATAATTGTGTCTGGTTGCTTTTCAAGAGACAAAGCCTCAGGCGTAAAGGAAATGGTGCATTTAACATGAGCAAAAGCAGGAACAGTGATTTGTTGAGATGAAACAGACAAAAAACTGGGCAGTAATATTTAGCATGAGCACAGATAGATACCATGGCTCCACATGGTAGCATGTTATGACTGCAACTAACAACATTTTTCATTATGAATTAACCTATAGATATTGTTTATTGTTTAACTGTTTAAAGTTCATAAAGCTTTAGCACTAGAGCTCAAATGTATTGTTTTGTCAGATCAGCAGTCCAAAATAACAGACTCAAAACTCTGAAAAGCCATAAATCCTCATGTTTGATAAACAGTAATCAATGAAAGTCTACAGTTTATTGTTCTGCTTTGTTTTTGTTGGTTTTTTGAAAAGTGACAAACAATTAAATGAAGACACAGAATATCAAATGTGGCTATCTGGGTGTAATAGCTAAGTGGTGATTTACATACAGCCTAGCATGGCACTGACAAGCAACCATGTGCCCATAGTCAGCAATGCTATTTGCAACCAGCGTGTTAATAGCTGCTGTCGCAAAGACAAACTCTGTTCTTTCCTTAGACCTAATCAAGTATTTTTTTCCAAACCAATCCAAGATGCAACTGAAAATTGAAAACAATAATTTAAAAAATCTAAATAATGCATCAATTAAGTCAAAAAATAAAATAAATAAATAAAGTTAATGTTAAAATCAAATTGCAGAATAGACTTAAATCCTAGTCTCCCACGAGGGAACTGGCACCCTGCTCTCTCACAGGAGAGTCCTATGCTGAATCCATTCATCAACCACAACCTTTAAAATACACAGAAAAGACAGCTGAACCAAAAGGATCGGGTGTGAAGAACCAAATACTGTAGCTGACATGTATCTTCTCTCACCCAGGTGCAAATAGACACTGATTAAAATTAAAATAATTATCTAAATTGTTTCCAGTTAAATTTCTGTATATTGATTAACTGTTTAAACAACTAATCAGTTCATAATATGAAAAGTACTGCATAATTAATTAGCTTCTTATTACCAGAGACGGCAACAAGATATAAACAAGAATGTCACACTTTAATTTGGCTCCATTTTCCCTTACAAGGAGATGACATGAGAAATGATAAAGGTGTTAGAGGTGGTGTAGATGCCGTCTCTCGCGCTCATAAAACTGGTGCTAAAAATCTGAGCCTCTTAGTGAGCAGTTGCACATACCTATAGGCCGATAAATAGCTTACTATAGCAGTGGGAAATTGCAGAATAACAGATTAATGCTTATCTTTATATCCCATACAACCACAGAATTATACGAGAGACAAATCATTTAGCTGCTGCATGTACATAAAACAAAGCTATTACGACTCAGGGCTTGGGCACAATACAGTAGTACAATGACGCTGCCTGTATGTCTCTAATGGACAAGAAGGAAGTGAAAGATAAGAGGAAGATTATCGCAGGCGTAACAGTTTGCACTCCACATTCATTAGTATACCGTTAAATATCTGTTCATGGTGCACTGGTGTCTGGCCTGGTGGGACAAGCATGTAGCATTTAGCTATGTGTTGCCTTGTTTTGTTTTAGTGGAAGAATACCCTTTTCATGTTTTCTAGTTTATTTAGAGGGAAGAAATCAGTGGCAATCAGTAGTGAAAAAGAGCAGACAGCTTCAGTAGAGCAGTGCAAGCTTGTAGTAGGAAGGCTGCAGGCCTTGTAGCAATCCCTCCACTATCACCACTACAGCGTGGTGGTGGTGGCCGGTGCACACGTAGCCTTCAACCCCTGATGAGAGCGAAGCTGTCCACTTGGCTTCATTAAAAAACATCCTCTCATGGGAGGCACAAGGTACTGTAGCATTTCAGCCCATGTGGGCCGCAGCATTAATAGCACAAGTAATAGACCGCAGTACAGTGGGGGGCTGCTCCCCTAGCCTCCGTAATGAACAGACGAGGACATGAAGCCTGTTAACGGCCTTTAGATTAAAGAACAGATTTCTCTGGGGATTCTCCTCTGAAACAAGCTAATTTTCTCTCAGACGCACTTACACATGCCCTAAAACACCCTGTTATTAGATATCCCACACAAACAAATACCTAACATACGGCTAATTATGTCCTCCAATTCATGGTGAGTCCACACACAGTTTCATCCTTCCCTTTTAATGTATAAAGTGGATACATACAGTGAAAATATAACGTAGGTGTTTATTATGTAAGGACTATAATTCTTAATCTCAGTGTCAGGATCTCCCAGCGGATCAGGCAGTAGTGAAGAGTATTGCACTTAAGTATAATTTTGAAGTACCTGTGCTTTACTTTGCATTTTATACTACATGTATAATATGAAATATGATACATTTCATAAGAAAACATTGTGCTTTTAAGTCCCCCACATTTATTTAAAATATATTTACAGTTTACTATTTAGCTTTTCAATGTAAAAACATAATAAAACACATTTAGCTTGTTAACCCTTGGTTGGGACCCCTTTTCATGTTTCTGATGTCTCTAAGTTTTTAGCAGATAATTCCCCTCTAGACTTCTCAAATGATTTTCTTTACAAGACCAGTGTGTGGGATTTGGTGTCATCTAGCAGTGAGTTTGCAGATGGCAGACACTGTGTCCCACTCTCAACAGTAGAAACATGGCGGCTCAATATGACGACCTCCGTGGAAGACGGCCCACGCCGTCTGTAGCTAAAAAACGTCTCATTCTAAAGTAACAAAACACAACTACTCTTATCTTCAGGTGATTATACACTAATGAAAACATACTTATGAATAGTACACTCCATTTCTGCTGTATTCTGCCCCATAAATCTTACACACTAGATCTTTAAATACCTCTTCAAGGCCAAAGCAATAACATTATCAATTATTTCACAAAAAAGGTATAATTACTTGATTTATATAAAAAAAAACAAAAAAAACAATATAAACTTGGATGGCCTGACCCCCAGGTCAGGAACCACTGGACTCTACCTAACTGTATATAAAGTTCTTTAACTGGTTATCAGTTTATTAATGATGCCTTCATATGACCAACATGAGTTTACGAGACCATCCACAAGTAGATTAGAAGATTTCTGTATAGTTGTTTTTAATGTCTGCCACCAGGTCAGATTCTCCTTGAAATCAGATGAAATAAGCCTTTTTTTACATTTTCATTGCCAAAGTATGTTGAAGCAGGAGATTTTTGTAATAGTAATTTTGTTTTTGATGTTATATTTTGTTGTTATGTCAGTGGAAACACTACTGCTTTTGTCCACAGGGGCATCCAATAATAAACACTATACAAAGGTTCCTTGTAGTAACATTTTAACATTTTCACATTTTTCCTATGCATCTTTCTTTGCATCATATTTGTATGTTATGTTCTAAATTTGCCTCTATGCTGACTGTGATAACCCACTTAATCAAAGTAAATTACACCAAAGGGAAACATCCCTCACTGTTCGACTTATTCACCAGCTGTTCATTATATACAACATGCCTATGGCAAGAGTCACAAGCAGGCTGAAAAAAAGGTTAAGTACTGGCAGGGTTGGGATAGTGTGTACTGAACGTACCTGAGAGGGAGACGTGGCCATCTCCATCTTTTCTTGACTCTTCTCTTTAGCGAGCCGTGCTGCTTCTTTATACTCGGCAAACTTCTCTGCAAACTGGCAACAGAGGACAGACGTCAGCGTGGACTGTAATTCATACAATAATATGGTTTAATCTGTTCAGTAAAGCCATATGTGCATGGACACACACACACACACACACACACACACACACACACACACACACACACAGATCAGTGTGTAATAGGTCAGCCGTGAAGCTAGGGGAAGGATAGGGAGAAACTGTTGCCAATAATGACCCACAGTTGAACTTAGAAAAGAAGGCCCTTACCCATAATGCCTCAGTAGAAACATGAGCTATCTAGGTCACTGTTTGTAACCTGTCTATCGCAGACATACACATGCAAACACACACACACAAAGCAAAGCAAAGCAGACCGTGCCATTGTATTTTCCTCACAGAGTTTTATGCAGAAGTTATCTGTGGCTGAAGTTGATCTCCAGGTTTATTTTAGTCAAGAGCAAAGATACATCCAGCAAGCCTGAGGCAGTAAGGTGAGCTCATCTGAGGGGCTTTGAGCAAATATAAACACTGGCACAGACACACACAAGCACACATCCCCAATGTCCGTTAAGGGTGGGGTTCATCGCCGACACTGTACTCCCACGGTGTTACACAGTAATTTAGTATATACAGTACTGCAGAGGGCTAAGTGGTGAGGAAATCAAATTGACAACTCTGCTGGAGCCGGTCTGGTGTCTGCCATTAGTGGAGTCGCAACAAGTAACTCAATATCATTTCACTTTAGTGCAATATAGTTCTGGTACAGTGATCTAAATGCGGTAGTTCTCAGTGTAAGTGCTGCAGTTATTTGAGAATTAAATCTGATTATTTCAACTTTAAACCACAGAAAATATTTCTAATTGGCTAGTAGGTGTCTGTTAAAACTGCATATTGAGACGCCTCAGACACTGTGAATCAGTTAAACCGATGATGCTCTACATTAGCCAAGAAGTTAGGAAAGTGGAAGAATTTTTAAAATAAAATAATATAATAATAATAGAATTTTTACTTTTATTGTTTTGTTCATTCTGATTCGTGACAATGATGTATGCTTGAAAATGAACTTAACGTTAAATACAATTTACCTTTGTTCTGCTGTATGCCTTATTTTAGGGCTGCACAATTATCAGCAATATTATCAAAAACTCTATATGTCTAATTGCAATATCCAAATCGCACTAAAAACCTAATTGTGATATTTTAGACATGGGAAAAATGTGTGAGAACACAGTATTATGATGAAGAACTGTAGTGCTGCACAGATACCTTGTCTGTACCTGGTATAGATCAAACAAATGTCACATCATCACGATTTTAAAATAACTGCAATATGACCAGGTGGCAGTCACACTGCGTGGTGGTGCAGTGTTAGGGTTAACGCTGTTGCCTCCCTCACAGCAACAAGGTTCTGAGTTTGGATCCCATGGTGGGCTGGGAAGTTTGTGGTTGGGGCAGGATTTTTCTGTGTGGACTTTATATGTTCTCTTTCATTTGTTGAAAAAGTAAACCAGCATACAATGCAGGACACATGGCCGCCAGAATGCCAGGTTCAATGTGGAGCAGAGAGAGCAAAAATTCATTTGCAAAACCATTAACCAATAATTATTAATCTCCCAAAAATAACCACTTAAACCCAAATATACAAACAAATTCATTAATAAATAACATTCTGGGTTTTACAAACAGAATCTCTGTTAGTTTAAAATTTGCCCCTTAACACTCTGAAGCAGCCACCACTGAGTCCATCTTTGTGCCGCTGGACATTTTCTAGAATTTTATACTTACAAAACAGAAGTGTACATGTTTTAAGGGGATTATACTGCAAAAGGGGAGAAGTGTTATCAAGAGTAGTTGTTGAGGGAGGAGACAGCACCTGACCCGACCACCTTCAAGTCACATGAGCACATGACTGTCCAGCATCTGATATGAAACAGGAAATGTATTTCATATCAGGTGCTGCTATCAGCTTCTTTATCCTTGCCTTCCTGACACAGAGGACGTGTCTATACTGCTGAGTTTGGTTATAGTGTGTGTGTGTGTGTGTGTGTGTGTGTGTCAGTGGGGATGCTGTGAGCCTCCCCAGTTCACGACAGAGCTTAATCATACTGCAGAGGAGAGAAACCACCACCTACTCACAGACACATACACACCAGTGAACACACAGGTGTACATTACACAGACACACACACACACACACACACACACACACACACACACACAGAAAAAAAGCCTCATTAGGGCTAACTGCCAAGCAGATTCTACATTTTGAGAGAAGCTATTGCAACTAGAGTCGAAAGAAAGTTGAAATGTCATCCTCTCTCAGGGACTGGGCGAGAAGAAGAAAAGAGAAGCCGCCCTGTTATTGATGCTAAAAGGTTTATAGTAGAGGTGACTTGTGTGTGTGTGTGTGTGTGTGTGTGGGGGTGGGTGGATGAGGGTGGTACCTTGGCTAGATGATGCTCAGTGGAGAATCCCAGGCCGTAGACGGTGTTCGCCCGACTGTCCGCCCACTGGCCAAACTTCTGTGAGGTCTTTGTGAACGTCATGTTGGGACTGATGGTGCTGTTGATTATTGCCTGCAGGACAGAGACAACGCACTTAATACATATTAAATTAACTTTATTACTGCACTGTGTTTAATATACAGACTGAGTGTGTGTGTGTGTTTACACAAGACAGAGAGGGTCAAATGAAGAGGCAAGGACATTTTAAACCCAAATATGTGCTTTTTGTATGTCTGAATTAAGATTATAGACACCACAAATCAGGACCACAGATGGAAATATCAGTGAAACATGATATTTGGGGGGACACACAAGTGGGACACAGTTTACACATTAAAAGCTCAGCTGCATCTCTACATTATCTTTCTGTAAGTGTTGCTATTGGCTCCTCAATCATGTGTCTCTCAGACTCAATTAGTCGATTAATCGATTAGTCACTTGACAGAAAATGTATAATTAACAAGTCATGATTTCAGATATTTATCAAGCAAAAACTCTTTGCTTCCAACTTCCACTTTTCTCTCTTTTATATAACTGGAAGGTGAATAACTTTTGATTTTGAACAACGTTCTTTAATGCATCACCTGGGGCTTCTGGATAACTGTGATGAGATTTCTTTGTACATTTTTTTTTTTTTTTTTTTGACTAAATGGCCCATAATCGATAAATCAAAAAACAAAACTGACTAACTGAACAGACTAATGAACTCATGACCAAAATCATAGCTGCAGCACTACACTTCATCTGAACTAATAGTACTGTTTGTGTACGTGTTTATATATCAGCATGAAAGAAAGAAAAGCCTGAGAGATCAGTGTGTAGCTTCTAGTCTACACAGCCACAAACACAATAAAATTCCTGCTTTGAAAGCCAACAGAGAGCTGCTGAGTTTGACTTTGGAAGCTTTAAAAGAGCAACACAAGCAGTAGAATATACATGTATGCAGACACACAGACTGATGGCAGAGAGGTAGAGAGGCAGATAAAAATATCTAATAGAGGGAAACTGGAAATGAGGTGGTGGGAATGGAAAAAAGTAAAACAGAATCTGAACTTTGGTCAGCACTGAAATACTGAGAACTTTGGGTTAAATCTTAAGTCTGGAAATAAGTATTTTCCTTATTGTCAACAAAACCCCTGAAAAAGGAGTAAAATGGACAACCCCTGAAATAATCTCAAATTTATTTAAAGTTTTAAAGTCTTTTCAAATTCAGTCAACTTAAAATTTCAAGGCAGCCCACAGGCTAACTTTTTTTAAAGCTAAAATTAATTATTTATTGTTGCAGGATAGTTTATTTCCCTGTGCCATAAACCAGATGTTCTTATTTTTAAGGACCTGAAAATATACCAGTGACGCCCTCATGTATGTCCCTTGGAATGATTTGATGTAGCATTTTTTTTTTACGTTTCAATTTAGTAATGCGAAAGAACAACAGATGAGAAATGTATGAGAGAAGTATATAAAAAATATTTGCACCATGCCAACACAAAATATCCATAACATACATACACTCACCTCTAGAGTGTGTTTCACTCTCGGTGCATATAATAAAGATTTATGAATCTGAAAACTTTTTATGGACCAGTGGGACACCTGGGACCCTTCTTTGAGAACCACTGTCATAGACCTGTAGTGTTGTCAGTGAGCCACACTGTTGCACTGGCTATGTTTAGATTATTTTGAGTCCTGCTGCCATAAATACTTATTAGTGCACCAAATCTCCTGCTGAAAATAGTCCTCAACAAATGCTACACCATCCAGCTGTTTTAGAAAATGAAAGTATATATTCATAACAAGTGGAACTAATGGAGCTTTATTTTTTTTGTAACAGACTGGATTGTGGAAATTTGAGTATTTGCTGACAATAATAAATATGTAGAACATCACCAGCCTTGTCCTTTTAATTTACATGAACCAAAACAGAAGGCCATCTCTAAATCTTACATAATTCTTCTTCCTTTGTTAAATAATTCTAATGGAGAACAAATTAATGACTGATTAATTAGCAGTGTTGTGTAATGGTTGACATTCTGGTTGGCATCAATAATTAATGATGTGTTTTGGAAGGGGAGCGGTCAGTGAGTGTGTGTGTGTGTGTGTGTGTGTTACACAATAGATGAATTCAGTGATCAAATATCAACTGAGCACTGTATCATATGCGATGGTAAACTGACCATCAGAAATGGTTCACGTACACTTGGTGACCACTCAATACAAACTGCAACCTTCCTTTGCTTTCATCAGTCCTTCACATGTTTCAGACCTTCTCATTCACCTGGCTTCACACTTTTCTATCTTTGCCGCTTGAGTTATTTCTCCTACTGCACATTCTTCTCACTCTTGTCATCTGTTTCTCTCGTTTAACTTCACCCCGCCTGTCTCGGGGTGTGCATGTGAGTGACTGGTCTGTCCCTATAAAGAACTCTCCTCTGCCTTTGGTCACGCCGAGCTCTACCTCAATCCCACCATACACAGCAAATATATCCCTCCAAGAACTCTAACAAGAATAACCTGAGACGTAAAGTGGGTCACACTTTATTTTACAGTACACTAATAAGACTTAACAAGCTGTGCTTTGCATCCAATTAGACCAAAATTAGAAATAATATGTTCTTTATTAGACATTAAACAAACACAACTATACCCTAATTAGACACGATGCACCCAACGGTACACTAATATGGTACACTAAAAGACGTAACAAGCCATATATTTGTATCAAATTATATAAAATATGTTCTTTATTAGACAGTATTAGACCCTTTATCAAGCTAGTATTAGACTTTATTAGAGGATAATTTGGGACACATTACAGCAGAGCTGTACTGCAAACTAAAGTGCATTATTCCCAGCTGTTAGACCTCTATTGTAAGGTAATTAGGGACACATTAGGGACACAACCGAGCTGTACCGTAAACTAAAATGTATTATTTTCCACAGTTAGACCCTTATTAGACTTTATTTAGAGGGTAATTAAGGACACATTACAACTGAACTGTCCTGTAAACTAAAAAGTCTATAAATAATGCTCTCATACTGTCTAATAAAGAGCATATTATTTCTAGTCTTTGTCTAATTTAATACAAAGTACAGCTTGTTACATCTTATTAGTGCACTGTAAAATAAAGTGCAACCATAAAGCACAGACTGTGAAGTTTAGACAGACATGCACAGACAGGCACACACAAATACAGTAGTTGCATGAATACACACAATGAAACATGAGCCGTCAGTCTTGGGACAGGCTGCCACGATGAGCTCTTTTAAGATGTGTTTGCACATTAGAATCCAGTGCAAGAGCTTACGAACACTATTAACACTAGTGCCATTAAAATCTCCCGGAAAGTCTTCCAAGTTTGACATCTTAATAAAGCCACCTCAGTTGGCAGAAATTAAAAACAACACAATGGGTCCAGTAGGAGAGGCATAATAAAAATCAGAGTGTGAAAGGTGCACAATAACAGTCAGCTTCTCACCTTGGTGCCATCCAGGCTGATGATGCGGTACACATTGCGCGTACTGTCATAGAAGTAGGAGACAGTGACGGCATGCTTGCTGGTGGGCAGCCAGTTCTTCTTGGTGTTGGGGTCGATCTGGAAGACGTGAGCCCTCGTGCTGTAGATGGGCTGCTCCCTAAAGGGGACGAAGAAGAAGTTGTGAACCTCCTTGTGCCGCAGTACCAACGTCTCACCAAACCCAGCACCGAAACTCCTGTTGCTCGTGGGGGAGTCAGATCGCCCTGGCAACCGGATTACCAACTCGCCATCTTCCATAGTTACACCACAGAAATAGAGGCTGTGGAAGAACTACTACATATACTCATTGTCACTGACAAACTACAGCAGAGTGTGCACGTACACCTAAGTCTACACTTCCTCATACATTATCTCTCTTCTTGTAAACCAAAACACTAAATGCAGGCAACAGAAACGCTTTCTGCCTTTCTCTCTGTGTAAGGCAGCACCGTCTCGCAATGCTCTGATATGGGAATGCCTGCAGCACTGAGCGAGGGTCACACAGGGGAGTACAGGGGGGAGAAAGGAGAGGATTTAAGGCTAAATATAGACAGTAGGCCATGGTTAACTAGCAAAGACACACCCCACAGAGTTGCACTTTCCACACAGACAGTCACACTTAACGCATGTGCATATATAAACATGCACACACCATGATATGACGGTGGGACTTTAAATCAGCATTTATATGCGAGTGTATGTGTGGATTTGAGGCCATGTAGCTCAGATCAGTAGATGATCAAAACTCCACGATAGGCTCAGTTTGAGATGACTTAATTCCTTATTGACCTCTGTGTGACACTCAAACCAGAGTTAGGATTCATCCCATTAATGCCGGTGATTATATAAAAGTCCTCTTTGTTTTTTGACCGCGCATTCATCCGTCACTCATGCGGCACCCTCACCCTTTGTCCGTTTACCTGTCACTCCTCGCTTTGCTCTTACAATGCCCTCATATATTCCAGCATTGTTGGGGCTTCTTGGGTAATATCTACAGTCAGTACACACATACACTCAAAGCGCAGGGTGCAGAGGGAGATATTCTGGGCTGGCAGTGCTGGCAGAGCAGGAGATAGAGAAGTGCTTACACTGCACTGAGGGGGTGATGGGGGACATCAAAGGCTTGCTGTATAAATGAATATTAAAATTCAGCAGCAGCACCCCTCCTGTGTGTGATTAGCCAAGACTGGGAAAGAAAGAAAAACATGGAGACAGGGAGAGGGAAGTTAGACAGGAGGAGAAAGAGAATGATGGGGAATGTGGAGAGTATAGGAAGTCAGAGAGTGAATCTGGGATGATTAATGTCGCTCCACAAAGCTGCTTGTGGAGTGCTGCGCGCGAATTATCATAATCATCGACAGCAGTGTAAGTGGCGGAACTGTGAGTCATTTCAACTCTCTCCCAGCACACATCACACAACCACGGCCTGTCCGTATGATCTGTGCAATAGCCGCTTGGCAAACGGCATCGTTTTTCATTGCATAATTTGATGGAGCTATGGCAAATGTTGCGCTGCTTGTTGCTTGATTGTGTTCGTACCAAACACAGCAATGTTCTTGTGCTTTGATTTTTACATGAATGCCTGTGCCAAAGAGTGCTGTTCCAAAACGACACCCACCAGTTGTCAAAAAAAGCAATACCTACTCCTACAACTGAACTTTTAAGAGACAGCACAATAAATGATGGAATTTGATTTAAGTTGAATGCTGCTTTCTTATTATTTCTATCTATGTCTTCTTTCCTAAAAAGCAGGCATATCCATAACACAAGGCATCAGATCTGTCAATACATGCACCCACCACTGTCTTTTCTGCAGCAATTCTGGTCTGAGCCAATAGCCAGACGGAGTTAGCAGTTATGGGATTGCACAGAGGTCAGTTCAGAGCATGCTGATCCTGAACTCATGCAGCAGCATGTAGACTGCATGGCAGCTACGCAGATTTAGCAACAGGGATGCAACAAAAGCAGCAGGGAAAGCTTTAAGATGCTGTCTGTCTTCCATCAGTGTATTAAAGAAGTGCATATAAGGCTGTGAACGTGAAAACAAGAGGGGGAACATGGTCAGAGGAAATGGTGGAGGACAGAGACAGACGGAGAGGAAAAAAGGAAACATAAGAGCAAGGGGGTAAATTAGTGGGATGCGAATGAGTGGTAAAGGATAAAGTGTGGAGGAGGAAGAGGAGGAGGAAGAGGTGTTAAGCATGCAGAGTGTACTGCGTGACACAAGGGCAGGTGATGGAACGTGAATGTTAAAACAGAGAGAGCAGGCGGGCAGAATGAGAGAGGGAGGGAGAGTGATGAAGTGAGAGAAGGAGGGAGGGAGGGATGAGGAGCGCGTGGAGGAGGTGATGAATGTAGGTGAGGATGGAGCGTTGAGAAGAGGATGAAGGGAGTGGGAAGCTCTAAACTGCTACACAGTGTGGTATCAACAATTACGTGAACTATGAGTGCTAAAATCTGAACTTTCAGGGATGCAAGAAGAGTTTGTAAGGGAACTGGTCAAACAGATACATGAACAGGCTGTGTGTCTGAGACGCTTTTGCTTACTTCTGTGTGAGGATAATGATATGATGAGTGGATGGGCATGTAAGAACCATATCAAGGAAAATAATATAATATAATAAAACCCTGACATTTCTGCCCAAGGTATGATGATGTTTTCTGGAAAACTAAGTCTTAAATTATTGTTGTTGCAAATTTGTACATTTTAATTAACTCACAGCTGAACAATTTAACAATCAATGATAGATTAATCATTAATAGTTAGTTAAGAGATAAAAAAGCCCACGTTTTTCTCAGTTTAAGCAGTGCATTAGCTATGTAAAACATTAATTCACAAAGTACAAACAATTTAAAGGAACAGAATAATAAAACAATAACGTTATCGCTTTAAACAGCGGCTCCGGTCTGTCCAGAACGATGTCAAGTGGGGTACAATTACTGTCATATCTAGACTAACAAGGCAGAAAAAACAAACCATGAGAAAACCAGTGAGCTTCAGAGAAATGGTACATGAAACGCACTCCATTAATAAATTTTTAATTGGTTAAATTCTTAACGGTGATTAATCAATTCATTATTCATTAACATCCCTAGTTGGTAGCAAAAATGGTGGTGTGTACATCATGGCATGTAGCTTTCAGCTGGAGTTCACTAGTCTGTGTTTGACTTATATAATAAAGAATGGAATTTTGAAATGCTTCAATTTTCACAGTAAACCTTTAAAATGGAAATGCCAGCTTCTCAGTGTTTATTTTGCTGAAAATTACAGTAACTTCTTTACATTTTTGGAAAACAGAGAAGATTGCCACACAAATTACAAAATGATCTATATTTTGTCACTTACTTCTAGTGGTATTTACCCAAAATAGTTTTGATTTTATTTGCCTGAGAAATTTCTCGCTCCACCCCAGTACACTGGAGATTCTGGGGACAGTTTCTGCTTTTGGTGGCCTGTCGCTGGCTAGAGATTTAACTGGAAACGTCCCTGTTTTTAACTGCATTGAAAAGAGAATGAAAAGTGATATAATACTTTATGTGGCATGAAAGACCGGGCAGCCGAGCCTATAGGCTGACATCTCAGCCACGTCTTAGGTGTACTTGTTTTGGCCAACAGAGGGTGCTGCTCGTTATAGCAGCTTCATATCACTCTTCTTCTTTTACTAACTACTTGTTTGTGTTAAGTTTTACAAAAACTTTGGAAGATTCATCCAGAGGCTATCAAGTGAATTATCTTCTCTGTCTTATACATAGATAATTAAATACACTATACTGAACCATTCCTTGGGAATGTAAACTATGAGTTTCTGACACGGTTTACAAAGTGACTTAGTCATTACCCAGTTTTATCAGTGGCCCTGCTTCATAGTTTCTTACAGCACAACAGTTACCATGGTGAAAATATATGAAACCTTCTGTTCCTCTTTTATATTTCATAGATAATAATATTGGAGTTAAATGATAAATTGAATCATGAACTGTAAATATCTCTCCCCGGTTTTCAAACGAGAAATCTTGCAAAAAACAATTTCCCCATTAATCTGATAATCTACAGTCCTCACTGTGAATAGTTTTCATTGAAAAAAATCTACCATAGAAACAGTCCCCTGTGGATGTTGTGGACCACAACTTAAAAATTAGAAATGGTGTAAAATAAAATATAAGACAAAATCTTCTTGCATGTCACTGTTTGTTGCATTTTGTAATCGGGGTGAACCAACCCTTGTATAAGATTTAGTGGCATATAGCTGTCTAGCACTTGCAAATACCTCCCCTAACCCTCCCCTTCCAAGCATGTAGGAGAAACTACGGTGGCCGTAGAACTCACACAAAATACAAAAGGCTGTGTCTAAAGCCAGTGTTCTGGGCTACTGTAGAGACATGGTAGTTCAACATGGTGGACGTGCACCCTCTGCAGAAAAAATGCCTCATTCTAAGACACTGAAAAGACAACAAATACAGTTTTCATGTGATTATACACTTCTTCTACTTAAGAACCTTATATTCAAATTCTGCCATATTCAGCCAATAAATCCCCATAAACCCGACACACTGGACCCTTAAAATATGTTGAGGTAATGCACACACCTCAGCTCTACACATGTTGACATAGGTATTGATCGCTAAACAACACTGTACCAATGCCTACAGGGCCTTTCACATTAACACACACACACACACACACACACACACACACACACACACACACACACGTACACACACACACACACACACACACACAGACACACACACACATATCTGCAGTTCCAGGATGGCAACAGGTGTTGCCTATAGCACATCTTGTGCTTCAGGGGTTTGATGCACATGTGAACACTCAGTCTTCGAGTCACAGAGTGTAACAAAACAGCTCTCACACACACACACACACACACACACACACACACACACACACACACACACATTTTATTTATACTACAAAAGGCTGCATTTTATTTTCTACTTCAGTGTCTCCCCTTTAACTATGCAGCTGCCCCTCTTTCTTTCTTTCTGCAAACGCTGACAGTGAAACAGAAGCATAATGCAATGGTCCATCTCACAAGATCTCACTTTCCCTTGCCACCTCCACCTCCACCTGCCTCCCTTGAAAAGTTGTCCCGGTTTCCAGAGTTTTTCATTAATTCAACGGAGCAGAGCTCGAAGGGAAGTAGATCTTATTTAAGGTAGAGAGAGGTCATTAATGAGAGAGCTCCCTGCTGCTGTATCTACTGGGAGCAGCTTGAATGACCTGAGATGTGCCTGTAAACACACACACACACATGCTCTCACACACACACCCACACAAATGAGCAAAGACAAAGGAGAGAAACTGAGTCCGTCTGTGCATTGATTGCATTTGCCCAAGGAAGTGAGAGCTCACCAGAGAGAGTGTTGATAGGCATCTCCAGTCCTCGTCCAGCACTAATGTTCTGCTCTGTGCCATTACCATTAGAACTGTAAGTGGTTTGGTATTCAGCCACCAGGCCGGAAGTGAAATATGACTCTATCTGTCTGTGCTATTATTGCCAGATAGGCAGCCAGGCATAAGATCGGCACCTATGTATGTTTTCATCTGCACCTGCACATACTCAGACTTTAATAGACACATTGCATGCAGCAGAGTGCTTTGAATCAGTTTACAATTTATTCCATTGTAGATCAATTGAGTCATTGAGTCAGTTGCATAACAGTAACTTAGTCACCAGTATGGCAGGGCCCAGTGGAGTGCTGAGGCTGAGTGGGAGACCGCTGAATGATGTGCTGCCCACACTGTAGGAGGGCAGAGTGGGCGCCTGGGAAGCCTCCAGTGTATTGTAAATAGTTAATGCAGGAGTTTTGGCTGATGCCTTGAAATCGCACCATGCCTGTGCCATATTGTTAACCTCCTGCTGTGCAATTAATCACAATGAACTGCGGGAGACAGCTGTTAATGGACGGCGGGCTTGGTGGGGGAAATGGACCGCTGAGTCCAGGGTTAGGGGGACATGCAAATGAGCAGTGCTGTGCACCAGGCGGATATCTCACTGCCTGTTGTTGACGATGTGTAAGGTAGCGGCCGGCCAGTGTGCTGCCATAGAGACAGGAAGCCACGTTCTGTCACTGGAGCCCCGTGCAGCATTGCAAGCTATTGACATTCCCCTGCTTCTGACATGACACTTTTGCCAAACCTTCCCTAGAACAAGACGCAGAACAGTATGTACAGAACATCATACCACAGATCGTTGTTTGAGAAGAAATGCTGTTGTTACACATGCCTTTTTTCAGAATTACATAACTGTCTGTAATGTAGGTGGGGAGTAAACAGTGGGACAGAGAGACCTAGAAAAATCAGCATCTTTCTCCACTCTCTCGTTGTTCTAGTGCAATAAAAGGGAATTTAAGCTTTGCTTCATTGTGCTGAGAACACCCAAAAACCCCTTGGGCTCAACAATGAGGTTCGCCTGCTCACCCAGGGCAAGAAAAATGCCATATTGGGCTAGTAAATCTAGCAACTCACTTGCCTGGCTAAGCAAGTGATAAAACAGAATTTAACTATCAAACAATTTTGATAATCAGTTAAAGATGACAGTAATTTTTCATGCAAAATGGAAGAAAACGCTCTTTTCAGACCCACAAATATGGAGATTCCCTGCTTTTCTCTGTTTATCGTTTTATTAAACTGAATATCTTTGGGTTTTGGACTGACAAAATGAGACATTTAGAGACCTCACTGTGGACATTTTGTTTATACTGCAGCCCTAGACTAACATGATGATTAACTTTAGTCTTTGTTATTTTGTAATTGGTAATAAATATAATAATTTTCACAGGGGCAAGTAAAAATTTACCAGTATATGTAGACTTCTGATCTACTTGCCTAACTGGACAAGGAGGGGGCCACGGGTAGTCCCACTTTAGGAAGCACTGCCGATTAACCCACTATTCTGATCCTAAAAGTTTGATGATGGGGCAACTTCTGCACCAGCATGTTGGGCCTAACATGCATTTCTATCTTACTAAAAAAAAAAAGGGATAAGATGTGTCTCTGAATTTGTGGTTTTCATGTGCAGCACATCAAGGCTCACACATGTCAGACAGGCGACACATGAACTATCCACAATCAGGATTATAAAACAGAATGTAAGACAGAGGAGCACATTTTAAATCATATATACACCCGGTCGGGTTATTATTGGTTTCCATGACAGGGAAGTTCATCCCTGCCTGTGAGGCAGCCGCAGCTGATATGAATACAGAGAGGAGGGAAAGGAAAAGTCAGCCTGTGGGATAATAATCACACTTACCCCATTGTTGTGGTTGACATGAAAGCCTGACACCTGACCACTGATCCTTTTCACTGGCAATAAAAACGAATCTCTCGGATTGGCTGCTGCGTATATATGAAGGTCTTCTGTCTCTCTACACGACAGCCCTCAGTGTATCACCGTCGGTGCGTCTGCAGGAATTTGATGACAACTGCTCCATTCCCCTCCGCTGTCACCGCATGAAATCACGCATACATGTCGTTCTGCACATGGCACGGAGATCGGATCTTCTCGTCCTTCGGCGTAGTTGAGGGTTTGGTGATGGAGAAGAGGCAGCGGCGCCGTGGGAGATCCAGCACCAGAGCCCAATGGAGATCCGACAGGCGCCCTGCTGTTGTCGTGTAAATTACAGATCCTCGCTGGAAGGGTGGAGAAGCCCTGCTGCCTGAACTGGGAAAGACAACCCTCATTTAGGCAGAAGATAACGCACAGCATCACACTGTCCACCCGCGTCTCTCTCCTCCTCTCCCTCCCTCTCTCATTACCATAGGCTCACATGCTACACCCCCACTCTCTCGCCCAGACTACAGCTATTCCACACACTCATGCATTTCTATAATAAAGCCGATTCCTCATGTGGCTCCAGCACTAACCCCACACCACCTAATCACGTCTCTGCAACATCACTTTATGCCTTTTTCTCCTGATTCACATGACAAATCCATGCTTTCCTTACCAGTGCTGGTATGAGAGGTCGTTTGCATAGATTGAAATATCCTGCAGTTTCTATGCTGTGTAGCTATATTATGTGTGCTTTATTGATCCGTGCCTATCCACAGACCTCTGTGTGTACCCCGCCCCCCCAAACCGCTCCACATCTGGCTGATGCATCCATCCGCTTCCCTCCCTCCCACTCAGCTCGCTGTCAGTATTGAACTGCCTACGTCACGACCCCGTCCTCCGCAGTGACGTCACTCGGTGCTCAAGGGACTGATGCCATTTGATGCTTTGTTTTATAAGAAGTTTGTTCAGAAGTGGTCCTCTCACTAAAAGATGTCACTCCAGTTTCCCTCCCTAAATTTTCTTAACCTACTGGCAGCATTACTCTTGTGTTATTATGTCTGGTCTGGTCTGTGCTTTCTTAAATATAACACAATTAACAACCCAATAAACAACGCACTTCATGCTCCATGAGTTATTTGGGCTGCTGTCTGTCATTATCAATAAATCAATCGTCTATGGACGTCTGCAAACATCCATCTAATAGCTTTAAAATTATTGAAACATGTGACTCAATGAATATTCGTCATTTGTTCTTTTTACACTAACAATCATACAAAAATTTAGAAGAATCATCTTCTCTTCTGTCATTAACTTAAAGGTACAACAAGGAACTTTTATATTTTGTTGATTGTGGGGCCTCCTGTGGAGAAAAGTGGTACTGTTTCCACCATAATGAAATAATCTAAATAATAATGTATTCCTGCTTCTTTTTAACTGGCTAATGTAACTGTAACTTTGCCTGTAAAATGTAAACATAGGCTCATCTGATTTCAAGGAGAATCTCTCCCAGTGGCAGCCATTAAGGACAACTAAATAGCAAATTTTCTCTCACTTAGCTTGCATAGGTTATTCAAGTAAATTGAACTTAAAATGTCTATTATTTAGTTTCAGAACACTGACATGAAATGATAAGTCAAATAATTGTACTTTACAGAGTTCAATCAAGTCATTAAATCCTGTTAGATCAGCAGAGTCCCTCTCAGTCTTCAAGAAAAGACTGAAGGCCCAGCTGTTTTGTTAACACCTTTGCACTTGATTGACTGCACAAAATATCCTTAAAAAATCCAGTGTATCTTATGCACTCTATGCTTTGCTGTTTGCACAGCCTGTAGGCATCTACATCCTTTCAGAGTTAATCTCTGCTTCATGGCACTTGTGTTGCTCTCTCCTGACTAGATCCTTGCTTGTGTTGTATCTGCTCTCAGATGCTTGTGGCTTTGGATAAAAGTGTCTGCTAAATTAAATCAGAAATCATAAATTATCTTCCTAGAGAAAGGTAACAGACCCTTCTTTTATAATTTAAAGAATGTATATATATGATTAAGGATTGCTTTGTGTCTAATACACTTTAAGATAAGTCATGGTTGATTTTTTTCACAATAATGAATAAACATTGCAAACCATAATGAAGGTTGGTCTTGAATTCAGTCCCTGCTACTCTTTTCAATTTTCTATTTCTTAAGCTTATTTAATGTGTTTTCACAAGCACAACTGAACTGAACAAGTATATTTGACTCAAACACCTTATTTGTTTTGAAGCATTGCAAAACTACCTCTACTTTTCTTTTCAGATCTAGTCAACTTAAAATTTTATGGCAGCCTGGACACAAACTTTTTTTGGAGTTAAAACATATAGTTTATTTTTTGGGGGGAATATTTTGTGTGGGTCTCTGATAGTTGAATAATGCCTCTTTAAAGGAGGGCACCACTCAATTTAGAAATGTCTATATAACATGGCGTAAGCCAGTTTTATTTAAGATAACTAATAGCTGATGATGTAGGAGCACAGGGAGTGACTGCAGAATCAATGAATGAAATGAATGAAATGATGATGGCCTGGTAGGTCACAGAAGTCACAAAGCCCCAGAAGTAGCAGTAACAAAAATCAATACAATAACAAAACCAAAAATTACACAGTCTCTTGTTAATTTTGTTGTTAACAGTCACTTTTTTTTGTAAATTTACAAACCAGTAAAATGTCTAAATATCTATAAAATGTAGAAAGCCTTTATCTACCTTAAAGGTTGCTGCTGTTTGTCTGGATCTGCTTTTATTTATTTGTTTTATATTTTTATGTGTTCATATCTTTCTAACTGCATAGAGAGAAGCATTTTGTAATTTCTTTATACCTGTGTTTCATGACAATAAAGATCTTTTTGATTTGGATTCTAACTGAATCTGTGTCCACCAACAATGATGGCTGTCAGTCCTGTTGTTTTCTCATTACTTTTATCTTATTAGTGATGTACTATAGTGGACTTCTGAAGGGAATCCACGCCATAAAACAGACATAAACATTTGGAACTGAACAATTCATTTCAAACACCTGGAATCAAACAATTCAGCAAAGCAGTTGAGACCGAGTGACTGTAGTGAAGATGTCATCTAGAGATAAATTTTGACTAATGAACAACAGGTCAGCAGCCATGGTGATTTTATTAGTAGGTGGGCTTATCTGATTCACCGCTCAAAGCTCTATATTCAAATTAAACTTATTTGGATACTGAGTATCTTAAACAAAGTGTTAAAGAGCATGTTGACAGACAGTCACAGCTATCATCAGTTCAAGTCTTGACGCACCAGCCTTTTAAAATCTTATGGCTAACTAAAAGTAAACTAAAAACTAAAAGTAAGTGTAAAAAACAGTTAGATAACATTTTAGTTAACTGAAAAGATAAAATAAAATAAAAACACACAGGAAATGTCTTTAGTTTTAGTCTTTGTCAATTTGGTCAAATCTCAGCACAACAAACATGATGAGGAATTGATGCATATGTTTATTAGACTGGGATGTCTACATGACTATGAATGAACTGCCCTCACAAAGTGCTGTGTTTGTATTGTAATACCCACTCCGAACTTCATAAGTGCTTTCACTGGTAATTATCCTCAATATTACGATAAAAAAAGGTAAAACTAATACAGAAACTAATAAAACCTAAACTAAAATTGGAAATTTTTAAACAATAACAATGAAATGAAACGAGTAAACCCACACTGGAACTAACTAAAACTAAAGTGAACTGAAAAAAATTATTAAAAACTAAATACAATCTTAAGAACTATAGTCGTCACTGCCCAGTATTAATGATACAGCACAGTGCTCTGTAGCCTTTTGGGTGTTTTTTACCCTTCATGGCCACGGCTCCTTTAAATCGAGTTCCATTACGTCATGGCATCCATGCGGAAGTGTGTACTTACGAAACTAGCACCTTAGGTTTGTGTACAAGTGACATGCAATTTGGTAAGTGTTTTAGAGTTCCGTTCACGAGTGAACGTTTTTCAACATTTGGTGAAACATTTTCATGGACGTACTCGCCACCTGAATCTGCAGAGAAACAGATGTACTTTTGTGATAAAATCGTTAGCGACATTTGAATTAGCTAGCGTCAAGTTAGCTAGGCTGCTAAACGAGTTAGCTCGCTTTGTTGACCGATCAACGCTAAGTTTCGGTTTCCTGCTAAACTTGAAGTGACATTACCAGAGTTGTTGGTGAGTAGATCAGTAATGATGATAGCAATAGTTGTCATTTAAATGTTTTTGTTTTAATACCTGTATGTATAATTTTGCTCTGATACGACAGGAGATGAGTGGAATTGATGCTGGAACTCTGTGAAGACCCGCAGCATGTTCCCCCGCAGCGCTGCATCGAGGGGGCGGTCAGCCTACAGTAACGGCCTGTACCCACCGCCCTCTGTGCCCTGGTACTACGACTACAACCACCAAAGCCCGGCTGGTGACAACAGGTGAGGGTGAAGAGGAAACTAGTGCACTGGTGTACTAGGCATCAGCAACATCTATGAAACAGTAGTAAACTTATAAATGTTTACTTGTCGCTTTAATCTCTAGTGCAGTAACATGTGTGTGTCTGTTTGGTAGCTTCTCTGTTCCTGGGCTGGAGAGATTGCCTACATATGAATGGAAGCCCACATCATCCACCCCTCCAGTCCATCCTCCTCGCACGCCAACTATTACCAGTGGGCGCAAGTACGTAATTTTATCATTTATTCAAGCTGAATAATCTCAGCCTTGTGCTTAGATATCTGTAACCTCACCCCCATCTTATGAACATTTGCTTTTAACATATTGTGGCAGAAGTATAATGGAAGTGTAAAGAACCTACTTAACTTGTGTGGTCTAAAGAGAGGCGAGAATATCTTGGATAGAAATAAGCACCCATTTTTTTGACATTGGTCTATTTTATATCTAAGTCCAATTACAAAAAAGCTGTGATGCTGTGCAAAATGTTAATTAAAATAAAATAGAACAATTGTCAAATACTTTTTGACCTATATTCAATTGAGTATAGTAAAAAGAGAAGATATTTAGTATTCAAACTGATGAACTTCATTGTTTTTCTGTAAATATACACACATTCTGAGTTTGATGCCTGCAGCATGCTCCAAAAAATGTTAGGACTGGAGCAGGTTTGCCGCTGTGATACATTAGCTTTTCTTTTACCAGCACTCAGTGAGTGGTAAGGTAATCAAGTATTTGCCAATCATTGCATACTGTTTTTTATTTATGTTTTACACAATGTCCCAACTTTTTTGGAATTGGGGTTGTAGGAAATTGTCTCTTTTGGTTGTCACCCTAACACAATAGAGATTGTCATCAGGGTGTTTATTTCTAAATCAAATTAGAGACTGACCTGAAAGTACAGTTTTATCCATCACATATCTTGTTACGTGTTTCCTAACCCTAATGTTTTTTCCAGGAGGCAGAGTGATGAATACAGCCCCCATGTTGTGAAGCGCCAACGCCTTGACTCTCCTCCTCACACATTAATTCGGGCCCCTCCCTCTCGACATCATGATCATGTGGTGGCAGGATCATCAAGATTAGATTTTGACCGCTCTTATTCCAGCCCACAACCCCATCCCCACCCTCAGGTGCCCGCTGTCCCAGAAAGCTCCGGCAGCCTGCAGGCCTACGCTAAGGACAAGGTATTGTATATTCAGATGACCTTAAACTGCAGATGAGTAAGTATGACTGTGTGTACATGCAGGTGTGCTTGGTTTAGTCAGTGTGCCCTGTGTGTTTGTGCCCCCAGTTGAGTGGTCAGATGGTGGATTTGTTTGAGGCGTGCCAGCAGCAGGCTTCCGATTTGGCCCGGAAAGAGATGTGCCGGACACGGCTGCAGCAAGACATACAGCGCATCTATGCAGGTGTGTATGAAACACAAAGTCACACTCCGGTCTCATTTTGTGTTGTGATTCTTATTCACTTAGTCTGTCTCTTACAGTGGCACGACTTTACTTGACTGGATCTTCTATGAATGGATTGGGCTGCCGGAGCAGTGATGCTGATCTGTGTCTGGTCCTCAAGGGAAACGTGAGTATCTCTGACTCTGTGCTGTGAATATCACCCAAAATATGTGTGTGTGTGTACAATAATTGATAGCTATTTAAGTTTAAAGGGGCAGTTCACCCAAAAATTAAAAAAATACATACTTTTCCAGGTGTAGTGCTTTTTGATCCCTCTAGATAGTTTTGCTGTGAGTTGGTTGTGATTTTTGGCAGTGTTGTCCATAGAGATGTCTGCCTTCTCTGTGGTTACTTGAGATAATCCACAGACCTTGTTTGAGCTTCATATAGGAACTACTTTCTTTCTATGGTAGAATCTACCGGTTCCTACATGAAACTGCTCACAACAATGTAATTGGGTCATGATTTCTGAAAAGAGACTGTGATGTTGAGTTTTTCAAATGAATTATTTTGCCACTTCGAGCCCCACAAGCTGTGTGCTATTTAGTCCCATTATATTGAAGAAAAGGCAGACATCTCTATGGACAATATCTACAAAACAGTCTAAGTGGATAAATAACACCATAAGTCACAAGGAAAAATATTATTTTTGATTTTGGGGTGAACTGTCCCTTTAAACACCTGCATTTGTTTCTGTTTCAGAAAAGACATGATCCTATTCCTGTACTCTCTTCCCTCCAAAGGTTGTTCAAATCACTGTGTGAGTAATAAGAACCCCATTTTTTGAATATCAAATCATTTAGAGTATTTTCTTTATACTTTTAACATAGTTGGCAAAACTCTCACTTATTTAATACTGTTTAACACACTTACCTCTTACTTAGTTTTGCTGCATAAAACCAACGAGTTCTGCCAGACTTTTTTTTTCACATTTTATCTTCACCATAGACATCACTAGGTGGAGCTATTTACCCATTTAAAAACAAAAAGAGTTTCAGTTTTACAGAAAAGGAAACCAAAGGTACCGTGAATCTCATAATGTTTGTTTTGATTCATAGCCTATGTAGAGAGGACTCAGCTGATCAGAGCCAAAGTGCCGATCCTCAGGTTCAGAGAGAAAGGCAGGTAAGAGCAAAACAGTCATTGAAGCCTGTTTTGACAACATTATCACGGTTTGACACAAGTGTTTGTATGACTTTGGTACTACTCTTACCCTCTTTAGTGATCTGGAGTTTGATCTGAATGTCAACAACACAGTGGGCATCAGAAACACATTCCTTCTAAGGAGTTATGCATATGGTGGGTGAGATGGTCGATAATACCTTTAATTTTATGGGAATAACTTTTCAATGTCCCACTGTCTAATTTTAAGCCAGCTAATAACTGTGACTGATCACTCTGCATATTAGTCTGACTGCCTTTGTTACTTGAAAGGAAGATGAAGAAGTTTCTTGTTCTGACCTGCTGTGTTTGTGTTGCCTCTCTCAGCTGATCTCAGGATAAGACCCATGATCCTTGTTGTCAAGAAATGGGCACGGCACAATCAAATCAATGATGCCAGCAAAGGAACGTTAAGCAGCTACACGCTGGTGCTGATGGTGCTCCACTACCTCCAGAGTCAGTAGAATGAGGCACATAAACCAAATCTATCGTCATCCTCATTTGTACTTTTGACTTGTCATGAAACTCGTTGTGTATGTGTTGTTTTTGTTACAGCTCTTAAAGAACCGGTCCTTCCCTCTCTACAAAGGGACTACCCAGTGAGTTTCTTTGCAACTAAATCTTGTTTCAGTTTTTTACTATCTGATATTTACGTTGCAAGAGTATTTTTAACAGGCAAATGACAGGGAATAAAAGAAGTCAAATGCCTTACGCTGTGTAAAATGTAAATAAAAACAGAATGCAGTGAGTTGCAAAAAGTTTTTGACTTGTTTTCTATTAAAGACACTACAAAGACAAGATCATTACAACCTTTTGTAAACATATACTTATTCATTAATGCTGAATGGTACATACACATTTTGGAGCAACATATGCTGCCATCCAGACGACGTCTTTTTCAGAGAAGTCCCTGCTTATTTGAGCAAGACAAAGTAAAGACATTCTGCACGTGTTATAACAGTGTGACTTTGTAGTAAAACAGTTCAGGTACTAGACTGACCTGCCTGCAGACCAGATTTGTCTCTTGATGAAAATGTGTGGTGCATTATGAAGTGCAAAATACGACAACAGAGACCTCAGGCTGTTGATCACTTGAAGCTGTATGTCAGAAAAGAAAGAGAATTTCCACTTTCAAAACTTCAACAATTAGTGTCCTCAGTCTCCAAACGCTATCTGAGTGTTGTTGAAAGAAAAGGTGACGTATCACAGTGGTAAACATGCTCGTGTCCCAACTTTTTTGGAACATGTTGCAGGCATCAAATTAAGAATGATTAGTATATTTACTAAAAGCTAATTACATACATTTTACATAATGTCAGCAGCTTTTTTTGGGTTTGTACTTATCATCTGTCTCTCTTTGTAAAAAGATATTTCTTTCTATCACAAAGAAATAATACATTATTATACTGTAATGCTCAGTTTTAAGTCTTTGTCCTTTTGTCCTGTGCCTTAATTTTCAGGAGTGTTTTAATCCCCTCATGGACATTGACTCAGTTCCAGACGGACCCAAACACATCCCCCCCTACATCTCAAGAAACCAGTCATCTCTGGGAGAGCTGCTTCTGGGCTTTCTCAGATACTATGCCTTTTACTTCAGGTATCTCCCAACGACATTACTGAGTCTAGTGTTTCAGATGCACCCAAGGTGCTTTTGCCTGCTCATTTTCCTGCTCCCATTCCTCGTCTCCTGCTCTTCTGGCCAACTTCTCCTCCCTCTGTCCTGCATCCTCTTCTCTGGTTTCGTGTTTCTGGGTGAGGGACAGGAGCAGGTGGCACCTTTGGCCTTACACAGCGCAAACATGACATACCATGATCTCTGTGTTTGCAGTATATGTGTTACCTTGCCATGCCACAGCCGCAGGGTTGAACTAGAATTAACTACACAAACATGCCCTGATTTCTGCATTTTACAATATGAAAGACTCAAAACAGGTCACACATGCTGGGTGATTTCGCTTTTTTTTGCCTTGACTTTTAAATTGCATGTGATTTTCAAAAGCAAGTTTACATTTTTCCTACCTTCTTAGTCACATGAATAAGCTATAAGTATAAACTTGCAAAGACTAAATCTATCAAAGTGAACATTTTTGCAAAAAATGCCTTTGCACCCTGAATTTGATGCGTTCAGTGAAACTCCAACATTTAAGATGTTTAGATTTGAAAGAGAAACTGTAGTTTGAAGGTTAACATGTCGACTCTCAAGTTTCTAATGCACTTCAATTGCCCAATAAGAATGAGTTTGCAAAACTGTTTGTAAGGTTTCGGTGCAATAGTTAAACAATGTTGCATGGCCCACCTGGTGTAGGATCCTTCAAGTGAAATGCAGCCATAGCTTTAGGCTGTTTAGCTTACCATTTTAACCTTGGTCGAGGTAGCTAGCTACCAGTAGGCCAGCTGCTGCTAAAGACATGTAGAGAAAGTACTGCTGTAATGTTAACTAGCATATTAATGATCTGTTTGGAGCGTCCGCACCAGAGAGTAACTATTCTCATCAACAGCTCAGGCGTGTGGTACTGTAAACTGCATTGTGATTCGTTCCGCTTGTCACTGGTCATATAGGAGCTGGTTCCATATTAGCACTGTGTTTGGGTACCTAGCCCTAACTGGTTATCACATCATCACATGACACCATGTATCTTTGACAGAAAAAGGATGTTTCATGTTCACAGTGTCTTTCCCAGTCAGCATTCATTTCTCTGTTTTTACACTGCACTGAATGAAAGTAAAGCCAAATGATGCCCGGAAGATACAGAATCTCTCTGAAAAAACATTCCCTTTGTTGGCAGAAAAGGTTGCATATTTTGTAGCTGACTAGCCACTGTTATGGTCCTTGAGGACCTTTGTCCTTGTGTTTATTTTTAGCCAAATTAGCACTAAATAATTCCCTTGCTTTTGTTTTTTCTGCATCTTGCAGGTGGGATAAGCAGGTGATCTCTGTTCGAGAGGCCAAAGCTCTGCCCAAAACCAGTTCTCTAGAGTGGAGAAACAAATACATTTGTGTGGAAGGTAATAATTTCATTTGACGTAACAACACCCCATGTAACTGGGGCATCAATGCAAGAAACGTCTCCACTAATATTACACATGCATACACATTTCTTGTGTTTCAGAGCCATTTGAAAGAAATAACGTGGCCAGGGCAGTCCATGAAAAGATCAAGTTTGAAGCCATTAAAGTGCAGTTTGCAGAGGTACATTACAGTCCTGATAACTGTGGTCCCTTCTTATTTTCTCTCTTCCTCCAAGCCGCTGTGGGCCAGCCATGAGTTATTCATAACCCTCCTGCTTCTCATCTCTCTGTGTCTGTACAGTCATGGCAAATACTACAACAGAGGAAGGACCTGAACGCCATCCTCCCAGTCAGAGCCATCATTAACAAGGAGTCATTCAGGCGATAAGGGATTCCTCTAATTAGACAAGCTGACGGGAGTCTTCTACCTCATGATGGGCGTGTCCCCAGAAACACAGAGAGACCTTTGGGATGTGCTGAGAGGGGAGTCCTGCTGCCTCTGCACCTCACAGCCAGAGAGACTCTGGGACTCTGAATGCTCTGGCTGCCTCCGTATCAGCCACACACAGACCCACTGTCAAATGCTTTGCAGACTTTGCCAATCTTTTGTTCTTATTGTGACCAATAATAAAAAAATACATTGTTCAGTGACAGCGGAGAGCTTTGAAATTAAAATCTGGTCACTTAAACTGGTGACGGAGAGATGCTGCACTGAGGCAGGATAATAATGGTCAGTGTTATTAGAGATGGTGTTGCTGCTACTCAGCCCTCTTTCCCAACGCACATACCATTCCTGGGGTGAAATTAAGTTTACTGACAGAGTATGAAAATCCCTACAACCTGTTGATATCTGAAGCTATCTTAAATGGAAACACGGTGTTTTGATTGGTCTCAATCAGGTTTATCTCCTCTAATCTCAGTTTTAGTCATATCCATATTGCTAGAGCCATACTGCACAGAGTCTGTTTTCAAGATGCTTTTGATTTGTTTCTGCCACATACAGTAAATGTACAGCATATACAGTATATTGTCTTCAGCCTGTCTGGACCAACCTGTAACATAAAAGCCTTTTTTTCTATTTTTCTAGGTCAGTAATGGGTTTAAACACCATAGACACTTCTTTTCTACAGATGCATTAAAGGCCGTCTCGTCTTTTTCATCATCACTCCTCTGAAAACCGATGTTAAAGTTAGCGTTATAATTTAAGTGACCCTGAGGTGATCACAACAGGGCTGGACTGGATGTTCCCCTTTGTTTATCATTGCTCCTGACGTGTTGTATTATTTTTCCCCACACTGGCGTCAGGTCTGTACTGTGTCATTTTAGTTCAGTATCTACTTGACTTATTTGGACAAAAAACAGATGTTCTTCACTCTGGGTTCAGTTAATACATAAGTTATTTAAAGAAGATACATTTGAGTTTGACTTTGTTTTTCCCCCTCTTTTTGTACATAACTGGCTTTTAAATGTTTATTTAAAAAAAATAAATCCCTGAAGATGTATGATTGTTTTCACTTCATATTTTTGAGCTCTATGTAAAGCCCACTGAATCCTTGGCTATACTAATAGAAGTGCCAAAATCTAATTAAATTGTACACGGACTTCTTTTTGCAGCTGTTGTTCGTGCTCAGATGTGTTGAATATTTGACAAAGTGAGGTTCAGTTGCATTCTTAACTTCATGTATTTTTGTTGATATCCAATATGCTGATATTTTCTAAGCCATTTTGACTAATTGGTAATACTGATATTTGCACATATTGTCCCTACCTAATATAAGAGGACATCAAGTCTCTCCTGGAGTGGAATTTACACATTATTATGCCCACTCTTGAGTGATCTAATTGACCACAGGCAGATGTATACATGAAACAATGCTTTTGAAAATGGCAAAATTAGAAAACTGTTGCAGTTTTTTTTTTCACTGGTGTCTGTTTCTCTTTGTTCTTCACAAATTGATATTGACCAAGCATGAATACCATCTCATAGATCTGGCCCAGTCCAGTTTGATTTTGTTTCCTCTTAAGTATTAAGTTTATCCATCATCATCATTTTCCCTTGGGCTGGTAGTGCTATTGATTCACGTGTACTGTTTTGGTGTGAGTTGCTGAGTTTTGGAGATGTTGGCCGTAGAGATTTCTGCCTTCTCTCCGGTATTAACTACACAGCAGTAAGTCTGTGTAGGAACTACCTTCTTTCGAATAGAAAGAAACAACTAGGTCTGTGAATTATCTTTAGTAATCGAGTCACGATTTTTAGAAAGTGACACTGGTTTTGAGTTTATCAAATGCATTTTGGTCCTTTGAGCACCACAAGCTGACTTTCATTATACTGGAGAAAAGGCAGCTGTCTGATATCTCCTAAACTCTGCAACTGACAAAAAAAATAGGGAAAAAATATGTATTTTGAATTTTGAGGTGAACTGTCCCTTTAAAGATTTTAATGCTAAAGGTGACTCCAGGATATTTGCACCTTTTGTTCAAGTCTTTTTTTCTGCATCTTCCTCTGGCAGCTCCTGTGCTAATTGTTTTTTGTTCTGTGGTGTGTGACACCTTATTACACCTAGTTTTATGACATCTGCATGGTGTCAGTACTGCGAAGGGTAGATACCTTACAAGATGTGTGTGTGTGTATGTGTGTGTATGTGTGTGTGTCTCTCTGTTTAGTGTTGCCACCAGCAGCAGGGGGACCAGGGGGTACTGTTTCAGCACATGACCTATATTTAACCAAGCAAGGGGGATTTTGATCTTAAAGTCACACTAGCTCATTTAGCTGTTAGCCCCTGGCACTGACCAAGATATTGATGAATTTCCCAGATCTATAACAAACTTTTTACAATACTGTAAATTCAAAACTTCTTAGAGTTTGTTGTTAGTGTGCTTAACCTCAGACTCGCCGAGACCTGTACTCTATCACCGCTTTGCCCCTCTCTGTCTCCACTCCCCTCTTTTCATTCCCTTCTCGGTCTATTTCTGTCCCCCGCTGAGTCAGATGGACAGCTCCCAACTTAGAATGGCACAAACAGGCTGACCAACTCTTCGAAATCAGGGGCTGAAAACTTAAAGAGGACTCTAAAATACAAAAAAGAAAGAACATTGGGGAAACTGTGAAGAACACAGAGGGAGGACATTACCAAGATGGAGGAGTGTGAGAGTCTGGACTCGGAGATGACAGAGCTGCAGAGTGAGGCTTCAGAGGCCATCAGCCAGGATGATGAAGACGAGGTGGAGGAACTGCGAAACAGGTGCTTTGAAGCTCAACGTTATATTTGTATTTGTGTAAAGTGGTGTCTGCTGAGAGATCATACCATGAAATGTTCTAGCTCAGGCACATGCTGCTTTGGAGAGAGAGGAGAAGTTGTATCTTATCTCTGTCTGGAGAGTGCAACTGGACAAGTGTCTCCAAGTGACATTAAGCAGCACTCTATTACTTTGATTTAATATATTAAATAGTCATCTGCTCTTCAGCTCATACTTGTCAGTGTGGCACTCTTGACAACTTTATTCTAATATTTGATATTCTTCACCATCCCCATATTTTACATCTGATTTATCATGTTTCATACATACTCTCGCTATCCTGGCCTTGTCATAAATAGTAGAGGACACTGATATGTTGAATGTGTCCAGGAGGGCCAGGCATCTCTTCTCTAATATTACATGAATGACGCTTTGGGACATCACCTTGTAACCCTGCAGCAGCCCAGCTGTATTCATAGCAGGAGGGACAGCTCAGAGTGCATTTCATCATTATTTTTTTCTGCTCATCACTCACATTGGCAGCCCGACACCAGACACCTGGTCTAATGCTGGAGATCTACACTCCCCAAATCATCATCTTGAGAATAGATCAGCGGGTGTTATCGTGTTTTCGGCTTAGATTTATTAAGTTTTTGCCTCAGGTGCAAAACGTGAAAGTGGTTCATTTGATTCATTGGTTTGTGCTCTGCTTGCATATCCTGATCTGTGCCAAAAGGAGCTCCTCTTGCAGTTTAGACCGTTTAGTCATGCCAACAGCCTGCTCTCCTTCCTCTAACTCTGTCCATTCCTGTCCCCTCCAGTCTGCGAGAGGTTGTGCAGGACCAGTCTGTCAAGCCCAAACTCCAGTGCCTGATGGTAGATCCATCGTTCTCCATGGTAACAGTTCAGAGTGAGGACAGTGGTATAGTTTGGGAGACAGCCTCCAGCCGCTGCTCTACCCCCTGGGCCTCTGAGACCAGCTCCATCTCTGAAGGATACGGCATGGAGGGCTCCGGAGCTGCAGGAAAGATCACCATTGTGTTTGATGAGGAGAAAATAGTCCGCAGGAGGACGAGGTCTGGAGGAAGGAGCAGCAGGTTGGGGGACAGGCTGAGCCGACCTGGTAGCTCAAGATCGGCTTCGGCTCTGGGAGTGGAGAGACTGGAGATGGCAGAGGTTTCTGTCCCAAATGTCAAACAGGAGAAAACTGAAACAGAGACGGACTTGGAGGAAATCAAAAACAAAGATCAGCAGCTGTTCAGTTTGATTTCAGAGGGTTATGAGATTCTCAACATCAGAGTCCCCTCCAAACTTCCTACTGTGGATGAGGAGGAGAGCACAGAGCTGCAGGACAATCTGTCTTATTTGGACGAGACTCCAAAGATCAGGTCCCGAAACCATGACTGGACAAGGAATCATGTACTGCCAGAAGAGGGTGAAATACTGGATCATCAAGAGGTAATGACACTTATGACACACAGACTGAGCTGTAACACATGTCTATACTGGACACCAAATGGTTAGGCTTTACTTCCATAATCATACTGTGAACTAGTTGTTACTGAAAACACAATCATATGTTCAAAACAAAGCTAAGTATTATTTTCTGTTTTAAACATCAACACGAAGAGACCGTGTACACCGTCTGCACTTATGTAGGCTGTGCCACCTGCACAAGTACTTTATTAGCATGCTAACATCAAATGGCTAACCAGCAATATGCCTCAGAATCCTTACCTGATTTTCTCTTTCTTCTTCTTTAATATTTCCAGTAGATTAGACTTTGTGTTTTACTGTTACTTTTTTACTAAGTATTTATTTAGCACTAACAATGAAATGAAATTATAAAAAACACCAAGACAGGTCCCATGAACATTTTTTGATCTGGAGGGGATTGGAGGTACTGGGGAAATGTGGACTGGAGGAATGGTTGGACACACAAACACACCAACCGTCCTCTAATTGTATTAGAAGGATGTGTTTCAGGATGTGTTTAGCTTTGGTTTCATTTGCCTTTGTCTGCCATTCTCATGAAATTAATATATTATTTTGCTTAGTAAGATGCTGTTTTAAACACTAAATTGTCCCCATATAGATTGACTGATTGTGATCTTTTCTCAGCCCTCAGAGCAAGAGTCCTCTCAGCTGTCAACCGACACAGAGCTCAGACACACACCCACTCAGAAAGAGGGCAGCAGCGACATAGACTACTTTGAAAAGTTTACACTGGTTGATGTGGTGGCTCCCGGGGAACAAGCTCCAGAGCTGCAGGAGGAGGCAGAGCCTTTGCCTGCAGCAAAGCCCCAAGAAGAGGAACAAAAGCCTGCTAAGGTGCCAGCCATGGACAGTCCCTCTGCATCAGAAGACTCCTTTGTCTTTGTTACAGATGTGGAGATAGTTGGGGAACACCTGGATGAGGTCTTCTACGGAGAAAGAGCTCCTGCTGTTGCTCTGCAGCGGAAAGAAGATGATGAGGCAGAGGGTGGAGCAGGGATGAGAATGAGACGAGAGAGCAGGAGTTCTGGGAAGAATAATGGTGCAGTGTTGTTTGGAAGTGAAGAGACCATCCTCACACCCATCTATATCTCCTCTGGACCCCCAAAGATTATTGACCCCGTCCTGCTGGAGGAGCCCCGCGCCATGTCCTTCATGTACTCAGACCTTTACGAGGATGCTGTGGGTGAGAGGAGGAAAAGCGATGAGGAGTGCTCTGAGCCAGAGAGCGTGACATCTGAGAAGTCTTACAAGCGACGTTTGTCAGATTCAGAGGAGGCAGATGGGTACCTAGAGAAATTTACTCTGAAGGATGAAATTCCCACAGTGGAGGTTCAACCAGAGTCAGCAGAGGATAGGAGGGAAGGGAGGATGATGTGGTCGCAGAGTAAGTTTGAGATGACAGGATGTCTTACAAGGGTGGTCAGAGAAGAAGATGAGGACAAGCCCAAGACAGAGGAACCAAAGACAGAGAAGGTCAGTGTGGATTTAAAATCAGCAACATTTGAGGAGAAAAAAGTTACTGAAACAGAGAAGGGGAGGAAGGTGACTGAAGAGCAGACTGTCAGAAAAGCCTCAGAAGAATTGAGTCAGGAGTCTAAACCAAGCAAGGATCAGACGGAGGATATAGAAGTGAAACCCAAGGTAAAGAGAGACCAGGCTGAGCCTCCTGAGAGCAGTGCTGATGAACCACTTCCTCAAATGCAACAGGTGGCAAGTAAAGAAGAGAAAACAGAGGAGCATCAGAGAGAAGTGCCAACAGAGACAGCTACTGAAACTGAAAAGCCATGTCAGACACAAAAAACTACTCAGAAGGAAGTACCAAGAGAGTCTACTATTGAAACTGAGAAGCCATGTCAGACACAAAAAATGATAGAAAGAACAGGTCAGGCAGTTGTAAAAGATACAGAGGAAGCAGCTGTTATAACACCTGTAAGCACAGAGGAGTCTCACATCATCAGTAAATCTGAAATACCAACAGAAACCACTGGAATACCAACTGAAACCATTGAAATACCAGGGCAAACCTCTGAAACACCAACAAAAACCACTGAAATACCAACAGAAACAACTGAAGTACCAACAGAAACCTCTGAAACACCAACAAAATCCACTGAAATACCAACAAAGACCATTATACTGCCAACAGAAACAACTGAAATACCAACAGAAACCTCTGAAACACCAACAAAATCCACTGAAATACCAGCAAAGACCACTGAACTGCCGACAGAAACAAGTGGAATACCAAGAGAAACCACTGAAATACCCACAGAAGCCACTGAGACAACTTCGTCTGAGGAGGCAGCTACTGACACCGAGATGGCGACTGTTGTTGAGAGGGTGTTAACTAAGGCCATGGCCGAGGCCCCAGCTAGCATGAAAGAACCTGAGACTGAAGTACAGGAGATGCTCACCTCTATTGAAGTAGAGCTATCAGCTGAACCACCACTTTGTGAGGAAAAAGAAGCAGTTCCAGAAGTTGCCCCTGAGGATGTTGCACCTGTTGAGGTAATCACCGACTGCGATGCTGCAGTACACGCAGTAGTGGAGGTGATTGAAAAAGCAGTGGATGAGAAACAGATCCAGACTCAAGTTCAGATTGATCTTCAGGAGGCAGCAAGTGCTGAGGTGACCGATGTTCAAACAATTGCTCCTGAAAAAGAAGTAGAACATAAAGCACAAACAGAGGAAACTCTAGTTGAGAAGCAGGAGCCTGAGCTTCTTCCTGATGCTGATCAGGAGTCAGTAGTTAAAACTGAGACTGAAGTAACTGAACCTGTGATGACAGAACAAGTCAAGACAGATTCAGACAAGAAACAGCACAAAATGTTTGAGTCCAAGGAGCATCAACAAGAGAAATCAGTAACTAAAACAAAGCTGATACCAGAAGCCAAAGATAAAATACCCACAGAGGACACTGGTACTGATGTTCAGGAGAAAGTGAATGTGGATGATGAGTTAATCCTCCTTGTCCCAAAAGGACAGGCTGTAGAGATGGACATAGAGATCAGTCAGGCATCAGAAAAGACTACAATTGATACTGTGACTCTCTGTGAAGCTGACAGCTCATGTGAGCATCTCATAGAACCTGAAACTACCGCAGTATGCCCAGAGACTCATCAGGAATCACATGAAGAAACAATGATGGAGCCTCAACTGGAAATAAAACCAGAAGTTGTTCTAAAGGAAGAACACCTACCCAGCAATGAATTGGACATTAGATACTCTCCCTTTGCACCTGTGGAGGAGGCAAACGTAGAGGAGCAGAAGGTTGAGAGAGACTTTGAAGAGGATGAGGCTGTATTTTCCCCTCTGAGGAGCTTTAGTCCCCAGGAGGATTTGTCCAGCCTGCACAGAGAGGAGTCAGATGCAGCAGATGTGGAACAAAAGGAAGCACTACCTAGAAACGCCATCACAGAGAAGCAGAAGGTGGGGCAGGATTTTGAAGAAGACGAGGGCATCTTTTCCCCTCTCAGGAGCTTTTCTCCCAAGGAGGATCTGTCCGCACTACACAGAGAAGAGATAGAAGCAGCAGATGTAGAACAAAAGGTGGAGATGCACAAGGTGGACGATGCCTCAGAAACAAATATTGTTAAAGAGGATTTAAGTACTGAGATTGAGCTGCACAGAGAAGATGGGGCGCCAAAGATGGAACAACATGAGTTGGTTCCAGAGGCTCCAGATGTGATTGTTGAGGAGCTTGAATATGAGGTGATATCTGAACAGGATGCTCAAGAGATGCTGGCACCTGAAACGCAGAGAGATGCAGAGGAACGGAAACCTGAGTCTGGTCAGGATAGAAAAGAGAGGATGGAGCTGGAGCTGGAGGTTCAGGAAAAGGAGAAAGTATGTGATGTGTCACCAGAAGAAGAGCTCATCGAGGCTGACTATGAAATCATTGATGCAGAGGAGGAGAGTCAGGCCCGACTGGCTGCTGAGCTGCAGGGGATGGACTGGTACTGTCTCACCTGTGAATGTCTGCTGTCGGAGGACGACTGTGTATCTGGAGAGCACCACAGCCATGAAGTGACTGCTGTGGACAAAGCCTATGAGGAAATTAAGGTAATGCACAGCAAATATTTTATGAAAATTGCTCATTAACATGATTTGGAACTGATGACATGTTTCAGAAGTGTACAACAGAACTCATCACTATTGTTTATGATCCCAGAGACCTCCGTTGTATCCCAGTGTACTCTACATCTGTGACTGGTAGAAGGAATAGAAGTAGAAGTAGAAGTAGAAGTAGAAGTAGAACTAGAAGGTTATTTCAGACTTCAGAGATCAGCAGTGCCCAAAATAACAAACAAAATTTTGTTAATTAACCCTGAACTTAAAAACAGGGGTCACAACAGGGGATGGAGATCTGTTAGTTCTTATTGAACTATAGACATTAATGAATTTATCCGTTTTTTAATTAATACAGTATTTTTTTGGGGGGGCTTTCATGTCTTTATTTGATAGAGACAGCTGATGTGGGCATGCTGACATGAAGGGGGCAGAGAGGGAGGGGATAATATGCAGCAAAGGGCCATATGCTGGAATTGAACCCATAGCTGCTGCAGAGGACTGCCTCAGTACACTCTACCATCTGAGCTAAAGGGGCACCCTAATTTACTACATTCAATTATTACACTTTAATCAACACTTATTTCCCATTTGTTTTGTTTTCTATGAAATACGTAGCTTATCTGGAAAATGATTTATTACTACTAGTTAATAACAAGTAGACAATAACTCTTGACAGCACTTTTAGCATATTGTTGTACAAAAGGTTTTGTAAAGTACGTTAATGTGCCACAATCCCTAAATGGCATTAACGCAAAAGAACATTGCAAGAGAAATGTGGATAATAAAAGTAGAGTTGAGGGACTAGTTCAGCGTTTTGGGGAATACTCTTATTTTCTGTCTTTCTTGGAGCAAATAAGCCTATTTCCCGAAATGGTGAATTATTCTTTTTCATATGATGTAACATGTTTTTCATGTTTTTTCTTGTTCTTCTGTCTGTGGCCTCAGACTCAGACTGCTCAGTGTCTCTTGATTATTTTAGCAGGCTGCCACTGAAGTGAGGCAGCAGCAGTTCTCATGTCTGATGGCACACTGTAATCAAATAGCAGCTCATCATCATACACTTTACCGGCATTATTACAACTTGCAGTTATGATCATCACACACTTTAGCGGCATTAGCTTGGGTCATCATATAATAAAGTAGTCTTAAATTAGTCAGCTACAACTTTTCCATCCGTTGCATGCTGTCAGGCTGCTGGCAGGCTGCGGTCAAGCACATTGAATAGTTGTGATGTAATGCTCTGCTTTGATCGGTGGAAAGGTCCTGTGTGACATCATCAAGTAGAGACTGATATGGGATCTGTTCGTGCACACTGTTTTCCCTTGCTGCCCCTATGGGTCAGGATGGGGTCAGCCATTTGCTTTCTTTTTTCTCTGTATTGATGTTATAGCACCCTCAAGCAAGTTTTCTAAAACCATCAGTCCAGTTTTATACCTGCAAGTTCATGGGCAAACTATCTTTAGAAAAAAATTTGTGAAAACTCCTCACTCTGCTATGGCACACTTCATTCAACTGTAGAGACAATATTCAATTTTCATTTGTTTTACTGTAATCTGTGAGGATACATTTGACAACATGAATGAAGTGACACACAAACCCCAGTTCCAAAAAGTGGGGATGTTGTGTAAAACATGAATAAAAACAAAATGCCATGATTTGCAAAAACTTTTTGACTTGTATTCAACTTTATACAATACAAAGATAAACTAATGTTCAAACGAATAAACTTTTTTATATACTCTCATTCTGAATTTGATACTTGCAACATGTTTCAAAAAAGTTGAGACAGGGTGAACAAAAGACTGGGAAAGATGTAGAAAGCTTAAGAAAACACCTGTTTGGAACATTCAACAGGTAAAAGGGTTAATTGATAGTAGACAATAGTGTCATAATGGGGTATTAAAAGGACTTTCACAAGCAAATTTGTTTTAGAAATTATGGATGTCTTGACCACTGGGATAAAGAGGAAGAAGATTATCCAGATTGTTATCAGTGCAAAGTTCAAAAGCCAGCATCTGTGATGGTATGAGGGTGTGTTGGTGCCCATGACATGTCTAACTGACACATCTGTGAAGACCAGTTTATGCTGAAAGGTTTAACAGGTTAACAGTTTTGGAGCAATATATACTGCCATCCAGATGATGACTTTTTCAGAGATGTCCCTACTTATTTCAAAAAGACAATGCCAAGATACAGTCTGCACTTTGTTCGACAGTGTGTCTCTATAATAAAAGTGTTTGGGTACTACACTGGCTTTCATCCAGTCCAACGCCGTCTCCCATTGAAATTTTGTGGTGCATTATAAAGCACAAAATCTATAGAATTTTCAAATCATGGCAAGAATTTCACATTCAAAACTTCAACTATTAGTGTCCTCAGTTCCTAAACACTTACTGAGTGTTGTTAAAAAAAAAAAAAAAGGTATGTAATACAGTGGTAAACATACTCTGTCCCAGCTTTTTTTGAAAGTTGCAAGCATCACATTCAGAATGAGTGTATATTTAGAATTTAGGAGTTTAGAATTAGGGTTTGCATTTTGTCCTGCATTTGATCAACAATCACAGTAAAGTATCTGGCATCTAAATCAAAGGAAAGCTGGAACAAACTGAGAATGATCAAATGTCATTTCCAGATGATATTTGAGCTAGGTCTTTTGCATGTGTGAGTTGTATTTATGTGAAACATTGACAGCTGGACTCTAAATAAGACAAAGATCAAAGCTATAATGCTGTCTGACTTCAGCACAAAGAAGTGCAGTCCATTCAGATACTCCACAGAGGGGAAAATCGATCCCGACAGGTTGACCAAAACAACCTAGCAAAACTGTATCTGGTCCAGTTCTCTGAGCTAGAATGTGTCATGCCCTCCTACACTTCTTCAGACATGGATATGTGCAGCTTTGCTCACACATTCGTCCTCTCTCTCTCACACACACACACACACATTCACACCTGTTTTCTGAGTCTTAGGGAGAGACGGTCAGCCTCAGAAGGAGCAGGGAGCAAAAAGTGACTACAGTTTGACCTAGTTAAATGTGATCTGTCAGTGTTCGGGTGGTGACAGGGGATTGCCACCATTCCTCCTCCTGGAATATCCTCCGTGATGATTCCCCTTAAAACTGCACAAGCCAACATTTTAACCAAAAGATTAACCTGTCTTATCAGTCTGAGTAATAACAATGGAAAGTAGCATCTATCTCCTGTTAACTGGGACCCCACACATCCATAAGATTAGCTTAATAAAAATTCACTCTTCAAATTTTGCCACTGGTGGAACATTTTTAATACCCAGCAAGTGATGAATTGAATCTTTAGAGTAGGTGAAGAACTCAGTTCAAAGAAGAGAAAGAGCGGGGTGGGTTTTATATTATTTTGAGGCTTAAAGCAAACACAGGCATGGGGCCCTCAATATCCCTTGTTCTCCCCTTTTTCAACACTTGAATAAATAAAAAGTCCTAAAAATAAACTTTTATTTATGGTGGAGTGTGGAGGATGGAGCCTCAGCAAAGAAGTTGGTCTGTAGTCTGGTGGTACAGCTGCAGATACTTCTGCACTGATGGAGTAGCTTTGTGTAATTTTTCAACAGTCTATACACCACACTGAGCTGTTTGTTTACACAAGTTGGCTACTGTCTCCCTGAATCATTTCTGCAGATGAGCAGTAAGATCATCAAGTTAGTGGACAGGCCCAGTGATGCTCATGAAGTAAGCAATCTGATGCTGTTTTAGTGTATAGATTTAATGAAAAGTTTAAGAAAAAACCTTAACCATCAGTTTATGAGGCGTTTTATGGGTAGCTTTGGGCTATATTAAGGCAATTCCTGACCATGACAATACAGAAACACATGCATTTTATACCTTACATAATTTTTCTACTGCAGTTTTCTGTCAGATATGTTGTACTCGTATCAGTGATGTAACACCAGTTGCTTTCCATTATTACCTGTCGGTTTCACCTATCATCACAGGCTGGGGAGTGGGTAGAAGTGGGATGTGCTTCATAGTGTCAAGTCAACCCCTGGAGAGCAGTGCAGGCACACACTTTCATCTCTGTTTGTTGGAAACTGAGAGTGAAGAAAATGAGTTTGGTGCAGTTTTATCATCAGTCATATCCACAAAGTAATGATCATATTATGGGTAGGATAGGTTCATATTTTTTGTTTTAAAACAATATTCACTTGCCCATATATGCATTTCAGGAGTTATTCTAAATTACAGTGGTTTCTTCTTTTTATACAGACCATGTAAAAAATCAGTCAGGTTTCAGTGTAAGTGATGGGGAACAAATCCACAGTTCTCACTGTCTGTAAAAATACACTCTGCAGTTCAGCTGAAACTAATATGAGGCTTCAGCAGCCTGAATTAGCCAAATCAAATGGGTATCTTCCAGAGTTTTCAGTATGGAATTCCTTCTTTGTTTTATGATCCCTCTGAAACTGTCTGGAGAAACAAAATGGGACATTTTGTAGTTAAAAGACTATAAATTTTTACGTGAAAAAGGACTGCACATTTTGTTCCCTGTCTCCGCCACTGGATATGGGTTAGGAAGGAATCTCTTCAAAGCCAATTTGGATTATTATAACACCAAAAAGCTCTCAATATACATATGGCTGTGTGAGTATTCCTTTGAGATAGTGAAAATATCTTTTAATCCCAGCTGTATCTTATTGTCAGAGGCTCTTGGGCATAAATGTGATATTTTACTGACAAGTGTTTGTTTTCTTTTATCAGGAGAAGCTGAGTGACTGGATCTCAGAGCTTCAGAGGCGGTCAGAGAACATTGAGGACCTGGTGTCTGAGCTTGAACTGGCCTACAACTCCGTAGAGGTAACTAAAGGGGACTATACATTTTTTATGCCATTAAAGAAGTATATAATACTGTCATTAAACATTATCAGTGGTGGACAAAGTACTCAACCCCAGTACTCGAGTCAGATATTACTCAAAAACAAGTGAAAGTTGCTCAGTCAAAATTTTACTTGAGTTAAAGTACTAGAGTACTTAGTTTTAAAAATACTTAAGTATTCAAAAGTACGTTTTTAAAAATACTTAAGTATTGAAAAGTACAAATTACAAAGTACATTTTCTAATATCAATACATGATGTATTGTTTTCATGATGCATTTACAGAAGCTTGTAACTCTCTGAAACCATCTAATGATGCACTGACCTGCTTGTAGAACCACTCTGCTACACAAAGCCTATAGAAACACCTATAAAAACTTTACCATAGAAATACAATCAAAACCAAAAAGGACAGCTGTTGTCATTTTCTGATGTAACTGTATTAAAATCACATCATAACATTAGATTGAAGCCGACTGTAAGGAGTTCTCCAAGTCTGTTAAATAACTGAGATGTCTTTCTGTCTTCAGAGGCAGTATATATACAGGAATTATGCTGTATTTTTCACCCCGATAAAAATAATCCAACTTTAAAAGCTACCTGGAATAATTAATAATTCTAATAACATCTTGAGATTTAATTTTGTCTTCCTCCTGCCGTCACCATTACCGCTTTTTGTTTGAATGAAAGTGGGAGAGCTTGCTTGTGCTTGTTAGTGCGCCTGGATGTATTTCCACTTTTACATCAGTCCCAGTTGAGAGGAGCTACTGTGATAGGTTTCTTTCTGTGAGGAACACAGCATGTGACCAATTGCATTTTAGAAAAGAAAAAACAGCAACGGCTGACTTCAACGATGTGCTCAGTCAAAAAGTAACAACAACCTTCCTAGAAATGTAGTGGAGTCAAAAGTACAATATTTGTCTTTGAAATGTAGTGGAGTGAAAGTCAGAAGTTTCCAAAAAAAAAACCAAATACTCAAGTAAAGTACAGATACTCAGAAAATGTACTTAAGTACAGTACTCAGGTAAATGTACTTCGTTACTGTCCACCACTTAACATTATAGACACCAAAATAACATTTCATTTCTGAATATTTATGAATATATTTCAGTGTTTTGTGTCCGTCTCCTCTCCTTCAGGACCACTGTGTGGAGACAGAGGCAGCGATGCAGGTGCAGAATGAGGAGATGATGGCTCTGGTGATGGAGCAGTACAACAACATGTCCATCAGCATGGAGGAGGAGAAGAAGGCCAAGCTGGAGCAGCTGTATGACCAGATCGTCTCCTTCCAGGACGGCATCGACTCCGCCAAAGCCACTCTGGAGACCACGGCCAGAGAGGCTGAGACGGACGCAAGGGTGAGTCCTGATGCTCTCGAGAGTTATTGATCAGTGGTGTCATATTCAGCCAATCAGTGATCAGGGTTTGTATTGAAATTCTGATAACTCCCTCTTCAATATGTTCTCTCACCAGTCGCCTGAAGACATTCATGCAAGGTAACATGCTGTCTGTGAATCTGAGCTTGTGTGAGCTTGTGTGATTTTCTATCCAGTTTCTACTAACTTTTACTGGATAGTGTAACAAATACAGTTTGCTGCTAACCTGCAGAGCTATAACTTACTATGTAATGTACCAATATGCAGTGGGGCACAATCAAGTTCAAAAGCAGTTTTTTGCTGTTCAAAGTGTTTTTTTTTCATGTTCAAGAGTCATCATTTTTGTGTTTGAACAATTACAGACAAGGTGAAAAAAAAACACGGCACGTGTTTGTGCTTTTGTAAGTTACAATATGAGACTATACTGTTCGCATGATGTTAGCACTAAACTGCAGGATGAAACATGTTTGTTAAAATGGCAGGGGTGGGGTCACGTAAGACAAAAGGCATGTGGTGAGTTGAATCACAGAATAATCAATTTTTCAGTGAAAAAAATTGAGAGTTTGTTGACCATAAAAAAAATCTAGCTGCAATGTTTCTGTCTAAGTACCATGAAATGTCAAGACCCGGCATTTGAATTGGCAATGAAATTACACTGACATCCCTACAATGTCCCTGCTGCCTTGAAGAGGAAAAAGTGGGTTAGTCCAAGTGTGTCTTTATAAAAAAAATATGGAATATTAACTATTATTTTCCAAGGAAAATGCCCATCATAACCTTGCAGCTAGCGAGAAACACCCATGTGGCTGAACTTATCCTCTCCCTCCTCTGCTCTCCCTCGGCTCAACTTACTCCTCATCAGGGGCAAGCTGAGCCAAGGAGGGGTGTGGTGGGGTGGGGGGAGTCACCTTCTTGAAAAAATATTTTAGATCCAAAGTGAGTATTCCCACAGATGCACCGCATCCTAAAATATAGTACATATTTTCTGGGGGACATTACTGTCATGTCCTGATGTCCTTTAAAAACTGGCTCAACTCACCCCGCTCTCCCCTATATAGCAAATAAATGTGGCTGTAGCCAAAAGCTAAATGCTGTGGTTGTGTGTTCAGGCTCAAAGCAGCCCTGGACTCCGCCATGTCACTGGAGCTGGGTCCTAAGGGCCTGCTGGTGTTCGAGGACTATGCCAAGGGCAACACTTCCAGTTCTCACCTGGCACAGCGCAAGGGAATCCCGGGTAGGTCTGATATAAACTGATCTATGCAGATACACCTACTGCTACGGAAAGTCTGGTGTTATGTGCATATATGTTGCAGTTATAAATCATGTATGTCTCCTGGTCTGTGCCTCAGTGCCTCAGAGGCCGACGCTGCAGCCTCAGGAACCAGGCTCCGCCACCAGCACCAGTGTCACAGTTTACTGGAAGGTAAACCCTGGAGACATTATTGACTGCTTCCAGGTCTACTGCATGGAGGATCCGCAAGGAGGTAACTGGGTGTTCAAACTGGTGGCCAAAGCTTAAAGTGCTCCCTTAATATTTACTTTTTTAAGAATTAAAATAATCACCATGTACTTCAGATAAACTGATGTACTGTTTATACTGTTGAAATTAAATTTAATGGGTTATTTTAATTTAAAATGCAAGTAATTCTTATTTTTGTTCATTTAAAGTATTTTTTTCACTATTACATGTTTTATAGTAATTATTTTACATCATTTATTCATAATAGATTTTGTTGATATGAAAATCCTGTCAACATTTGCTCAGAAGAGATCATTTCTCACAAATTTTCTGTCAAACCTGTCACCTGACACCTTCCAGACTTAGTAAATACCTGTAGACATAAAAACATGGTGCCTGTGTTGTGGCTGCTGTTGTCCACAGCTGTGTCAGAGGAGTACCGTGTGACGGTGAAGGAGAGTTATTGTGTCCTGGAGGAGCTGGAGCCTGACAAGACCTACAAGGTGTGGGTGATGGCTGTCAACTACACCGGCTGCTCTCTGCCCAGCGAGAGACTCTCCTTCACAACTGGTCAGTCCAGCACACACTGGAGCTAAAGTTACGACAATACACTTTGTCCACTTAACTAGAAAACATTGTTTTAGGGGATATCCAGAGAGAATTAGTTTTACTTACTGACATCTTGTTGTCTTTCTGGCAGCTCCATCAGTGCCAGTGATTGACACAGAGCGCTGTACCGTCATGTGGGATTCAGCCACGCTGCGGTGGAGTTCAACAAAACAGGCTCCTGAACAGAGTTACACCCTGGAGTACTGCCGCCAGTATGAACTGGAGGGAGAGGGGCTCAGGTGGGTGTTTCTTATAACCAGATAGGCCCCTGAATGTTTGAGCTGGAATGACGGAAAAGTCATTGAACCTGAGCTGGTGTAAAATCAGCAGCAAAACAAACAAACAAAAAACTAGCACAGCACTCCAATATGCCACACAGAAATTACCTTTCAAAAATGTACTGTAAAATATTTATCTGTGTGTGACATACTCATAGGTCCATCTCAGGTATCAAAAGCAGTGAGCAGAAGGTTCTCCTGCAGCCCAACGAGAATTATCTGTTTTACATCAAAGCTGTGAATGAGGCTGGAGCCAGTGAACAGAGCGAGGCTGCGCTCATTTCCACCAAAGGTAACAAAACACACACTTCTCACACAATTGTCTCTGTGCTTCTATTTGTGTGCAACATTTTTTTATGTGCCACAGTGTTTTAATAATTGTTATGCTTTCCAATGGTGGTCCAGGTGAACACTGGCACACGGCAACACGGCAACTATTTGCTTATTCACACCTGATGCCCTTATTTTAGCAATAAAGCGTGACAAATTCACTGCTGGTAAGAGGCTGTTGCCCTGGAAGACTAATTTGTGACAGTAATATGAAATTAAGTCTATTATCTGTTATTTACAGTGTTGAATTAATTATTTGATTTTTTTCAGTTATCAGTCAGTGTGTTTAGGTTTAGGCAACAAAGCTACTTGGTTAGATTTAAGGAATGACCATATTTTGCTTCTGCCATTTAAACCTTGGGTGAAAATAGGATTGTTGTCTACAGACACCCAGGTGTTTGAATCTGCTATTCTAAGCTATATACTCCGAGGTACAAATAGTCACACTGGCTATTCCAACCTGGGTGCAGATAGCATCTGTCTAAAAAGAAACCCGGAGAAAGAGAAGGAAGAGAAACTGAATGCGCAAAAAGGATATTTTTATTCACAAGTTAAAGATAATGAAAATGCTCACAAATGACAAATGAACATTCATTTAATACTAAATCAGATAATACACTAAGCGACTAACTTAACACACCAATAAATAAATCAAGGTTGCCTCTACCAGGGAGGCTAGGAAAACACACAAAGAGACAAACGCAAAAACTCCCTCCCTCTGAAAACCACACTAGCATCACGCCAGCCACAAGCTGTCTCGCCAGACACGCACAGATTAAACTGCCCACACACAGACAGAAGTTTGCTGAATAGCTCAGTGGCCTTTTCTTGTTGCTCTCTTCCTGTGTTTAAGCTCCAGGCCAGATTAGTGATTACTGACTGATATCAGCTGCTGCCAGTCACTGCAGCTGCCATAGAACAGAGGTCCAGTACCTTACCAGTGGGGCAAGTAATACATTACACAAATATATTTTCATATTTTATTTTTTCTGGCCTGTTAACATTTTCAGGGACAAGGTTCCACCTGCTGAAGGCCTCAGCTCATCCCGCTCTGGAGCTATCAGTGGACCAGACCACCGTGCACTACTCTCAGGACGCACCTGAAAACACACCATCTACAGACAGAGAGTGAGTTTCAGTCAGTTTCCACCACTTTTTGGACTGTTTTAATGAATATGTGTAAACCCGACTTTGTTTTTCTAGGTGTCCATCCATCCTGGGTGAGTTGTTGATGATGAAAGGACATTACTACTGGGAGACCAATGTGTCAGGAAGCACAGCTTACAGGCTGGGAGTGGCGTACAGTGCGGCCAATAGAAACAGCCCGCTGGGGGAAAACAGCCTGTCATGGTGTTTGCAGTGCATCCCTACACCATCAGGGTATGGATAAAGCATTTTCCACCAAACGTACAGTACGTCCCATCACTGTCTAAACCCATCTGTTGTTCCTCTCCTCCTCTGTCCAGCTGCAGGTATCAGCTGCTCCACAATGACGTTCAGTCCAGTGTGTTTGTGATTGACATGCCTGAGCGAGTTGGGACTCTGCTGGATTACCAGCTCGGCCGTCTATCTTTCTACAACACTCAGAGCGGTCAGTTGTTGGGCTCTTTCTGCCAACACTTCGCCCAGCCATGCCACCCTGCTCTGGCCCTGGAGATGCCAGGCAGCCTGGAGGTCTGCATGGTGCTGGAGGTGCCAGAGTTTGCCAAGGACAGCTAGCTGTGCTGTCTGCCTCACAACTGTTTACAGTTCATGTTGGACATATATTAATTTGAATGATCTTAAAATGACTATCTTTGCATCATTGAGAAAACTGAGATTCAATAGGAAATAAATATGCAGATATTCACAGTAAAGGCAGAAGAAATATCAGGTCCCACTCTTCCAAAGAGGCCTAATTGGTGGGTTTGTGTTTTCCGTGACATCAAACCCACTCATGGTAGTGCTTCACTGCAATACAAGTTAAAACCAGTTGAGTTATTTTGTTAAGTAACAGAAATGAAATTGTAAATATCAAAAACAGAAGCAGTGGAAATGTATGATGACTGTGTGAAATACAGGATTGAAGTTTAGCGCATTGAAATTTTTTTCACAATTGAGTGTATTTTATTTTGTCGAGGGAGAAGTGAAATGTTTTGGCTCATTTTGGAGATTTGACCATAACATGCTGATGTGATGGTTTTGTACTGTCAGTTTTGTAAACGTTCTATGATTTACTCATTTTCAGTTTTTCCTCCTTGTTGACAGATACTGTGAGTGAAGAGTCTGAATGCATATTGAAGTCAAACACGCTGTATCATTACTGAGACGAGCAATTAGTTACAGCATTTTTGGTAACACTTTATATAATCGGAACCATCATTAATAAATGGTAAATTGTTAGGCACAGTTAAATCCATATTTCCCTCTTACCTGTAATGCTATTTATCCATCTAGATCATTTTGGAGTGAGTTGCAGAGTTTTGGTGATATCTGTTGCAGAGATGTCTACCTTTTGGCAGATATAATGGCACTACATGGCACTTGGATTGTGGGGCTTAAAGCACCAAAAAATACATGTCAACAGCAAAGTTTGTTTCCGGAAATCATGACCTGGTTACTCAAGATAATCCACAGACCTTGTTGTGACCAGGTACTACTTTCTTTCTAGTAGATAGAAAGTAGTTCCAGTAGATGTTACTGCAGAAGGAAAGTAGTTCCAGAAAATTCTACCATAGAAATAAAATAGTTCCTAAATGAAACTGTTCACAACAAGGTCTGTGAATTATCTTGAGTAAACTAGTCATAATAATAGGAGCAAAAGATTTCTGTTGAGTTTTTAAATTTCCTTTTTGGTGCTTCGAGCACCAAAGCTGAATGACATCTGGTCCCACTGTATTTAAGAGAAGGTGGACATCTCTATGGCTGATATGTCCTGAACACCAAAACAATCTAGATGGATAAATGGCACTATAGACCAGAGGAAAAATATAATAATAATTCACTCTTAAAAATTAAATAACATAATCATAATGTTTACTAATTATTAGTAAGGCCATTTTCTGTTATTTTATCATTAGTTTGTGCAATATATATATAAAAATCTTGAAACTACATATTGTATCACAGCTGATAAGATATGATAATTACTCTGATTACATTCATACAGGTGTGATTACAAATTATAGCATCACTAATAATTAGTAAAAGTTAATTATAATTTCATTGTTTTTAACAGTGAAATAACTACTAGTTTAATTAACTATAAATTAATCATTTATTAATGATGGTTATTATAAAGTGACACAAAGTTTAGACACTGAAATATACAATGATACTGTAGCACTTTGACCTGTGTTTCATATTGTGAATTTGTGTAAATAACCTTTTTAAACAGATATGATCACTTCTATATTTTGTTATGTGCGACTCACAGCAGCAAGGAGATGGAGATGAAATATTTCCTTCTCCCTGTCCTGTGAAATGATTTCATGTCTGAGCTGAATGAACATGTTTATTTTTTTTTCTATTTGCACAACTGGACTGTTTGCTTTGACGCAGCTCAATAGGTCTAACATACATTCACCACTAGAGGGCCTCAGGACTCCATTAGCTGCAATATTGGCTCCACATGGTCCAAAAATGTATTTATTCTCTATCCTTTATAATATAGACAAGCTTTTTTTTTTTGAGGAAATAATCTGAACTGAGACATACGTTCTACTCTCTGCAACTCTAAAGCAGCAGTGCAGTGTTAAATGAAAAGGATCCTGCAGAATAACTATTTAGTTAGTCATAGCAAACCAAACAGAGTTTGCTGATTGCTGTTTAAACAGCAATCAAATATATTTCCAGGAAAGTGTTCTGTTACTGTTCCTATTGCCATGTACTTTTCATTTTCCACCAGCACTCACTGCAATGTAATATAATGTACATTACTGTCAACCTATGTGTGTAAACTTTGATACACAAATTAAATGTGGGCAAAAATGAGCTGAATGTGTTTAACCTCTATTACTGATGAATGCCTGAAATCAATCAAATACATTTCTGCTACCAACCCCAGCAACTTCTGCAGAATCTATCATACACTCAGACTTCCAGATTCCTTTTTATGACTTACAGCTACTGTAGATTTGGGAGCCAGACACCTCGCTGACAGAGACGCATGGTCCTCCAGAGGTCATGTCATTTCACAATTATTACATTACTGTTTTTCCAGGCAATTTATCATCCACACACCTTCCCTCATTTCTGGGGAAACAGAGAGGAGGAGAGTGAAAGGAAGAGGAGGAGTGTGTGTAGCAAACACATGCAGACCATCAGGGAACAGCTGCTGGTTGATCTGTTGGACTGCTCAGCTGGAACCTGAAATACAGCTCTTTGAAAGGTGACAGTCTGATTTTACTGGAACTGCTCTCCTCTGCCTTCCTGCAGCGGGTAACACCGGGTTGGGACGTTGGAACAAATTTTATTGTAGCTGAACTCTTGTGTTACAGCGGAAAGTTGGGACCCAGTCTCACTGCTGTAGACGAGGGACTGTTTTTGTTCCTCATCTGGACATAGAGTTCTATGATTCTCCTAAACATGATTTAGCCTATTTGGCAAACATGAGCTTCTCACCCACAAAAATAGAATAAAAAGATGACCAACAAAAACTACTGCAATTGCAAAGATGCGACCACAAAATTTAGCACAAAATTAACAACAGATCCAAATGTGCTATTTATTTCCCTTTACCACACCTATTAAACAGCCAGCCAAGAGAAGCCTCAGCAGGAGCCTCTCCCTCACGCGCCTGATGACTTTGACAATATCTGATGTCAAGTATGCATCATATCCCTTTAGCTTCATTACTCTCATTTTTTCCATGTCTAGGGCCAAAAGGAAACAAAGAGCCCTCTATCCTCCTGACATCTAAACAACCCATCACACAATCAGAGAGGTGGGTAAGGGTGAAATCTTCTGTATTTATTACTGGAAAAACAATTCGCCAAATACCACACCTTACTGTGTCAGCTTAAAGGATAAAACAAATATCTACAACATATTTTCAAGCACAAAATAGGAGGCAAACTATAATTTTAATCTAGGCTCGAGTTGACTGTTTACAGGCACATCCAGTGAAATTAAATTACAATCCCCAATTCCGAAAAAGTTGAGATGTTGTGTAAACCCTAAATAAAAAACATAATGCAATGATTAGCAAAAACTTTCTAAATTGTATTCACTTGAGTACAGTACAATGATAAAATATTTAATATTCAAATTGATAAACTTTTCTGTTTTTTTGTAAATATACACTCATTTTGAGTTTGAAGCCTGTGGCAGGTTCCAAAAAAGTTGGAAAGTTGCTGACTGCTCACAGAATTCCTGTTTGGAACACTTGACAGGTAAACAGGTTAACTGGTGACAGGTGACAGTATCATGATTGGGTTCATTGTTCACAAACATAGATGGGATGAAACTCAACACTTGGTGGAAAACAGGGCATACAGTCCAACAGTTTCAGAACAATGTTCTCAATTTATAGCAAGGAATTTAGGGATTTCTATGATCCATAAAATCACTGAAAGATTCGAAGAATCTGCAGAATACCTGTGACCTTTGACCATGAGGTGGCACTGATTTAAAAACCAGCATAATCGTATAAACAACACTGCACGGGTTCACGAACACTTTTGAAAACAGTTTGTCACTGCATGTGCAAATGCAAGTTAAAACTCCAACGTAAAAGTACAAATCCACAACATCCAGAGATACAAATGAATTCAGTGAGCCCAGACTCATCTGAGATGGACTGATGGAGAGTGGAAAAGTGTACTGTGGTCTGACGAGTCCATGTTTCAGATTGTTTTTAAAAATCATCAGACATTGTGCACGGGCTAAAGCAAAAGGACCATCCAGGTTATTATCAGCATTAACTGGAAAAGGCAGCATCTGTGATAGTATGTCTCTCTGAAGGCCCCATTGATGCTGAAACGTACACACAGGTTTTGGAGCAACATACGCTGCCATCCAGACAGCATCTTTTTTACTTTCAAAGCTTCAACAATTAGTGTCCTCAGTTCTTAAACTTACTTAATGTTGTGAAAAGAAAAGGTGATATATCACAGTAGCAAACATGCCTCTGCCCCAGCTTTTTAAAAACATGCTGCAGGCATCAAATTCAGAATGAGTGTGTATTTACAAAAAAACTAAATTAATCAGTTCGAACATTAAACATCTTGTCTTTTTACGATATTCAGTATAATATATTCATTGAATATAAGTCGATAAGTTTTGGCAAATCATTGCATTCTCTTTTTATTTAGGTTTTACACAACATTGGAATTAGAATTCAGATTTGAAAGTTTTATGTTTATTTTTCTTTAAAAAAAAAAAAAAAGACAGTGGCCATATTTGGATTATTATATTTGTATTTCAAATACATGAAGACAGTTGTTACCAACCATCCAGAGGATGAACAACAGTAACAGAAATGACAGAAGATTTATGACAATGTATCAAAATTATAAAGGACTCCGTTAACATTTTGACAATTGTACAAAGACACATGCAGTCATGAAGGCACACTGCACCCATATGGTCCTCACAAGCCTGTTTGTAGCCCCAACAAAATTTTGTAATTGGCAGCACGCAACCCTCCCAATGAATGCAGGATATGGTGCTTTAAAGGGAATGTATCCATGAGGTGATTTTTTTGGAGGTTGCAAGAGCCCAAGTATCTTTGACTGAGACAAAAAATAATGAAAGCAATCACATTGAGTACAGACAGTATGGTAATGTATGAGCAGTGAGGATATAAGGAAACGCGACAAAAAAAAAAATCCCAAAATAAAACAAAACAAAAACAGTGGCAACTCATTTTACAGTCCAATTTCAGTTTTAGAAATTCAGACAATAAAAATAAAGCAAAAGGCAGCAAACGAGTCATTCCCAAATAGGACAGTTTCAACAAAGTGACAGTTAAATAGGCACATCTAATTATGACACAGCAGACAGGCAAAACACAACAAACGTTGCACAAAAATGATTGTGAAATACCATGGCAACAACAGAAATGAGTGGATTGTTAATGACACAGAATGTTTTGAAGAAACAAAAATGAAAGAAACACTGGTTTCTGATAGTCCTTGGGAAAATTCTCACCCACACAAATACACATAAGTCCCTCATATTTGCATGAATAAGTTAATACAGTGTGTAAGGCCCTTCCATTACCTCAGTGTATCTAGATTGTGAACAAGCTGATCAGCCCTATTAGAGGAAAACAAAAGTAAATTGCACTGATTTTTTATCATGAAACTATTTACAACTATACAAGCTATACAAAGCAGGGGAGGTGAGAGCAAAGCAAAATAACTTGTTATTCCTATGAGCATTACTGCATACATGCTGTACATTAGGGTAATTCAAATGCTATTAGAATTTACAGAACTTTTTACATTGGAGGAAGGATGTGTGCTCAGAGGGGTGCTAAAGGATCTGAGATCCTCCATGATGAGATAAAACCATCGACATATATAAAGATGGACGACCTCACAGTTCCTCAAAAGTGAAGCCAATACTTCTTGATTGCGTCCTGGTGGCTGGCTGCGGTATAGGTCATAAATCCCACCCCTCCATACTAGCAGAAGGGACATGATGTTGTGAAACTCGTATGTACACAAGAGCAGAGAGAAAGGCCTTTTTTAACAGTACTTTAGTAGCTTCTAACTGAATCTCTGTGGTTTGAGGTTTAGTTTCTCTTCAGGGTCAGTGTTGACATGGCAGCGCTTGTATCAGCGATATTTTGGCTTCATTTTTGTACAGTGGGAGGAAGTGGAGACACTTTGTCCATCTTTATACCAGCAATGGATAAAACACAGATTCATAAACTGGAGTAATATAAAATAACTCAACAAATTTTGCCTTCAGATGTTCTAGCTGAACAACTTTTTAACTTAGTGGCTAAGGTATCGTTAACCTAGTAATTTGAATATGCTCATGAGGCAGGTGAGGATATCTCCACCTGTTTCCTATGGTGCATCAACTGTAGTGTGATGAACAGGAAAATTCAAATAGAACACATATCTCTCTTACAGAAATTAAAGGAATAAGAGGGTAAAAGACAAAAAAATGGACAAATGGCCCACTTCTTTTCCCTGCTGGACCTTTCATTTCATTCTGGCTTTCATTTGAACTTTCTGTGTCTTTTTCATCGAGCACCACTTCATAGCATTCCATCCTTAACCACATACATGCTCTCACTTTCTTTAAAAACTGCACACATGCACTTTCTCTTCACTTTCAAACTAACATCTTTGAAATCTATCATCATTATCTTGCTGTTAAATAGTCTCTTTTATAATATATAGTCATACTCCCAGTTTTTTTTTTTTGCATTTCAAGTTATAGTTCAGCTGAATGACAGTTTTTCGAGTTGTGGATGTCAGATTCAGAACTGCACTTCTCATCAACAGGCTGTTCCTCCTCCATTTATAAGGCTGGATCAGGGCAAACGGGTCAGGGTTTTTAGGCAGGGGTAGAGCTCTTCTCACTGGCCAGACTGGGTTTGGGGTCTGGTCTGTGGGGTTTGTGCTGAGGGCTGCTGCGAAGGTTGTCATCCATCTGCAGTACAGAACGTTCAGTTTAGTTAGAGGATGTGCACAAGCAGAAATAAAAAAAAATATGATTCAGTGAGAGATACTACATCTACTTTTAGCACAGCAGCAACAGTACCTGCCAAATGCAACCATGAACCCATGCAAAGAAGATAAAAGGAAAGCAGAAGCACCTTCTCTATCAAGTTGGACTCTTTATTTACAAGCTGAGTTAGTTTCTGGAGGTTGGCGTCCATTGTTTCCTGAACAGATGGGGGAGGACCTGGAAAGAGATGATGCAAGGGGACACCCAGAGGAGAAGAAGAAGCAGAAGAAGAAGAAAGCAGAGTGTCAGTGGAACAGGAATATTGTTAAATGACTTAGCACCCAAAAATAAAGCAGATACAAAGAGTGAGCATGCAGTGAAACAAAGAGGTGAGAAGGAGGAAAATGCTGATGGTGTTAGTTGTTTTGTTTACATCTTTGTGTGTGGAATTCACCAAGCTAAAGCCCCATAAGTGTGAGTATTTCCAGTGGGTGCAGTGATCTTACATGGGTGGTCTGAGCTAAAGTAGACTGCCAGGATGTTGTCACAGAAGCGTGTGATGTTGTCCAGCTGTTTGAGGTGGCTCTGTAGAGGGCTGCTGGGGAGACTGGCTTTGTAAAGTGGAGCCACAAAACCAAACACAAAGGCATCCAGGCTGGTCGGTCTGCAAACACAAACATATGTATACAAATATAAATTTAAGCACACACAGAATGATTAAAGGGTATGAGACTATGACGCTCTCACAAGTAGTATTACTGCAGGTTTCAACAAGTAAAATTTAAGACTTTTTGAGACCATTATGAATGCAATTCAAGACCTATTTCATGTTCATACTCGCAAAAAAATAAGTTAACCTCTTATTAACTAATCTCTTAAAATCTCTCAATCCAAACTGTGTAATGTGACATGTCTTGTACCTTCCACACTGGAAGGACATTATTGGTAACTGGTTCCAGTTGGTTTCATTCTGTAATTGTTTCAGCGTGATCAATATTAATTTTTCCCAAAACACATTTAGTTAATGCAGCTTTATAAAAGTAAAGTTAACTTCATAATACAATCAGTTTTTCAGCCCTGTCAAAATCAATAACTTAAGGCAAAAAATATAGAATACTGGAATAAAGACTTCTTCAGGACTCACAGAAACCATGATAGTGAATATTCTATAATATCCCAAATCACATTTAATAATTTTTAACTCCTGATCACAAACTTAATGTGTAAGTCAGTAAATATTAAAGAACTCACGAGTTGCCGAAGAAGTAGTCTGCTGTTCCCAGTCTGTAGGAGAGGAGGTTCAGGCACTCTTTAGCATCACTGTAAATCTGAAGCAGACAGTGAGAAAGATTTACAGTTGTGAAAAAGAGACCTTAGCAGTCAAAACTACACAGAGCGGATATGTTGACACTACATGTGACTCTATGAATCACACAGATTAATATTTACCTTCCCCTCCACCTCAGTGATTCTGTGTAGTGGCGCCTCTCCTTTGGTCAGAAGGATGCGGGAGAGGGCGATGCTGGCATGACGACTAGGGACAAGAAAGTTGAGAGGGAATGGCGAGCGTGAAGCAAACCATGGCCGTGTCAGATTGGCGTAGTTTTCTGCATCCACCCAGAAAGTGTGCAACTGTGGGACACAAAACATCACTCTAAATGTTAACAGTACTCACAGATTAAAGGAATAAGCAAAAGAGAGATGGTGTTACCAGAGCTGGTCGTAATTTCTCTTCAAGTAATGCGATGTATGCAATGGTGTCTGCTCCTTGTCTGGCTGACAGGTCATAGTCTGCATTAAACCTCTGAAAAAGAAAGATCACAAACATTACAGCAGATCTATTTATTCTGCTAAATGGGTTTGGGAACATAATGACTAGGTGATGGACATTGACCCGTCACATCCACTCTTACCTCTTTCCTCAGGAAAGTGAGAATCTGTGTGGGTTCTTGAATTGCAGAGTCTCCACAAAGCAACTCTGGGACCGTCGCTGCAAGGTGAACAACAGGAGGACGATATTACAATTCAAAACAAAAGTTAAATTATTTAAGACTGGTATTGCATCTGCATGTTATTAAGGTTTTGTAATGTACAATGCATTGTGTAGCTACAATTTACAATTACAATAATTTTTTTCCTCCAACTTTTTCTAACATTAGAGTAGTCAAGTTGTGATTTTAAGCTCAGAAATAGTTGCATTGCATCAACGATCTATTTCAATAGAATTGCAATAAAAAATTCAATAAAATTGCAGCACTATTGTGTTATTTTCAAAAGCATGAAAGTACCTCTGAATTGATTATACAGAGTCTCTTCCATACTGTATATATTAAATGAATATTTCTATATATAGTTGATCATATATGTGTATCAGGCAATTTTCATGTGGTGTCCGGGCCACCGTGTTATGAAATTCTTGTTTATAGGAAGCTGGAGCCCACCTGTTAGAGTTTTCCATGTCCAGTCTATGGGAGAAACTGTGACTTTGGCCCCAGAAAACTTGGTATATGCCTGAAAGAAAATCCACACTTGAATTAGAAAAAAATGGCAAAAAGAGACAACAGTCAGTGCATTTAGGATTTAAATCTGTCGTAGATGTTAAACTGGAACTATTGATCCAAACGCAGAAAGCACTCCAGCGTACAATAATCAGGGGAATACTTCCTGAGCTGTATACAGCCTCAATGCAGGACTGTAGTACTACAATCAAGTCTAAGTTTAGTACGATATCAGTCTTGTAATGAAGCTGAATGCTTGCTGCAATCAAAGTGCTCTCAGTAGGAACTTGGCAGTGGCTCTAAATGCATTTTTGGCACAAAGGACGACTGTGATTACACTGCTTACCTTTAACAGGAGAAAAATCCAGCAAAACCACATGCCACAAAATCAGAATTGAGGACAAACTAAATCAATGAGGACTGCAACTAAAGATTATTTCATTATCAAATAATTTGACAATTACTTTTTCATATTAATAAATAGTAAAACTTAAATTCATAGCCTCCTGAAATTTGTATTGAATTGCCTTTAGGGAAATGTTTGAAGTATTGCATGTATTGTATGTGCGATGAACATTTGGCATGAAAAATTACTGAAACAATAAAATAATTATTTTCTGTCAATCAATTGATCTTTTCAGCTCTGAAATTAATCGTACATTATCTGCTTCTCAAAAAAAAAAAAAAAAAACCTTTCTGATTGTTCATATGATTTAAATTTCTAGTTTTCACGGTTCCTTTTTTTCTGAAATCTGTCAATGCCTCACACTAAATGACTGATTTTGGTTGGTGAAAACATTAGGACAGGTTATGCTTTTGCAATATATTAGATTGCTATCAATAAGCCCACAAAAACCTAAACGAAACTCCTCAGCAGTATTTATTAAATGCTTTAAAAAGGTCATACGGTATTTGCCATCTTGGTTTAAAAATAAAAAAAAGAAATAAATCAAGCACCCCTAAAAGTGTCACCTTGTGGCAGGAGCTGTAACTGCAAGGATTCACTGAGAGACAACAATCTGATCAACAGCCAGCAAACACCTCAGTGTTAATATTATTAAAAAAAGGCATTTTCTCTGTCGGCCACCGTCGATCGCGGGAGAGTGAAGAATGTACACAAATGAATTAAAACCAGAGCGATAACAAGCTGACCTTGAAGGACCATATTTATATTAGCCATAACAATGACTACTGACAATAACGCGACACATGGAGGACAGGTCGTACAGTCACAGTTGTCACGTTGCAGCTGAACAAACATGAAATAAAACTGGAAACATTATTTTCTATCCTGCACATCGAGCTGAACATAACCAGCTAACAACAAGCGAGCTGCAGCAGGTAAATTAGCATGGAAGCTAACCAGAGATACACAGAGAAGACGCAAAGCAAACCGAAGGAGAAACTGTTCGTCTTAAAAATAGGTCTGGATATAATGACCCTTTATTTTTTTACAAGCAGACGAGAACGTTACCAGAACTATGAGAGAATCGGTGTGGACAGAAGGCAAACCCCAGTCTCCTCCCCAGCATCTCAGCTCCATGGCGGCCGCCATGTTTGATTCATGGAAGGAGCCAGTGACGTCACCAAATACCTGTCATGTCAGAGAGCAGAGGAGAGGAAAAAATCAATGTGATTTTTAAAAAAGTGTCATTATTATCATTATTGTGAGAAACATTACCAAAATAATGAGTTATTATCTCAAACATAATCAGTTATTATCTCTAAAATAATGAGTCATTGTCTCTAAAATAATGAATAAGTACCTCAAAATAATGAGAAACTTTCTATAACTTATCTGAAAATGAGTTTGTATCTCAAAATAATGAGTTAGTATCTTTAAAATAATGAGTATCTGAAATAAAGATACTATCTCAAAAATAATGAGAAATATTCTCAAAATAATGACTTTGTATCTCAAAATAATGACCTTACCAGGTGGCTGTCATATCAAAGTCTGCAGGGGGAAACAAATCAGTGTTATTGAAAAAAATGTAATTATTAGTCATTATTATGAGAAACTTTCCCATAATAATAATAACATAATGAACTGGTATCTTAAAATTTCTTTGTATCTAAGTATTATTTTCTCCAAAATTCTCATTATTTTGAGATATTAACCCATTATTTTTTATTAGCTTCTTGTTATTATAATGACTTACAGGACCTTATCTTTTGTATCACGTTGGCATAAATGGGTTTCCATAATAAAAAATATACAAATGTTTTCTGTCAAGTGTTAAGATGGTCTGCTAGACTCATTTGTATTTACATGAAAGAATGATAATGTAACATATATGTATGTGAATATTAATGTAAATGTGTATGGAATATGACTGCTTTTTTTGAGAATTAATTCTCTGGCTTATGTCATTCTACTATAATTGTTCATTCCCTGTAAAAGCTCATTAGCTGTGTTGCAGTTAGTTTGGATGATGTGTTACATCACTTTCAGTAACGGTCATAAAATAAGTAATGGTGAGGTAATCATGATGGAATGAAGCCGACTGAACAACAACTCAGCATGATGCACTGTTATGAGAGGGAGCAGAAAAGTAGTAATGTAACATATAACAATACGGACGAGAATATAAAACAACTTTAACGAGAAAAAAAACTAGTAGTCTAGTAGTTGTCCATGACAACTCGCCAGCACTGTCTGCTGAGGAGGATTGTGCGATTCAATTGAAAGTTGAAGAACAGCTGCTAATGGAGTGTTGATTCTTTTTGCCAGCTGTTTGTTTGGAGGCCAAGAACATGCTCACAAGTTCAGATGTATTCATTATTTTTGTGGGTCAAATGTTTCCCCTTTAGAACTATTAAGGAGCAGTTAACTTAGAAAATGGCCAGTGTGCAAACACAGAATAGGAATTGACCCATACACAGTGGTTCATTAATATGATCAAATCAAGTCAACATTATTTATGCTGTCCAAAATGACCTTACTGCCCTCTATTCTTAGACACCCCCCAATCCCCCCCGCCCAATTGGATAAGAAAAATCTACACAAATAAACAAGTAATACACCCGACATAAACTTTAAATGAAATATCAAGGAGTCTTTTGTCAAGAATTGTTGTTAAAACTTATTCAGGAACTATGGCCTTACCTCCTTGGTTACTTTTAGAAATACATGTAGCCAACCTGCATGTATTATAAAATGTAAATGTTGCCAACTTCACTACTTTTTCATCTGTATTAACAAAGTCAGGCGGTTGTTTAGAGTAGTTATATTCATTCATTCATTCATGAATTATGTCACTGTTATGTCAGTAGTTTATAGCAGGTCCCCCACTCCTCCTCCGTCTGGTTTATGACATGATGTTCAAGATATAATATAATCTGTCCTGCAAAATTATTTTTGTTTTGTTGAATTATTTTTTAGTTGTTTAATACCAATTTAAACTACCATTTCTTATATACTTAAGATGAAAACATATTTGTGTGCTTGATGAAAACACAAACAGAAGGAGAGTCACTGAGTTTGTGTCCAGTGCATGGTTAACTAAAAAAATTTATAGAAACTGCATTTTGGTGGTGTATTAGAAAGTACATTTTCCAAAGTATTGTACTTACTTGTAGTACTTGAACGTTGATGTGGCCATCGAATGAGGTGAACATACCAGCAGTGGCCTCAGGCCAATCTGAGTTTGAAGCCCCTGTTTTATAGGCTACTTGAGGCTAAATATAACATAATGAAATAGTCATTTGCTCTTTATTGGCTGGGTCCACACATTTTTTAAACAAGGAGTAAACAGCAAGACCTGTATTGAAAGGAACACTGATACACTGTATTTCTCCGTGTATATAGAGACTGACGTATTATATAACAAGAATGATTAATTTCTGTGTTAAATAGTAACTTCCATTTACTTGCTCTCAGAAACAACAGCACAATGTCCGCCCCTGGACTGACAGTTGAAGGCTGCCAGCTGTTTGGTCAGAGACCAGACAGCCAGACACAGACGGATGCACGGTGATAATGCACTGAGGGATGTTAAATGTCTCTCTTTGGCTCTGACCTGCAGCTGAGATGTTGAAATGTGCTTGAGGTTAGTAGAGAAAACTTTAAGACGAGTACCAGACATTTATCATGAAATGTTTCCAGGGTCCCTAGTCGTAGAGTCTAGCCCTCCTTGTCCTTCGTCTTCCACATTCTCCCACAGATGGAATTAAGAAAAGGTTTGCAGAGGCATTTAGAGCAAGTTGAATTGAATTAAATTAGAATTAAAAACATCTGGCATACAGTTAAACAGTTTAACTGGCTTACTGGAGATGAGCTTGGAGATCAAATCCACATCTACGACACAGGACCATAATGTTTGTGAGAGACCATGGCCAGCTGGAGTCACGTTCTCCTCCCTTAGGACCACAATCCATTTCAGATATTTTTTTAGAGTTGGCTGACTGTTTACCATCTGATTTAGAGTAGATTTTATGGTATTATCAGAATTTTTCAAAAGACAATAGACAGAAAGACTCAAAGATAAAGGCTTTGTTTTGACTCTAAATAAAACAGGGTCATAAATACAACACCAGTTCCAAAATAAACTGGGACGTTGTGTAAAATATTAATAAAAATAGGATGCAGTGATTTGCAAAAAACTTTTTTTGTGCTTTTTTCAATTGAATACAGTATAAAAGACAAGATATTTTATGTTCAACCTGATCAATGTTATTGTTTGTTTGTAAATATACACTCATTCTGAATGTCATGCCTTGGAACAGGAGCATGTTTACCACTGTGATACATCAACCTTTCTTTTAACAATGCTCAGTTAACATTTGGAAATTGAGGACAGTAATTGTTTAAGTTTAAAATTCTTTCTCAGTCTTGCTTGACGTATGACTTCAGGTGTTCAACAGTCCAGGGTCTCTCTTGTCATACTGTATATTGCACTTTATAATGCACCTTATTTTTGTTGTTTTTTTGTTTACACTGTTTCTAGGATGCAGCAGTACTAGAAATATACATATTATCATTTGATCAAGCCATAGTAGAAAAGGGACACTCCCACCAACTTAAAATAGTCCCTTCACTGTGCCACTTTCGCAACAGTAGAGTACAAAGACACTCCCCTCTGCTTTAAAAGCTGTGACTGTGGCAACACAATCATCTCACCTCTGCTGGGATTTTGCTTCAACATCTGGATTTGTCCATTATTCTGTTGCACCCTCCTCTCAAAGTAGGTGATTAATCCGTGAGACACTTTTCTCTCCACAAAAGGAAACTCTTTCCCTTTCTTCTGGAGCACAGCTTCTCTTGAGGTGTGTCCCGTACAGAAGCACTGATGATGGGCGTGTGGGCTGGAGCAGCGGCTCTGTCTCTGGTGCTGCAACAGCTGGTGCTCACTGTCACAGCTCAAGGCATTGGTAAGTACTCTTCACACCCTTCTGAAAAACAGCATATATACTGTGCCTGTAGATCATGCTATGGTCTTTACATCATTTTCAAATGAGTCTGTTTCAGTAACTCTCTTTTTCCATTTATGTGTGCCTTCAGTGTGATGTTTCTAAGCTGCACCAAGCTGCAAAAGACAAGTGTAATTCTGTTGATTTGGTTGGCATGAAACTGTCTATTTTGTAGAATTGGTAACTGGTAACAGCCTGACCTAAATAAGACCAGTCTTAGATGCTGAAACAACACTAACTAGCCATCCAAGAAAGTGTGTGTGCAAAACTTTGATTTGCCTGGAATCTACATGCAAAGTTTCCACACAATTTTCTGTCACTTCATGTTATTCTTGAATTCAGCTAATGGGACTGTGTGCAAGTGTTTGTGTGTGTGTGTGTGTGTGTGTGAATGTGTGCATGTGGGTGTGAGGCAGCGGGTTTGTTCCAGTGGAAAGAGTTTACTGCTGCTCCCTTCTGCAACTGCAGTCTACCACTCAATAAAACACAGCAGGATACAAACATGAACATGTGCTTACACACACACAGATACAGTGTCACATACTGACTCAGCAGTCCACAGTACAGTGCGTACCATAGCTATCAAGACAAAAACTCAGAAAATTCTCCATTAATATTGACAAAAAAAAAAGAAAGAAAAAGAAAGTCAGCACCACTTGTAGTGGACCAGATGGAGTGTGTTCAGTTGGTGTACTGAATGTTCCCTCAGCTCCTTGCACACTGTTGACTAACCATTATACTGCCTTATTGTCTGTGTTGTTAAACTTTTTCTCTTGACTTATTTGGAGAGGTATGGACTTGATCTTGATCTGAAGTCTGACTTGAGTCACAAACTCTGACTTAGGCTCAACTTGATAGAATCATTCAAGACAAATATGATATCATGATAGACAGTGATATAGTGCTATTTTTTCATCTTCTTTTAGGAACACTATTACAGTATAAAGAACACAACACTATATGCAAAATATCAGACTTTTTTATGCAGTCAGTACAGTGAAGCGAGATAACAACACTGCTATCTAGCAGTCAGGGTTAAAACTCAACAAAAAATGAACCCCTGCCGTGAATCTTTTCATGTATCATGATACCACAACACAGTATTTTTGAGAATAAATACAGTATCACAAAACATAATATTGCAATCCTCAAATTAATCCGTATTTTCTTACACCTCATCTTGCAACTCAACTTGGATTTTAACACCAGTGATTCATGGCTTCACTTAGACTTGAGCCTTTTGGCTTGAAAATATTACCTCAAAGCACAAAGAGGAAGTGTGTTATTTAAAAAGTGTGCCACGGATTAATTTCCCTTAATTTCTTAAATCAATGGGAGAGAACTAGGCCTGCAACTAACAATTATTTTCATTGTCAATTAATCTGGTAATCATTTTCTTGATTGATTTGTTGATTAGACCATAAAATAAAAAAAAATGGTGAGAAATGTTGATCACTGTTTCCCAAAGCTCAAGGTGACGTCCTCAAATGTTGTGTTTTGTCAACAACACAAAGATCTTAAAATTGTTGTCTTGTAGACCTAAGAACACCAGAAAATATTCAGAGAATTTTGAGATTTTTTGCTTTAAAAAATGACTCAAATCGATTATCAATTATAAAAACAGTTGTCAATTAATTTAAAAGTTGACAATAAATGTACTATTCCTTGCATCTCTAGAGAGAACAGTGAAGAACTGGTGTCATGATACTGAGCCCCAGCTGGAAAAAATTATACCAAGCATAATTTTATTCGCATACTAAAACTATGACGCATGTTTGCAGTTTGCAAAACATGCAGATTACAGACAGAGACACAACTACTTCCAACAACACAAAGGACAAGTCGAGGCTCTATTGTTAAAATCGTTGAAGAGTGCATTATGACTTCTTTGGGACTTGAAAGACAAAGTTTAGAACTTGAGACTTCAAGTCAAGTAAAGCCAAATTTTACTTATATACCCCAGTAACACAAATCACCATTTGCCTCAGGGGTTGTGTGACACCCCCTGTCCTATAGACTGCTGAGAGAGTAAGGAAAAACTCAACCCAAAAAGTATTTTAACAGGATAAAAATGGGAGAAACCTCAGGGACAGTCACAGGTGGAAGAGAACAGAACAAAATTATATAAAATACAGAATTTGATGACAAAACTTCTGATACACAAAATTCTAAAAATGTAATTAGAAGGATGTGAAACCAGAGGTACAATGAACCATTTCTGTTGACTTGATTTTCTTGTCAGTCTTGACTTGGTGCTTGACTCTGGACTCTTGTGACTTGCAAAACAATGACTTTGTCCCACCTCTGATTATTTGCCACAGTTATTGTACAATGCACCTCCAGGAGCTTATTAACAATGCTCTCCTGTGTTAGTCTACGACCTGCTGGAATCTCCAGACTGCCTGCCAGACCTGCTCCAAGGCAGCCTGAAGAACAAAGGGCGAGACGAGGCTTTCCTCCTCGCCTCCTTCAGACTCCAGAACAAGGGCCCCACCTCCCTCTTCAGTGTCATCAACCCCAAAGACAACACCAAGTACCTGGAGTTCAACGTGCAGGCCAAACTGAGCAAGGGTGAGTTTTTATCCTGATTATTGTCACATTATTAGCTGTCTGTTTTAACTCCTGCTGCCTTTCTCTGTCTCTCTTCTCACTCTCTGTTGTCTCTGTTCTGTCTTTAATGCTTGTTTCTTTCCACCTCTAGTGACCGTTCGTTACCAGAAGGCTGATGGCAGATTTGGAACAACCAGTTTCAACCACGGCCCCTTAGCAGACGGCCAAGATCACCACGTGATGCTACATGCCAGCGGCCTGCAGCGTGGTCCACCTCGCCTCAACATCTATGTAGACTGCAGACTGGCGCACACTTTGGAGGATCTGCCAGCAGCATTTGGGTCCCTCCCACCTGGTCCCAACAAGGTGGCGCTTAGGACGCTGCAGTCGAGTGGACAGGTGAATAAGACATTTACAGTTGAGAGTAATTATACATTTGAATGCACGGCTATGTTGCAAAGAAACAAAAATAGTAACGTCTTGATATTACAGTGTAATATGAATTTGCATTTAATTTCTATTTGTCTTTTATTCCTTTGTAAGAGTGAACTGACAGACTTGAAGCTGGTGATAGAGGACACCATAGACAATGTGGCCACTCTGCAGGAGTGTAACGTGGAACAGCCTGAATCTCTGCAGCTGTTGGGTGAGAACAAATTGCACCTGACCGTCTGACATCACCTAAAAAACATATGCAGCCATTCTACCTTAAGCCTCACATGGTAGATGTGTTGTGTGTCTGATTTTCTTTCATCTCATTGAATTTCATAATTTACACAAATATACAAAACGAACATCCCCTTCTCTCGCTGTCACTGAGTTACATTATTTATTCCTATACCTGTGTTTAGCATTTGTCAGAAAATGTCAAAAAAGATATCCACTTTTACAGATAAAAGCGGTGCATGGGGCGTATGTCACGCACACCTCTAATCCAATGAAAGACCGCAGGCAGGGCAGCATCTCTGTGCCTCAGAAGTATAAGGCAAAAAGCCAGAAGCTTAGTAAAGGCAGTGTGTGTGATAGTGACATGAGAAGCTTTGGATCAAGTTTAACTGCTAAAACTAAAGAGAGCTTTGAGATAGCTTTCCAGTACAACTCAAATTTGGGACAGAGCCAGAACATGTGAATCAATGTTGCCCCCGAAGACTTGCATCTGAATGTGTATCTGATTTTTTAATTCTGATCTGTGAAATTTCCTCAGGCATCCAGGGAGGCAGGACATCATACGACCAGGCCACCATCCTGGAGCTGAAGAGCATGTTATCTGAGATGAGGGAGCTGCTCCACCAGCAGGTAACCTGATCTGTGTCTCATTCCAGTGTGACTCAGAGAGGTAACTGCTAATGGAAGAATGAAATTTGGAAAATCAATAAAAGAGCACCCCAGTATTTCAATATAGAGTTATCATAAACAGTCCATTAACTTTGATGACTATGGTGTCCACAGGGTCTTAAAAAGTCTTCAATATGATTTTGACAGGTCTTAAAAAAGGATTGGATTTTGAAATTAATGTTACTTTTATAAAGTTGCATTTTTCAGTCTCACTTTTGAAAGTTTTTGGGAAAAAATTGTATTGATCATACTAACAACTATAAAACAAAATCAACATGGACCCAATAAACATTATAGAAGTCTGGGCTCAGCGTGACCCACTTTGTGTTTGGATCCATGCCAATATCAAAAGCAGACATGCTCCAGACTTTACATACAGCAGCTATATCAAATAATATCCTTCTTAGTTTTTTGTGAGTATGGAAAGTGGAGTATGTCTTAAATTGCATTTATAATGGTCTTTAAAATGATTAAATTTAACTTGTTGAAACCTGCTGATGTTGTTCACCACCGTTGTGGTTGCTTTTTAAAACCTGGTTGATGCTGAGATGAAATTAAATGCACAAAATTGAATAAAAGCTTTCTGGAAGACAGTGGGTAGCAGAAAATGTCCTTGGCTGTTTGAAAGAGTTAAATACTTTTAAAAATGAAAGAATGTGGGCTGATTCACAACCGTTTGGAATTTCCTTTTTCGTCGGGGAAGGATTGGTTTTGCAATTAAATCAGATATTTGTTGTGAAAAGTGAGAATCCAGACTGTGAGAACCTGCTGGTTTTCTGGAGCTCTCTCGTTTCAAGACTTTATGTAACCTCAGCAACAGACAGCTGACTCGTTAAAACAAGCAGAAGAGAGAGGTGGATGATTGCAGATGATCATTTAAAGCAGAGGATTTGTTAGAAGATAAAGCACCAAACAGGGAGCCCAAGGCAATAAAATGCAGTTCAGCATCTCAGACTTGTCAGACACTCTGAGAGAATCCTTCACATGTGGAAACGGATCACTGTAGCTTACCTCAACAGACAAATGATTCATAGCTTTTTGAAACTGCTCAGGCTCATTCAGATTTTAAATAGATGTCCACCATTACTCTCTTTCAGAGGCTGTAGCGGGCTCAGTTTTACAACTAGAAGATACTGATATCATATGAAACTAGAGGACCTAAAGAATCCACTGAAGCCATTAAATAATGCTCCAAAGTTAAAAGCACATTTTGGCAGGTAGTGAAAAACTAGCATGGTGATTTTTAAAGGAGTCCCTTGACATTTCAGCTGAAGACATCTGAATGAAAATAGGCTTTGTGGGTCCCCTGTACAGACATGCTTGTCATGCTAATCCCATACAGTAATTGGGTCTGACTGGAAAGTTCAGACTCTTGTGGATTCAATGAGCTTAAATGCCGTCATGAGTGATGATGTCCCGATAGCTGCCATTTCATTGTAGTGAGACAATGTTTTGAAACTTGACCTCACTGTATAAAATGACCTATAGTGACCTCTGGGATAATCTCAATAAGTAGATTTCAAGCAATTCCCAGGACAGAAGTGCTTGCCATTCAATCACCAGAAAATGCAATTCTTGCAGAAATCTCCAAAATGTCAAAGGTTTTTGATACCTGACCACAGCATGAATTTTGCTATGGTGTTCCTCAAGGTCTTGTGTCTTCAAGGAGAAATCTGTAATATGTTTACTGTAATAAATCCTAAAATAACCATGATATGTCATAAGAAATTAAAGAAACATGCCTTGTTGAAATACTTAGCCGTGGTGTCCTTTGAAATTTCCATTCCAGGCCGAAATGATTGTTTTTGCCTGCCTGTTTCACATTAATTAAAATTCAAATTAATGCTAAATGTTTGCCAAATGAGTAGGTGTCTGTTTTGTGAGAAACCATCAATAATCTTGTAGAAGGAGCAGATGTTTATTATGGTTAAATTGAGCAAAATGTCAACAGACAGACAAACAGCTGATCAACTTAATCACCAGTGTTGCAGTGTTGCAGTGTTCCTGCAGCCTGCCTGAGCTTCCTTGAGTCTGGGGAGGAGGGGTGGGTTGAAACAACTCACTTCAACCTCTGTATATTAAATAGGATTTCAACCTATTTAATATACTGTCCATGGCTCCAGCTGGCTGTTTGGACTGCAGTACTCAATTTTAGACGTGCAGTTGTTACATATTGCTCCCTTACTGTGGTATTCTGAAGGCATTTTTGACCATTTTTATTGATTCTCAAGTTGTCAAATTTGTTGAACTCTGTGTTGTACTATCAACCCAAAACCTGCTACAACAACTTATGAGGCATAATAGAGCAGGGGAATGGCCATCATATAATGTTATACACTCTTAGACACTCTAAACCTTTGAAATGTGAATAGGCGCAAAATAAGAAGCACAATGTTTATTATAGATTTATGACTAGAAAACCTTGACACAGAGTGCAGAGCTGCATCTTAAATGAATCTTCAGCTTTCAGGTGATGAGCACCACTTCTGTGTGGAATATACTGTTGTCCTGCTATTTCCCCCCAAAGACCCCTGCCCCCCTGAAAATGACAAAAGTACGTGTATGGTAGGAAGGGGTGGTGTGGAAAATTTTAAAAAGATAAAATTCTGATTTGCCTCTATTGATATTAGCTGTGAAGTGGCAACACAATTGCCCAGCAGCACAGTTAATTCTGACTAACACTTCTTCACTATTTTTTTCTGGTAAAGATTAAGGAGACAAATTTTCTGAGGAATACCATCGCAGAGTGTCTCGCCTGTGGTAAGCAGTACAAAAACTATGATCAGACTTTGCGTTTACACAGTATGTAGAGACACTACTGACAAAGTTACATTTCAACAAGGTGCTCTCATTTCTGTCTCTGTGCGCCCACAGGTCTTGGAGGCAGTCCAACTAACCCAGGTACACCTCCAGGTCCCGGGAAGGTCGTCATGCCTCAGCCTCAGCCTCAGCCTAAGCCTCAGCCTAAGCCTCAGCCTCAGCCTCTGCCTCAGCCTCTGACTCACTGTGCACCTGGGACCTGTTTCAAGCAGAACATGTGCATCCGTACGGAGTCAGGTTTCCAGTGTGCTCCCTGTCCAGATGGATATACAGGAGACGGAAAGCACTGTGACGATGTTGATGAGGTAGGGATTATACGTCTTGCAGTATGCATGTGTCTCTGCAAACAGCAGGTCATATTAACACTATTTAGCATTTGACCATCTTTTACTTTTTGTGTGTTTTAGTGCCAGTTTAACCCGTGTTTCCCTGGTGTCCGCTGTGTGAACACTGCTCCTGGCTTTCGCTGTGAGCAATGTCCTCTGGGATACAGCGGTCCAGAATTAAATGGAGTGGGAGTGTCCTATGCTAAGTCACACAAACAGGTACAACAACAAAAATAATGTATACTGTATTAAAAAAACATTAACGGCTCTACCTTAAGTACAGTGCAAAGCAGCACACAATGTAGCTGTCATTCCTATTTTCTGCACAACACTGTAATTTTCCCACGTAGCGCCCATGTTGTGTAAGTACCAAATGTATTTGTGTCCATCTGTGCATCCATGGGTGTGCTGGTCTTAAAACGAGATGTGGTCAGGTACATTGCTGGTGCACTGCTATCTTGAAACAGCAGAAAGCAATTGTGCTATTGAGGGAAAAAAAAACCCTGGTCTAAAGTCAATAGTCAGTATTTGCCTGCTCTTTATAGGGTGTAGTATTCAGATGTTTATGTACAGTAAAGTACACCTCCTACGTAAGTAGGTTTACAATGTGTAAACACTGAGGGCACTGCAGTTGATTTGGTCAAAAAATTAACACTGTGATTACAGGTGGGTAAAACTGAGTGAAGCATCTGCCCATAAAGAGAGATGCAGTGAGCATTTACGCATTAGGCACCGCAGCTGTAACTTTGATTACTTAACATTGATTGTTTAAACCTGACAGGATTGGTCAGGATCAGCTAATTGATTACCTGTGATCTTCTACACGTCCAAAAGGTCTCACACATGGTCAAAGTTCATACAGTGAAAGTCTTTACAGTAAAACAGCTGTATAAATCCTCACTTCCATCAGAGCTGTCCAAAAATTTATTGTCTGTTTCCTCTGGAGTTTCTTCTGTCCTTTCAATTTTTAGTTTTGTTGCTTGAATATTAATCGTATTTGCCAAACTTCTGTACTAATGATCAGAATGGCTGCTTTCAGTAATTAACATACTAGCGTTTCGATCTGCACAGTAATGTCACAGCAGTCATGATGCTATGCTTGTCTGTAAATGTGCACATAGCATGTTTCTTAACTATCTATCCGTTATTAGTCATGATGTTCATTTTTATGACCCAGCTCGCCCGACCTGAGGATTAACTACATCACTATGACCAGGTCATTTGCTGAATCTGACATTTAAATAGCAATGCAGAGGCAGACACACCTGGCACTCTGATTGGTTTATTTCATGTTACACCCAAAACATACTTATGATCAGTGGTGGCAAAAATACACGTTTTACTCAAGTATAAGTACAGATACTTGTGTAAAAAATTCTCTGATAAAAATAGAAGTACTGATTCAACTTTTTTACCCAGGCAAAAGTGAAAAAGTATAGACTCGTATAGTATAGAAGTAAACAGTAGCCCTCTGAAGGACACTTCTACCTTGTTATAATCAGTCTTGATGTTGGGAAGGTGATGCACAATGATGCAAAATAAAAATGATCAATAATTCCCCTCAAATACATTAATATTAAGGCAACAAGTTTGTGTTGAAAATATAAGGAGTAGAAAGTATAGATATTTGTGTTACTGTGTTATTTGTGTGGGAACAAAAAGTAAAAAGTTGTTAGAAAAGTAAATACTCAAGTAAAGTACACATACCTAAAAAATCTACTCAAGTACACTAACAAAGTATTTGTACTTAGTTACTTCCCATCTCTGTCTATGATTAATTAGATCACTAAATATAACCCCTTTGCATCTTATTGCATCTTATTTTGTGCCCAGATTTTGAACTGTGAAAATAGCAAATTGGAATTGGAAATGGCTCGATTGTACTGTAGACCACACGCTATAGATCGTCTAAACAGAGCCCTGATTCTGTTTATCTGTGCCTGTTTGCAGAATCTGAATCTTCTCCTTTATACACTGACTTGAATCTGTTCTTCCAGGTGTGTGAAGATATAGATGAGTGTCTGGGCCCACCTGCGAATGGAGGCTGCACTGCCGACTCACACTGCCACAACACTATAGTAAGACCCCTGGGACTGGTGTGTGATTATTATCACACTCTCATACAGCAGAGGACTGTGGTGTCTGACTCTGTGCTGTCCTCACCAGGGCTCCTTCCGCTGTGGAGAGTGTAAAGCCGGCTTCACAGGTGACCAGGTGAGAGGCTGCCACGGTACCAGGCTCTGCCCCAACGGTCAACCCAACCCCTGTGACGTCAACGCCGAATGTGTCGTGGAGAGAGACGGCAGCATTAGCTGTGTGGTGAGAAAACACTGACGTCATATTCAGCTTTATGAATCCCCCTGGATCATGAAAGTGAATCATTAACTATTCCACATTACATCATTTACATTTAATGTCATGCCTTTTCCTTCTTGTGTGTATGTGTTAGTGTGGCGTTGGCTGGGCAGGTAATGGCTACGTGTGTGGAAAGGACACAGATATTGACGCATATCCTGACAATACACTCCAGTGCAGAGACAACAACTGTAGGCAGGTACTCATGTCCACACTCACCAACCTCTCTTGCATTTGATGCATATTAGCATCAAAACAATTAATGCAGTGTGTGTTTTGCCATGTTTCTGCCAGGACAATTGTGTGTTTGTGCCAAACTCTGGCCAAGAGGATGCAGACAGGGACGGGATGGGTGACTCCTGTGATGATGATGCAGACAGTGATGGCATTCCTAACATAGATGTAGGTAACTGAGCTCCCCAGGTCAATTCATGCCAAATTTTATTTATATAGCCAAAAACTACAAATACAAATGGTTAAATTTTTCTCAGGAGGCTTTACAATCTGTACAGTGTACAGTACCCTCTAAATGTATTTATGTTTTATTTTTCTCCCTTGAATTCCCCCCTTATTTATTTCCACAAGCTAATGTATGTCTGTATTTGCTTTTTACATTTCTTTGTGTTTTTATTAGCTTTTTTAATTTCTTTATGAATTTCCCTTTACCTTTTAAAGCAACATACACTGACACTCTGTGAGCAGGAATGTAACTCTCACTGAGCCCACACACTAGACACTAAACTTCATTTGTCTCTCCCAGGACAATTGCTGGCTCGTTCCTAATGTGGACCAAAGGAACAGCGATAAGGACGTCCACGGTGACGCCTGTGACAACTGCAGAATAGTCGAAAATCCATCACAGAGGGACACCGATCAGGACGGGCTGGGAGATGAGTGTGATGACGATATGGATGGGGACGGTGCGTGTGTTCATTATTATTTAACAGTCAGATAATTATTATATTTTGTGATTTTGGGTATAATGTATAAAAATAGTTACAGATGGTCACAGTGGCTGAAATGGCTGTGGGAGGTATGGGAACTGGATCATTACTGCTTTTATTGCATCAGTTAGAGGTTATAAAGTTAGGAACACATCATGAAACCTAATGGCTGATAATCACATTAAAAGACTGTCGTGTCTGTGAGGGTTATCCAAACCACAGACTGCCTGGACGAGACTGTCCAGACAAGAATAGAACCTTTACAGACCTGTTTAGGTGGAAAGTGTGGACTGGAAGCACTTTTATCTGGTCAAAAACATCCTCCTGTTCTTTTTCAGTTTCTGTTTCCAATTCACATCCTCGACCAGTTAGATCATTGGCTTTCAGGGAAACAACTCAAGCGTCATCTAAGAAAACAAACCTTTAAAACCCCAGTAGAAAACAGTGTTAAATGTTAAAATGTTCCAACTGGAATCATCAAGTGTTGTCCCACAAACTTTTCTCACACACTTCACTTGATTGCCCTTTTAGAGCACCTCAATTGTTCCACTGGAAACACAGTTTTAACTTCTTAACGTCTTTGTTTGCCCATATGTTCACCTTTATATGCTTACGCATGTTGCATGTTCAGACTCTATTTATTGACTCCTGTTCATTCATTTTGGCAGAGCTCCAGCCTCTTGATCATTTGGTTATGTCTTTAAGTCCAAGGCTGGATTGCTAAGTGCTTGGTCATGTCTGTCTCCTCTCTAAAAACATTTTTCCACGGTCGGCCTCTGCCAGGCATTGAAGGCCACTGGAAACTATTTTACCTTCGTCTTAAACAAACACTGCCATCTGCTGATGCATTTGACAGACTGGGTCTGTAACCTGTTATGATTTTTTTTTTTCTGTCAATGCTTATACACATTATAAATTAAAGTGCTGAGCTGTTTATGTTCTCAGGCCTGAAGAATATTCTTGACAACTGCCAGCGAGTCCCCAACCCAGACCAAAGAGACCGAGACAACGATGGGGTGGGAGACGCCTGTGACAGCTGTCCTGACATGGTCAACCCCAACCAGGTAACAAACCAAACAAACAACCTGAAAATCTGTTCTCATGTGCTGCCAGGACTCAGATCAGCAGTGTTTGTTTTGTCTACCTACAGTCTGACTCGGATGACGACCTTGTAGGAGATACCTGCGACACCAACATAGACAGGTAGAGCCCACTGTAATGACCTGTGGTGTGATTGTCATGTTTTGCATTTTGTTTTACCAGTTATAAACTTTGATACAATACTGGCATTGCACCAGTGGTACCTCTTTCAATACCATGGCAGAAAAAATGTTAAAATAAAATAATTTCGGCTCGTGAGCAGCAGGTTGTTGACCCGTGTTCACATACATAGGCGCAAAATACAGGGGGGTCTTAGGAGAGCTGAGTCCACAGTCCAAATGTTGTGTAGTTTAAAAAACATTACCCCGTACAACCTGAAAATCAGTGGAATTTTTTCTGCTTTGACATCACAGTTACATACAGTTAAAAATACTGGGTACTAGGTAGGGGGGCTTACACATAGTATTTTACACACTGATTATAATCATCAGTTGCCACTTTATAATGGCCATCCAGATAATCATTATTGACGTTTACACGCTAATTATTAACCACTGACAAAGCGTTACTAATATCTGGTCCATCTCTCTATGTAATGATTTCTTTCTTAAAGTTTTACAAATAATTTGGTCATTTAAAATACTTCAAGTTAACATTTATTAATGAATTAGTGAAAATTGTGAATTGTTAACGATATATTTATTCTTTTTTTTAAATACCAGCCTGCACACAGTGCTGGTACAGAAAAAGTCACTGAACACTTTCTAGTTTTGCTGCAAGCCAAATTTCAGGCAGGATAATAAAGACTGAACTGAACTGAGATCTTTAATAAATACTTTTTTTTTTTAGCTTTGCTACTTTTGATACTGTAATTAATGGATATTGTCTTGTTTTAAACTCATGCTATTGAAAAAAGTCAACCTTTTTGTTCTTTCTTCTCTTCGTCAGTGATGGTGACGGCCACCAGAACACAAATGATAACTGTCCCACAGTCATCAACTCCTCTCAGCTGGACACCGACAAGGATGGAAAGGTTTTCAACTCTGTTCCTTCATCCTTTACTTCATCTATCATTTGTTCAGTGTCATATTTCATTAATTGATTTCATATATGCTGACATATAGATGTCTGTGTGTTCACACTCATACAAATGTGATAGGGAGATGAATGTGATGATGACGATGATAACGACGGCATACTGGATGATGATGACAACTGCAGACTAGTTGCCAACCCAGACCAAGCTGACACAGACAGTTAGTATCTCTTCATGTGTGTTCCTGGGTGTGTACAGGCATGTGTACAGTGTGTGTGTCTAAGCAGCGTCCTTGTATTTCAGGGAACGGAGTTGGAGACGCATGTGAAGGAGACTTTGACAAAGACAATGTTGTTGATGTAATCGACCACTGCCCAGAGAACGCTGAGGTCACGCTGACCGACTTCAGAGCCTATCAGACCGTAGTGCTGGACCCAGAGGGAGACTCTCAGATTGACCCTAACTGGGTGGTCCTCAATCAGGTAAACATTAACAAAGTTCAATCTAGTTCACCTGTGTTACAGTTTCAGTCAAACTTGTTCTCAGGGTATTCTGTCCATATTCTACTAGTCAACTAGTCAAGTTGCAGTTTCCGCCCATGTATGTCCAGACTCTTATAGCTTGTGGTGTGAAGATTTAAAGGAATTTAACAAAAGGCATCAAGTGTATAATTTGTCAAAATGGAAGTTATCACTATATTGATATATGAGATTCCAGTGAATAATTTCCAGTGAGAAACATGTTGTCTTCACTTAGAGACTATTTTTACAGAGGAGCACTGAGGACTGACAGAGAGCTGAACATTATGATGTCACAGTGAAGTTGACCTTTGACCTGTTGGATATAAAATGTCATCACCTCATCATTTTATCCTAATAGACATTTGTGTGAAATTTTGTTACAATTAGTGTGTGAATTCTTGAGTTATGGCCACAGACGTGTTTTGTGTGGTGACCTTTGACCACCAAAATCTAATCAGCTAATCCTCGAGTCCAAGTATGACAAGTATGGGACAGACAGATGGACAAACTGAGTTAAGAAAAAGGATCAAATATACATAAAATGTTGCCTATGAACCTATGAAGTTTTCATATCGCTGCATATTGGACAACAGATAACAATACAGACTTATGTGATTGGCAAATGTCATCTTCCAGTGTATTCGTCAGGCCCTAAAAACTATGATTATCTTGTGAATGAAGTGAATCTACTCTGTCTTCTCCTGACAGGGCATGGAGATCGTTCAGACCATGAACTCTGACCCTGGTCTTGCTGTAGGTGAGCACAGACAACCATCAGTATGATGTCTGTCTTACCGTCCAATCTGTCTTAACAAGACAATTTCCCATTTTCTTCAAAGTGTTTATTTTGTCAGCCTTCACCTGATTTGTTTTGCATTTCTTCTCCACTGCCCGCATGTGTAGGCTACACGGCATTCAGTGGGGTCGACTTTGAAGGAACGTTCCATGTGAACACGGTGACAGATGATGACTACGCCGGCTTCATCTTCGGCTACCAAGACTCCTCCTCCTTCTACGTGGTGATGTGGAAACAGACAGAACAGACATACTGGCAGGCTGCGCCCTTCAGAGCTGTAGCTGAGCCGGGAATACAGCTCAAGGTAAGGGGCTGCATTTATACTCAACAGAAACACACTTTCTCTCAAATTTTGTTCACAAATTTGGTAAAATCCATGTTAGTGAGCACTTCAAATACAGAGATGCTAATTAAACAGCATGATTATTGTACAGGTGTATATTTTAAGGACATAAATCAAACATGTAATCAAGTTTTCCATGACTATGTAACTATAATGTAATTACATGTGGCCAGATCAAATGGTGGAGCTAGGACACAAAATAAAACTTCTTTGTGGGTTCAAACAGAAAAGGAGTAATACTGGTAACTTCATATTTACAATGGTATCTGTAGACCTGTGTGAAATAGCCATAGTTCACAGAAGAAGTCTTAGATCTTTTACTTCAACTCGCCAAAACAGCCAAGTGCTCCATTTATACTTTTCTTGAGTATATATCCAACACAACTTTGCAAATTTGCTGCTCATTTACTCATTCTTACACTCACGCACACACTGATGGCAGCCAGCTACCATGCAAGGTGCTCAGCTGACCATCAGCGTTTGAAATTCAGTGTCTGCCCACTTTCATCATCTGTTCAGCTGCTTTTCTCTCTGTTATGTTGTCTGGCTCTTCAAAACCAGGTTGTCAAGTCTAAGACTGGTCCTGGTGAGTATCTGAGGAACTCACTCTGGCACACAGGAGACACCACCGACCAGGTCCGTCTCCTGTGGAAGGACCCCAGGAACGTTGGCTGGAAGGACAGGGTCTCGTACCGCTGGTTCCTCCAGCACAGACCACAGGTCGGATACATCAGGTTAGTTTGGGCATTTTACCCAAAAGCGTGGGTTTAATTAATAGTGGTAACACTATTTACAATGCCTCCTGTTAACAACTCAGATGAACTGACAGTACTAGACAGTACACATTTCATATTTGTTACTGCCTGTATAAATTATATTTATGAAACTAGAACACTTGAAAGAGAGTCTGTGTCAATTTGTGTGAGGTTATGTGTATAATACCTGTACTAGGTACAAACAGACACACACCAACATTCAGAGACATACACACTCATACTGTGTGAACTGATGAACTAGTTTCCCTCTGTGTTTGAACCAGGGCTCGCTTCTTTGAGGGTTCGAACTTGGTGGCGGACACAGGGGTGATCATTGACACCAGCATGAGAGGCGGCAGACTGGGAGTGTTCTGCTTCTCTCAGGAGAATATAATCTGGTCCAATCTGAAGTACCGCTGCAACGGTGAGCGTCTGCACGTTAAAAAACCGTCCAGTCAGCCACATGAGCTGTAAGCGTGCTCATGAGTACCTTTTTCTTTCTCATCCTCACAGACACGATTCCTGCTGACTACCAGGATCTTAATGCCCAGAATTCACAGTGAAGTCAAAGAAGAGGAGTGATCCATCAAGGAAACAACACGAGCCCTGTTGAATACATGAGAGCTGCATGGCTGAGAACAAAGACGTAGAGGACATGAGTTGAAGACAGAAAGATGAATGTGACAGGGAACCTGATGGACAGTTTTGGGTGCAAGACTTTGGTGATGGTATTTTAACTTTATCATTTGAGTGAGAAGGTATTATAAAAAGCATAACATCGGGCATTATATACTTTAATTCAGTGTAACTAAAGCCAGTTTGTTCTTCTGTAAATCATCAGCAGGTTTTTGTCAATTTAATACCACCGGGGTTTTTCTGAATATTTTATGAGTACTGTTAAAGATGCAATACTGTTTTTGAATATGCTGTAAGTACAATAAAATTCTGAGCATTTCACAAAATCAACACAGATTTTATCTAATTTTACATTAAATCACTGTATGTTGTTTATCTGTATGATTTGATTTGATTTTTATCATTGTGTCATGCACAAATAATGTGCTTAGCACAGACAGGGCCCAAACAGCCAAAATGTCCAGAAGCCAGAGTAGCAACATAAATTACAAGTAATACTTAACAAATGATACATCCTGATGTTTTTTTCCAAGCTTTAGAAACAATGGTAGCCAATTATAATAATTAAAATAATACGCATTGTATTCTGTCATCGTCAGTGCACCAAAATATTTCTTGATTTTGAACAGACATTTAATTTAAAATTGGTATTCTGACCTCTTCTTAATAAGGACAATACAGAAGAAAATGTGATTCATTCTCAGCTTCTCCTAATTCACATAATTCACACAACCTGTCAACCTCCTAAATCTGCCAGCTTCCAGGGTCAAAGAAAGGATTCCTGTTCTTATCTGTGCAGCTAAAGACCTCTGACTTCTTGGTAAGTTCGCTGTAACATAAGATTCAGGACTATAATTGTACTTATATACATCTTCATAATTTTGGCTTCAGCAAAATATAATTTTACCGTTTTGCCGCAAATCTAGCAAGTTACTTTGTTCCAATTGTGTTCATGCTGTGATACATTATTACTATACATATTTTTTTTAACTCAGCTTGCTCAAAAAAACTCATGAATCTCTTTAACTGATGGAGAATTGTGATTTATTCTTACCTCTACTTTCTTATTGACCCTGTTTTCTGACATTTTAAGCAAACCATTCCACAGTCTTATTTCAAATGTTAGCCTTATTGAACCAGGAATCTAACCACTATCATCTTGAACAACCAAATAGGAGCAAACTTATGAACACCTACAGTAACAAAAAGTAAAGAAAAAAAAGGAAGGAAAACTATATCAGCAAATAAAGACACCATATGGCGTTCAATGGATGTTTTATTACAAGAGTTTGACCAATGTGAACTGCATGGCACTCACATTTCTGTATTTCAAACATATTACATGGTCAAAAAATGTTCCTGTATGTTACGGTAGTACACAGCCTTCACAGTGGGTCCTGCTGTCTGATTTAAGATTCTTTAATAGCTTGGTATCAACACTGCAGAGCACCATTTAATTTCTACATTCATAACCTATAGCTATAATGCAGAAATGTCACATGACAACTTTTGCAGGTACATAAAGCATAATTCAAATGAAACTTTCCACAGATCACAGAACTTTAGCCAAAATGTACATATAAGTTACTATAAAACATGTTAGGTATGCAATCAGACAAAAGAACAAACTGATTTATTGATGATAAATGAGAGCAATAAACCACTTGCAGTTGACAATGTGCAATATATTGTATTTTTATACACAAAAAAAAATCTGTTCCACAGGTAACAAATAGGTGAAGGTCTTTGTGTGAATTTTAACTGGCAGTAAACTCAACATCCAGTGTTGAATAACTCACTAATAAAAGCATGCATGCTACATTATTCTGACCACCATTATGAGCTGACATGTGTAACAAAGACAAGGCAAAAAGCCTTTAGAACTGTACAGAAAACAGCTGATTTAAGTATCTGTGCATGCAAATACATTAATGTTCTCAGTTATATTTTTCTCTGTAACCGACCGAACAATCTGATAGAGAAGTTTGTTGTTGTCTGACATCTACCTTTGGCAAACGTTCCTCATCTATGTCACTGCAGCTCTTCCAGAGAGGCGGCGCTCCACTAACATCACTGTTACGTAAGGCAGGTTGATTTGAAGAGCACTGCCCAGTACAACAACGCTGATGACTGGAAATGTACAAATGACATGGATTTTCCTAAGAAAAGATCTGGCTCAAAGGGAGCACTGACATTAATAAAATCTGAAACGTGATTTAAGTGGAAACTTGACAACACTGGGTTCTAAAATATCGAAAAAGAGCTCGTTCTGTTGCATAGAAAACTTCTACAAAAGGGCGCAACATAACAAAGCATAAACATATACAGCTTACATTTGAGCCTGAGAGATGAGTTTTTAAACAAAGTCAGAGACAAATCTACCTCAATTTACACCACATTCTTCACAAAATGATTTGTGATTACTTAAGAAATACTTAAATAAATACAATTTCTCTTGTAACATCTCTAGCCTGAAATAAATGTGTCCCTAAACTTTGCTACAACTTTATGGTCCAACTGTACAGAACTGAAAAACTTGGCTGAGAGTAAAAGCGAGAAGACACGCATGAAAAATTTACAAAATATACTTAAAATCTGAAATTATGAAGGAACCTAGAGGGGCTGGAGCTTCACATGTTTCACAGTGTAACTCAAGCCCCATGATTCTTAATGTAATTACAAACCTGTAAGTAATATAAAACTCCAGGAGTAAGTGGTAGTAAAAGATAACAAAATTACCATCAAGGTATTAACATCTTAAACATTGTAAAACAAAGTAAAAGAAACACTAGCATATAAAACAAAAGGCAACAGATAATCCTCCATTTTGAACGCTGAGGGTAGAGTAGGGTTGTGTTTCAAGATAAGGGGGATTGGGGGGTCGGGGTGGGGGATTGTGGTGGTCCCTTGGCTCAGCGTGACAGCTTCCGCCCGGCCACATCCCAAGAATCAGAGCAGCCTGACTCAGTAGTGATGGGTGTCCTACGCCTCGAAACGCTTCGGGCAGACCATGGGAGCGACGAGGGTCCACATGTAGAGGAAGAGGCAGACCCAGCAGGACGCCATCTTGATCCAGAACACCGACCAGCTCCCGTCCAACAGTTTCTCAATCTTATGGTTATCATAACTGTGAAAGAAGCACACAGTGAGAGGAGTGAGCAAAGAAACAAAGAAGGACTGAGTCTTTATCTCAAATTCAATTAACAACAGATCAGTCTCTGAACTTTTTTTTGGCCACTTAGGGGCAGCAGAGACAAGATGTTAACACAACACTCACGTATAACCTTTTTAAGTTGCCGCAGCAAACTTTTTTGCAAAGAGATGCCGATTTACAGCTGATACAAAGCAACATTAGTCAGTGTGAGTTAAACAGTCACACTTCCAGCTCTGTTTTATTATTCACAAACTCCTGAGACAAATAAAACTTAGTCCTGTGGACCACTTCTCTCAGTCTTAGAAGCTCGTTTTAATGTTAAAATACTTAATAAATTACTCTTTTGGTTGACAAGGCAGGGTACAGCAGCATAGAAACAGTGAATCCTTAAGTTTGTCAAACATAACAGCAGCAATCAACATCATAAGCAAAAGAATGAGCTTAAGAACAAAAATTGATGCACTTTGCTTTACCTAGCCATCTATTCAACATCATGCTTAAACAGTGAACCTAACATTCTCCTCTCTTTAAGGAAGAAATACACAGTCCACAACATCACTCAGCTGCACAACACTGCTGCTTCCTTTTATTTAAACTTTTTTCCACACCTTTTCCACACTTGGCCGCTCTGCTTTTTTCTTCCTTGAGCTTAAAATGACTCCACAGAGTATACGCGATGACAGCGCTGCTGACACGTCTCATTTGTGCCACTTCTTTCTTTGCTGCCTGTTGCTCAAGCAGTTTAGCTAAGCAATTATGTGATACTCTGAGCTAATGTATTGTATCGGATGATACTTTCCTGTGCACATCAGCACATGGACTGCAAACAGAAAGCGTGTTATACTGTGTTTGACTTACTGGAACCAGTTGGTGACGGTCATCATGACATAGAGGGATCCCAGGAAGAAGACAAAATGGAAGTAGGCGTAGCTGTAGATGGTTCCCTCTTTCTCATCATACACTACGTTCTGGCCTGAACCAGTTTTTTCCTCGTCGTAATCATCTGAAAAGACACAGAAAATGATGCAAAGTGTGGATGGATGTGGGCAAGTTGTACTTTTACTAAGAGAATGTGCCTCAAACATTGACTTCAACATTAAATCAGGAGAAAAGATTTGAGCCAAAGTCAGTCTGGACTGATTCATTTAGATTTGGTGTTGCCAGATTGGTTAGTTTTCCAACTGTTTTTGACTTGAGTTGTGCAGGTGAAGATGAGTTTGAGCAGGTGAACAGGATTTGGGCTGGTTTACCATGAGTTAGACTGGGTTTAAAAATTACAGTATTTTAAAAATATATTCATAAATTGCATTCTTTCATTCTTTAAGTTATGCAAACACACTGATGTGACATAATTTTAATGAATTCTGCTGAAAGGCGATACAAGTTGCCATCATTACCCTACAGGCCTATTCACTATACAGAAAACTCTGTGTTTGCAAATTTACAACATCTTAATTTTGGGGGCTTTTTGATTGCGTGGGAGTGCACACATTCCTCTCTTTGTGTCTGTCTCTCTTTGTGTGTGTGTTGGAGGGTACACATTAAGGCAGAGGGCAGAAATAGAAAGATTTTTTTATTTGCATTGTAGCCTCTAGCCTCTAGTGCACTTGTGAACACCTGAATTGTTGTTTTATTATAATTGTCATATTAAAGAATAGTGATGAACCTCAATACTGTTGCTGGTGTTTATGAAATGATTTGTATTGTGTTTATTATAGATAGATTTTATAGATCTGGGTAGATTTGAGCAAATATTGGGCTGGAAAACCAATCTGACAAAACTGTTTAAATTATATATGTATCTCCCAATGGAGCATGCATAGTATCGGTTATAGTATATTTATGGTTATATTTGACAACTTGTAACTTTTATTTCCAGCAGGGGGCAGTGTCAGCCTACCCACAACTCCACTCTGCTGCTGGTGCTGCTTCACTGTGTCATACTAACCTCCTAGTAACAGTGACATCATCTGTGTTTGCTGACCAATACTTTCTCACCATCTCCAATCTGGCTGAGGAATAGCAATGAGCAGAGCCCCTCTGTGTGCAAACACTACGGCTGGGGACTCGTGTGTACACACTGAACAGGCAGGAGGAGGCAGGGGGAAAGGAGGGAGAGGACAAAAAAAAAAAAACACCTTCCTCACCTGTGTCATCTCCAAAACAGAAACAGCAGCGAGCTCTCTGTGGGACAAAGAAAACCATATAGGTTAACAGACTAATATGCATAATTTGATAAGGATGATTAACTGAGAGTGTCTGGTCAACTCCTGTTAATGTGTTTAACCAGTCTGTGTATTTCATTAACACACACTTGGTCAGACCTGGATATTTATGTGTTTACCTCAGTCTCTGGCTCACTGTTCCTGCACACTCTGAGCGCTGCAGAGCTTCGCCTGGTGGTGGACGTCAGGCTGGAGGAAGGGTGGAGAAATAGAAACAGAGAAAAAGACATGAAGCCAGATGGAGGGAGAGAAAGGTTGTAATTCCGTCACTCTGTATTTTTCCAATAATTTGCAGTTTCAGATTGCTGCGAGGGAGTCTAAGACTCTCTCTCCTTCAGGGAACAACCACAAGAGACACGATGCCTCCACTTGATGGGAAACACATGTGAACAAATGCAAAGAGCCATAGTTGTCTCTCACACTCGTAGCTTAGCCACAGCCAATCATGCACTGCCTCTCCGGAGTCACAGCCAATCAAAACTATCCTGTCTCTGTTGCTGCAGCTTGCCATAAAACACATTACTTTTATTCCACTTTTCCTCAGACCAGGGGTGGCAAAAGTACACACATTCTTTACTCAAGTAGAGACACAGATACTCTTGTAAAAACGACTGTGGTAACAGTGGACAGTCTGATCCAAATTCTTTCCTCTAATGAAGTGAAAAAAAAGTACCAGTAAGCTCTGAAATGTACTCAAAGTATAAAAGTAAAAAGTGACCCTCTGAAGGACATTTCTGTGCAAAGCTAACCGCCACCTTTTCTCTGCCATCAAGTCTCTTGTCTTGTCTTCATCTTATTAGATCTTCTTCACCCCGTTATGCCTTTTTTTTTGTCTTGTTACACCTTTTATGTTTTTTTGTCTTGTCATGTCTTATGTATTTTATGTCTTCTTAGATTTTTTACATCTTGTTGGGTCTTTTACATCTTGTTACATCTTTAAAGTCTTTTTCGTCTCGTTACATTTTTTACATCATGTCTTTTTTATCTTGTCATGTCTGTTGTGTCTTGCTATAACTTTTTTGTGTTGTTAAAATTTTTCTTGACTTGTTATGTCTTCTATGTTTTTCTTGTAACAATTTACTTATCTTGCTACATTTTTTTATGTCTTGTTAGGTCTTTTATGTGTTTTTTTGTCTTATTAAACCTTTTTTGCTTTGTCAGATCTTTCAAATCTTTTCAAAGTCTTGTTACTGACAAGCCTGTTGTAAAAATGTAAGGAGTAGAAAGAACAGATATTGGTTTTAAAATGTAGTCATTAGAAGTAAAAACTTAAAACTAAATAAAATAAAATAAAATAAAAACAGTAAAAGTAAAGATACCTGAAAACTCTACTTAAGTACAGTAAGAACAAATTTGTTCTTAGTTAATGCGTGCAAGCCAAGTTAGAAACTTGTGTGAAAACAGTGAAATCAGTAAAAAGGACAAGCAAGAGGTGTGTATGCGTGTGTGTGTGTGTGTGTGTGTTTGTCTTACCAAGAGTAAAGAACACAGCCAAACAGGATAACGGTTCCCAGAGCGGTGACAATTTTCTTGTCGCTCTCCGACCCAGAGTTGAGGGGAAACACACACACAGTTTTGTTCACACCGTCTCTCTCCACCACTGAACAGAAACAGAAAGAATGTGCAGACAGAGATGGATGAGGTGAAAGAAGAAGCATTGAAAGGAGTAGAGAGATTGTGAAAGATGCAGTGAGCGTGTGTGTGTGTTTTGGCACCGTTTTAGCAGCGGCAAGAGCAGGAGGGGAGGGGAAAATGGAGAGAGTACACACACCGAGTACAACAGCCTCAGTAAAAGTATGTAGCACACTTGTGTGTGTTACTAAGTGCTGATATTAAATATTTATGGTAAGATTATCTTTACAATAGTAGCGCAGCATACAATAGTATCTTGGTAACTACTGTGGAAAAAGGAGCACTGTAGAGATGGACATGAACCTGAGTCTCTGCAGAGTAACTTTCTCTACAGCTCTCAGTTCAACTTGTATTTACATTTATCATTACGATCTTTATGCTTTATCTTAGAAAGGCGTCTTATTAATGTCTGAATTATGTTCTTAACTCTTGAATGTAACACAACGTTTCACAGAACAGATGTGCAGGATTCCTCATCTGTATATCTGTCTCCTTTTTTGGCTTCTGACCAAGACGTGTTCCCCTTTTCTTAACGTGTATGTTTCTTCATGTGTCGATTATTATTTGTTTATTTCAACTGGATGTCCAACCATCAATATTTATTATTAAAACTCACTAACTTGTAACCTGAGGTCCTCAGCCTAGGATCTTCTGGCCATTTCACAACCCATGCTGAGGACCACGGATGACCAGGCTTTTTCTGTTAGTGCCCCGACTCTATGGAACAACTTCCCCGAGAAGATCAGACTGGCAAACTCCCCATCCTCTTTTAAATAGCGTTTTAAAACATATTTTGTGCGCTTTACATGGTTTTAGGTCTGAATTCCTCTGATAAGTCAATTCTTAAAGCCTACTTTTACACAAATGCATAATCTACTTATATTGATTATTGACTTTATTCATTGTCATACAGCTACTTTTGCTTAATGTGTAACCTTGGGGAAGTTTAATATTATTGTTATTATTATCATTATTATTATTATTATTATGTCATGATAGGAGCGGCAGAAAACCTTTTTGTCTTAATAAATGTCTTAATGTCTTAATAAAAAAAAATCCAAGCTGCAGTTTGTAAAAACTGTCAAACGATTGTTGTCTTGTTCTGAGTTTACATCACAAGTAATACATGAAATAAATGTTAAGACACCATTACAACACAGGCCTCTTAAACAACTAAAAATGTTTTACTTTTTCCATGTAAAAAACACACCTAATAAATGTGCACTTTGTGTTGCAGTCAGTTTTACCATCTCAGCTAAATAAAACTACTTTTTAGGGCTGCCACTAACGATTATTTTCATTGTCGATTATTTTCTTGATTAATCGATTAATTGTTTGGTCAATAAAATAGAATATTGTGAAAAATCTTTATCAGTGTTTCCCCAAGTCCAAAATTACATCCTCAAATATCTTGTTTTGTCCACGACCCAAAGATATTAAGTTTACAGTCATACAGAAGTAAAGAATCCAAAAAATATCACACTTAAAATATGACTAGATTGAGAGGATTTTTAGAACAGAGAATCGTTTTTTCTTAAAAATTACTCAAACTGATTAACTGATTATCAAAATAGTTGGTGATTAGTTTAATAATAAAATAATAATTGATTAATGGTTATGGTTGAATGTTGCAAACCCAATAAAACCCAACCTTACCTTTCAATCACAGTATTACTGATTATTGTCCCATTCCTTAATGTGACCACATGCAAGAGTGAGAAGAGGAGCAGCTGTGTGAACGTAACTCCTTGTTTATCTAGAACTGTCATGTTTGCTGCAGCATTAATAAGCCTAACTCATGACTCAACACACACACACACATAATACCTGCAGATCCGAGTTGATATCAAACAATGGCTGTGAATACTAGGTGGAGATGGGTGTTAGTTCATACTCACTTTCTTTTGGTTTACTGGAGAAGGCTGAGAAAGTGAGGTACATGACGTACAGACTGATGACTCCTGGCTGCAGCAGGCCTGATGTGGGCTGCACTGCACGAACATAAAGGTGAACACAGGATTAAATTAGAACTGGCTACACTGACACAGATTCCTGAATTGGTGCAAATGTATTTAAAAAATATATATAGGGAACTTATTGCTACTATTTATCACTATACAGTTTGATGTCAAATTAGTCGCTATTTCTCTTTGTGATAAGTCAAGTAACTTTCCGTAAACATCACCTAAATGCAAATGATTGTATTTTCATTTGCATAACATATTCAAATGAGATAATGTGCTTGTGAGTGCAGGTCCTCACGTTTCTGTATACATGGAGAGATGGCCAGCAGGGAGACAATGAGGCACAGGCTGCCATTGATGCCCAGGAAGATCTTGTTGAGTAAACAGACCTCTGGGTCGGTGTAGAACCAACCCATGAAGCCGATGGCTCCGACCGCAAAACTGAACAGAATCAGAGTCACTAAGGCCAAAGCTGCGTACCATAGACGGTTATACTTCACTCCTGAATACCTGCAGACAGAAGGAGAAAAAACACACAACAGAAGGGAAAAACATAATATGAACAGGGAAAAAGCAAACTAAAGAAGTAAAAAAGATCAAGTGAGCAGGGGAAAGAAGCAAAGAAACTAACACAGGAGAGGCTGGCCTAAAGAAAAATTCAGAGAAAGACAAAGTTTGTTTGGTGAGTTATTCCTGCAAGAGACAATGAGACAGTTTTATGGCTGCTGAAGGGCTTTCACATCAGTTTTAGTCAGTCCAGAAATTTCAAGTTTTACTAAAAATCGAAACAAGTGGGTACACATGCACCTACCAATACATATTAAGAGGTTTACTACACTAGTTGCCAAAGGTTTTTCAAACAGTCTGCTGTGGTATGTGTGTGTGTCTATGTGGGAAGGGAAGGGGAAACTCCTAAACCATATGCATCCTGTGAATCTGCCCCGGGCCAGCCAAGCTGCCAAGCCTCACCCCCCACCCACCCACAGAAACACAAAGCTACATGACTCCTTCTTTCCAAACAGTTTTCATCCAAATAACCCCACAGAAGAGTAAGTCCCACCCTCTGAGTTTCTCAAGAGCAAATAAAAAGCACTGCACTGCTCCCATTTACAGGGCATCCATGCTTACGTAAGCGAGCCAGACTCTGAGTTACTGGGTCAGAAGAGAGACAGGAGCACAGAGGAGACATGTCGCTCTCACCAGTTTGTGTTCCATCTGTGTGCAAACTCCACCAACAGCATGAGCTGGATCAGCAGGAAAATGAACCCGCCAGTGGCTCCAACATAGCGCCACACTGTGGTATGAACAGAGGCAGAGAGCTGTTGTTAGGGAAAACCTTACAACACATATCTTGACTTGCTACAAGATGTTGCACTTTGATGCTGCAAGATTATATTGAGTGGATGGTAAGGGAGAAATATTGAAAAACATGTTACTTACAATCTTTTCTTATTACTTCCTGTTTCTAGAACTGTGCCGAATCAGTTGAATTGGATATGATCATTCCATGCAATGATTTGACAATTCTTACTTTATGTTTTTTCAGTTCACACCACACTAAACTCCTTTATCAGCCTGAATGAGTGTTTTACCAATAAGATGTGCATTCAATACTTTTCTTCAGAGTCTGTGATGAGAGTTTCACACAGTCAGACAAAGTAAGTCTGCATCTTCATGTAGTTCAGGTATAAAATCCCGTCACAACAGCGAAGCGTCTCTCCCGCCTGCTGACAGAACTGTCAGCCACTGCAGCGTGTCACCTGTGCTCCATTTCTATCACTCTTCTCTGCTTCCTTCAGTTTGTTTGTTGTTGTGGTAATTCAGAGACTCAGTTCGTAATGTTCACCGCCTGTTACTGCATTGGTCTGTGCACAAGCTTTAAAAAAAAGATCACAATACTGCAGATCTGCTGTTGAGTGTTTACCTTCCAGAAAGGTTTGTTCTTCTGGGAGGAAGAACCCTCCAGCACAGCACGCCACCAGTGCAATAAACTTCAGCAACCAGAACCTGACAGTCAAAGCAAGTGATAACATTAAAGGTTGTACATGAATAAAGTGAACTATAAAAACAAAAAAAATACAACATACAAAACAATGACCTTTGACAAAGCAGTCGCAGTGTGACTTATTGTGATAGAGTTAGGAAGGAAAACCCAAGGAATACAGAATGTGTAGTATAACGAATCCAAAAAAACACCATCAGAATGAGATCTGATGTTAACAAACAAATTTGACTAATTTCAGCATTAAAGGAATAGTTAGCTGAGGTGCTTCTCAATAGCCAGTGTATTACCTGCAGTAGGTGTGGACAGAGTCAGCAGAAAAACATATTCTAGAAACCTAAAGAAATCTGTATCAGTTTAAGTATATGTTATATTTAGAATATTTTCACTGCTTTACCTTGCTGTCAGACAGCTTTTTTCAACAGGAAACAACTTTTATATAAGCCAAATATCTCTCTCTCTCCATACAAACCAGACTTTATTGGCGAAATCAGTATCTGTCTACCACTGCCTCCATTTGATTTGTTTGTGTTATTGTGTAACTTTGGAGTTTTAAATCGGTTAGCTCAGATTTACTGAAGTCACACACCAACACAAACTGACTGACAGATGGAGGCAACAGTAGACCACTAATTCCTGTGATCTGCGAGGTAAAATTACAACTTTTCCAAAAGGAGTCTGGTTGAGCATCAGAGAGCAGTATTTGGCTTATATAACGGTGATTTTTGGCTGTCTGAATGCAAGGTAAAGTGAACATATTCTAAATACAGTGTGTATTTAAATTGATATTGATTTTTTTTAGATGGGGCTTTTCTAAGTGGCTAAAATACCTTTTGTTGACCCTGTCCACAGCTACATTGCTTACAGCTTCCATGCTGGTTCTACTCTCTGCTTCTCCAAACTGGGGGCATGTCGACCTCCATCTACTATAGGTAAAATACTGAGTACTGAGTATAGTGCCTCATACAACCCCACATCAAATAATCTGAACTATTCCTTTAAGGGAAACCTGTTTGCTAGTACCGTACCGACATTCAGTCAAGTGTTTAGAGTTCCCATTAGATATTAGATATTACAGAAGATTGTAAATTGTTTGATGATAAACAGGGCAAAAGGAGGAAAGAAAGATGACTGTGGCCTTCTTACCCGTTATGCACGGCCGCCCTCCAGCCTGTGCTGTTGTTCACACGTATGGTGAAGATGCTGAAGAGTAAGAAGAAGCAGGACATGCCGAAGCACACCTTGTAGACGGCAGAGTAGCCGACCAGAGTTTTGCAGTTCTCCCCTGCATTCATCTTCTCACACAGCTCACTGTAGAAGGGGATCTGATTGACAAAAATCACAAGTCCAAAATACTTTGATTAGATCATTATAATGTTGGAAAAAAAAAAACCCTCCCCACCTCTGCTCATGTTTGTCTAGTACACGGCCACAGAGAAAAGGACCCAATAGCATCCATTCTGAGCGTCACGCCTCTAAAGGAGCAGAAAGAGAGAACAGGCAGCAACAACAACCCCTCTTTCTCTCCATGAAGCCCTCTTTCATCCTCCGTTCTCTACAGGCTGTTAGAGGGGCCTTACAACTAACTGTCAGTGTACACAAACAAAAGACACAGATGAATAAATTAACCGCCTTTTGTCAGCAAGTCAGAAGGGATTGAGAAGAGTGCAGAGCAGAGACAGCACGAGCAAGAGAGAAAGACTGGAAGATCTGTCTCAAAATAAATTTCCAAGTCTCATTTCGACCCTCAGCGCGTTGCATAAAAAAGACGAGAGCAAGGCCAGAGCCAGTTAAGAAGATAAGGACTTTGCAGTGGCCTTCAACAGGAAATTGAAAGTGCTTCATTGGCTTAGAGCCAACAGAGAAGACGGGCTTTGAAATGATAACTACCAAATGGAGGCTCAAATATCTGTCCCTCTCTCTCTGATGCCCCAAACTGTAGAGATGTGAATCAAAGTCAAATACTAGAGCTGCTTTTCAAACATAAGTCCTTTTTTGATTTTTTAAGAGATGCACCAATCCACTGTTTTCAGTTAAATTCAGATCTGGTATCTGAATTTGGTACTATACCAATACCAACTTTTTTTTCTTGATGATTAGGCTTAAGATGTTGATTATTATTATTATGATTATTGTTGTTGTTGTTAGTAGTAGTAGTAATAGCTTGTGTAGTTTGTGTAATATTCCATCAATTTCTTTATTTTAGTCCAATTTAATCTCCCAGCAGCTTCTTTCTTCAAAGTGACAAAACTGGAATGTATAAACTACTTTTCTTTTTGTTAAAATGGATTTTATAAAATTGGTATCGAAAAAGTATTGTTCAGTAACTGGTATTAAAGTCAGACAGGTTTTTGAATGATACCTATACCCCAATTTGCATAAATTCCCATGATGCATTGCTAAGAGTTTAAATTTGCTATTTTATGTTCCACATACAAATGTTACTTTTTGTAAGTCTTTGTTCAAAACATGGTCATTTATGTTGGCAACGGTCATTACTGTGCCGGTTTATTATTACACGAGTGAAGTGGCTAGTACATTTCATCACTCAAGTTTTAAAGTAATGCAGTAAGTTGTAACGTGTTTCCCTTATTTTACATGAAAAAATTAAAGTGCTCAATACACACTGCTCAGCATAGTATTTACAGATAGAAAATTTAGCATTGTAGAAAACAAGTGGAATTTAGATTGCAATGCTGATCGGTGATGCAAGACTGATACTGGATGAATTTGTGATGTCAGTAACAGGTCCTGATACTTACTGGGCCTTTATAAAAGTTTAATTTATAGGACAGATGAAGAATGACAGGACAGGGGATGACAGTAGGGGAATGACATGCAGCAAAGGGCTGTAGGGGGGAGTTGAACCCATGGCTGCTGCAGAGGACTCACAGCCTCTGTACATGAGCGAACACTCTAGCAATTGAGCTACCAATACCAAAATTTTTGAGAGAACAACAGATCTTTACTTTCATAATATCAGCGGTTTGACTTAGCTTCACCAGTATCTAGGTCCTGAAGTTGCACACACGGGTGAGACGCCAGCCGATTGAGTTGTCATCACCTCAGTGTGCAGTGCAGTCCAGAGCCAGATCACAACATAGAGTAAAAAGCCCATTTTGGAGCTTTTGTCTCATGTTGAGGACCATATTAGCATGTCCATGGTGTGGTGATTAAGAGGGAAAGGGGCCGCCTGTTTCAGACAGCTGTAAATCTCTTGAGAAAAGACCAGCACTCTCATACGCACAATGGCTGCTCTCTTAGCCGGGACTTCCCACTGTGCCCAGTGTGTGACTGACAGTGTTCGTGTATATGTGTATGCATGTGTGTGTAGCTCAGCAGGCTTTGCGTGGGGCTATCAGAGGCCATTTTGTGCCTGGATGGGCCTTTTACAGGGTTCTCCTCTCACAACGAGACACAGCAGGGGATCATTTTAATGCTGTACAGTAGACACTGGCAGAGGAAGAGAGCCAAAACACAGCAGAAGAAGATTGGTGGAAAAATGTCACTGTCTTCAAATAGGCTCTTAGCTTGCAGTCATTTCCATAGTAACACAGTCAGAGGAGGGTATTCTTCCCAGATATACAAACATCATAGTCTAGTGTACACTGATACACAGTGTACCTTGAAACAAGAACATCACTGCTCAGCATCAGATATTCACCTACTAATACTGGTGCAGGCAAACAGGAAGCAAAAAGGAAGACACGGGCCTTGTTCAGACCCGGTGTTAACATACGTCCTGGACAATCACAAGTGGACAGCTCTATGTGCAGCTGTGAACACAGACAGGACACATTTGAGACCTGATCACTTGGATGACAATCAGAGGTGGTCTGAGCTGCAGGTACATTCATTTAGCAGTATGTACATAATGTGACCTAGGTCACATTGAAGGACCACCTACTGTAATGCAAATTACATGTCTAGTTGTCTCTTACCTTCAACAGATTATGAACACACCAGTATCCACAATATCCTAAAATAACTGCAGTATTTTGAGAGTTGTTCAGTGAGAAGAAACTTCATAAACTTTGTGAAATGCTGTCCATGACAACACAGAGCATCACTCCGTCTGCTCATACTGCAGGTAGAATATGAAGCTCATTGTGGACTGATAGGAATTTGGTGTGGCGTTGAACCAAAAAAAAAAACAAAAAAAAACAAAAACAAAAAGTCATTTTTTTTTGCAAATAGAACAGGGATGTGAGTGTCACTCAAGGCAGATGTGGAGACGCCTTCTAGTGCCAGGTGAGAACTCACATACTTAGAGCTGTCCACTTGTGATCAGATCGCTCAGGACTCACGCTGACATGGGTCTGAACAGGGTCTCTGTATCACCCAGATGACGAGGAGAACTACACTGATCAGAACCCACAGCATCCACAGAAGCCCTCCAGTCGAGTTGAAATTTCACAGAAACAGCCAGTCTGATAATGATCCTGCATTATGAGGATTCAAAGAGCTAACGCTGGGGGGGAACAAAAAAAACACATGAAAGCTGTAAAGATCAAAAGAGAGAGCAGCAGGCCTCCAGTGAATCTTCTCCCAGCTTCAGAGGCGAGGTGGGTGGTTAAAAACAGAAAGCTACCAGCCTGAACTCCTGCCTCCTCCGCTATGGCCTTACTACTATGAAGATACACACGGGCTTATCTTCAGGTGAAAGAGAAGGATGTCTGCTTTGCCTGTAGCAATGTTATAAATCTTTAATTTTGCCTGTATTGACATGGCAATACTGGCACATTCTGTGAAATTCTGTTGTGTTTGAACATGTGTGGAGAGGGTGTAAACTACAAATACTCTCTGTTTGCTTGTCAGTATGTGCTTCCATCACAGAACTCTAACGTTGCATGACGCTCAGACCTAATTTTATGTACAGTTGCCAACTTCTGCAAAATGAAGGCTGGGCAGTGAGGATCAGATATATCAGGCCCGAGCGATAAAACAATAGTGATTTGTATCATCAATAGACGTGTCATCAATAGCAATACGAAAACAGTTCGATAAAAGGTTTGATAGTTTGATAGCACTAAACTGCAAATCACCATTAAAGCATGTAATGAATACACCCCAGCTGATAAACAGCTCGTCATATCCCTTCATAATGGAGTGTGCTACGAGTGACACACAAACAGTCATTTAACGGATAAACCTGAAGCGTCTCCCCTTCCTGGCTCATAAATAGCTGCGACGAATGACATGCAAACAATTAACAGGTGGTGCAGAGGTAGAGCCACTGAAAACTGCACACAGCACAGTGTGGGTATTTAAATTAAAATTCTTCACATGTGAAATTCAACATGAAAACTGTCCTGGACTTGACTGCATATACAAAAGTGGTAAATAAAATGTACAATATAATTAATAAAAGGTATATACTTTTTAAAGTAAAATGCTGTCCATGCTCATCAAGTAGTGAACAGTAAATGAACTATAACATGTAAATATATGTGCTGCCTTGTCCTGACATGCAATGTCTCTTCCAATTAGTAGCTGTATGTTGAGTTTTGACTCTTTGAGGTTGCTGTAGCTGGTCAGTGCTGACAGATGAAGCCAGAGGAATAGATTGAGGTAGCAATGTGAAACAGATCATAGGAAATTTATACAAATATTTATGACATTTATTTATCTATTTAACTATGAGTGAAGCATATGAATAATATGGATCAGTTTAAGATAATATTACCACGATCACAATGCTAATTTCTGTTAGCACATCAAGTGATATTCTCATTATGTGTATCAAGCAATGGACCAAGCACTAGTCATTAATATTTATAATTTGAAAATCGATTCAGGAATTGAAAAAAAATATCACGATACCTGAGAGAATCGATTTTCTGTCCCACCCTCTATTGTCAACAGAAACTGGCCTGGACTCTATAATCAGCTTGATAACTGTGCTTAAGACCTCAAAAGGTCTGCAGCCATGCTGCTATACCTACACAACTGCACACACAGGGAATCATGACCTGTTATCTGCGTCGATCTGATCAGATCACATCATATAACTTCAGTCATCATCATCAGTCCATAATCACTGTACAACAGAGGCACTTATCTATCAGAGGCTTTTAGAACGGAGAGTTTCAAATCCACTCACTTTCCATTTCAAATGAAGCTGTTACGGTGCACCGATGAGAGCTTTAACTTTCCGTCTGTGCTACTTAGTCCTCCCTACGTTCATATTCTTATAATGAAAACTTTCAACCATATACAATTCAAACTCTTGATTAATATATTTAAATATATTTGTAATTTACATAGTTTAAAAAAATGTAGGTGTGGGTATGTGTGTATATGTTGTGGGTGGGAGATTTTTTGTTGAGTGTGATTTATGTACTTACATGATCTCTCAACTGCTGCTCCACAGTCGGGGACATCATAATGACACAGATGATAGTGACCAGCAGGAAGTAGAGGGCGTACATGACCCGGGTCCCCGTGGACTGTTTGATCTTGGGGCAGCAGTTGCAGCAGCACGAGCAGGCTGCTGAGCCGCAGCAGCAGGCCAGCTGCACACACAAAACAATGGAGAGAGGAGGGAGAGAGGGGAAAATCATTAGCAACACTTTCAGAATTTTCCACACCATTATAACCCATCCAATATAGACATAATGTATTTATGGGACACTTGAATAAGGGAGGGGGAGGACCAGGGTTCAAGTGTGCATTACACAGCCATTACAAGTTTCAGCTAAAGATGTTGCACTTGGATCTTCCTGGAAGAAGAGTGAACAAAGCAAACTCATTAAAATATGTCAATAACATCTGATTGTGAGAAATCTTTCAGCTATATTCTCCAGCGCTACTACAGAAGTCAAGTCATGTTACACTTTAACAGTGTGGTAGACTGTTTATACAGTCTAAAATCATAATCTGAAAAACAATCTCCCTCTGTCCAAGAGGCAAAACCACAAAAAAAAGGAAAAAACTTAAACAGGAAAAGAAGGGAGTAAGCTCAGAGAAATAACAATGGAGAGGTTACTATTTCAGGATGGACATAACATAGACAGAAATAGCAGTAGTAAATACTATGGTTGGTTAAACCATAGAAGCCAAAACCAATGAACCACGTGTCTCTCTTTATGAAACATGTCTATTATTTCAAGGTGAAAAGTTCAGTGTTATAATATCTAAGAGACAGGAACTGCTGTACATCCCACAGTTACAGTTATTAAGTTAATTTTGCAAAACACAGCAAAAGGTGTATGTTTAAGTCCCAAGAGCAGTGGTTCTCAACCTGGGGGTCAGGACTCCCATAGGGGGTCGCATGATAATTTCTGGATGTTGCCAGATGGTCGTGGAGGAAAAAATAAATAACATTTTGTGTCAAGCAGCTCAGAATGAGAGCCAGGAGGCAGCTCTCAGCGACACCAGCCCCTTAAAGGCATTCAACAGCAGGTTCAAGCTTTCAAAAATATGAAATATTAAAAAATACAGCTTGCCCCAAGAAATGTAACAGCCACCTCACCAACAGGTTAAACTAAAAAACAGCACAAAAATGACAACATAAAGCAAAGTGTTCTGAACAGAGTCAGACACTAACAAAAAGCAAAATTTGCATTTTGTAGCATAAAGTAGCAAATTCAACAAGCTCCTCAGTCCAGTACTAGGCATGATGGGAAATTTTAGACTGGGTAATGGCTTTTTTTGACTCATACGCAGCTGATAAAGTGAACAGTAAAACAGCCAAATAACACTGTTAGATGACACATGATATTAAGTCAACAGCAGTGGTGCAGACATCACTTTTAACATGGGGTGATGAAGAAACATCTAGAAAATTTATCTTAAGTGACTTCCACCAACAGAAACATGTTCCACGTGTTGATAATTCTAATATATTGTGGTTGGGTGCTGACAGAAGTAAACAGGATGATGCAGCTATCTCACTGCTGCAGCTGCAGGACGAGGACAGGTACCTCTGTGCTTCACTTACAGAACTCGTGCAGAGCAGCTGTCCCACTGTGATAAGTTGTGTCCAGTTTGTGGATCTTAAAGAGAGTCAAACTGTTGTGTCTCTGTCTGAAATACTCCCACACTTTGGATAATCATGGCAAGTCTTACTCACCACAGCCTGCTCTGAATCCATGCTCTGACCAGGCACAGCAGTTCATAGCGACACGCTGACGCACGTTGTGCAAATTGAAATATTTTCAGAATCAATGAAGTTGATTAGATCAACAAATCACTGCAGCTCTAATAACCTGCATTAGAAAAGATTTTAGTGTGTTTGTGAGAGTCAAAGCAATGTTTTTTGTGTTTGAGTTTCTTGGCTAGTAGTTGGGGTTGGGTGGTCACTATCACCAACCTGCGACTTCAAAGACTGTAGACCACAGTCCAGCAAAGCATCTAGCATGTTAAAAAAGTAGTAGCCATTGTGCCAAAAGTTTTTCTTCCTTCTGGAACACTTCCACTTTTCCAGAGTAGGTTTGGGTGATATGAAGGTTATGTATTCATTAATCTATGGGCCATAAGTATTTAAACCCAGCAAGACTTGTCTAAGAAGGTTAACTGCATATAAGACAGATTGAGCATTGTAACCTTGGCAGTCATATATGCTAAAATGACTTCTACCACCAGCTGATTTGATTTGTTTTTTCACACAAATACTGTCAAATACCGTAAAAACGGCTGAAATGTCAGGAGGAAGCAACTTACTGGACAGGGGGAAACTCGCAATAGAAGACAGCCGCCTGACTGTCTCTTTGCTCATTGACGGTTTCTGTCACGAGGGACAAATCCCTCCCCCTCCTTCACAGTCACAACCCTTGGTCCAAGCAGACAGTGAAGTCTTGTCCGAAAACACACACACACAAATGCACACGCACAGACACTCACTCACTCACAGAGGCCCACTCTGTTTCTTCTGACAGGTCCTCATACAGGAGGACTGTCTCATAAAGACAGGCCTGTGTTCTATTTAGGAAAGAGGAAGCTCTACAATTATACAGTATTTTCTTCTGTAGCCACCCCGCCCTGCTTGTGCAGAGCACACACTGCTGTGGTGAGAGGTGAACTTCTTCTGATGTGGCCTACAGCTGAGGTGTGGTTCTCTGCTGGATGGCTGATTTTTTCCTTTTTAAGTTCTCTGCTTATAGGATACAACACAGACTCTGCTAATGATAAGGAGAGGCGCTAGTGTGGGTTATATGCCAAAGCCAGTGGGGCCATGGTTGAGTCTTGCTACAGGGAAAACTTGTGTCCAAGTACTGTCATTACGACATTAGGAGAGGGAGGAAATTATGACATATTATGGTAATAACTTGCCAACAACTGCTGACCCATCAACTGGAGGATAACATGACTGTGGACAGAAACATTATATAAAAGTTGTGTACTGTCTAATGACATCTGTGTCTGACTAAAGGCTGACTAAATTGTGTCATTAAAAAAACACATCAATTAAAGTTGCAACAATTAATCTATTATTAAATTAATCACCAATTATTTTGATAAGTTAAGTGGTTTGAGAATTTTTTCAAGACAAAATGTCAAATTTCTCTTATTCCAGCACTTAAAATGTGAAAAATGTCCATTTTCTTTACTCCTCAATGACAGTAAACTGAATAATTTGGGGTTGTGGACAAAACAAGATATTTGAGGGCGTCATCATGGGCTTTAGGAAATGCTGACTGCCAATTTTTAGCATTTTCAGACATTTCATGGGCAAACAACTATTAATCGATTAATCAAGAAAATACTTGACCGATTAATCAACTATGAAAATAACCATTAGTTGCAGCCCTAACATCATTTAGGCTTGCCACAGTAGTAGGTGTTACCGTTGTTACACAGTGTTTGCATACACTGACAACATTACTTCCCACTGTATCCACCATGTTATCAATACTCTTGGTTATAGTCATAAACTCAAAATGCCTGCACTGTACAGCAGTGGCAACAGAGCTGCAGCACGATGTAGCAGCATAACTCTGTAAAAAAAAAAAAAAAAAAAAATTGCTTAAACCGAATCGAATCATGGCCATAAACTCGAAATTTAAATAAATCATGAATATGGAGATTCCTAACACCCCTACCTGATAGATGTGGCAACTCAAAACTTCAGAACCAACCTTCTAAGCATTTGTTTTATTCAAAGTAAGGGGAAGATCTTTCGATTTAATGTTAAAGATTAAAATAAGCACTCTCACATTACAGATCTTGAGCATCATTGCTCATATCTTTTCTTGTAAAATGCCCAGTGTTGTTGTGAGTTTATTTTCCTCACAGTGGCATCTCTAACATCAATGTATATCAACAAAATCGTTCCGCTACTTTGGCTGTATCAAGTTATAATCTCTGCAATACTTATTTTTCACTGTCCTTCACATCTTTGCTATATATTTCCTGTATGTACTCTGTAGCCCACATTTAATTTAATCATTTTATACTTTATTAGATAGGATACAGTCAAGACCGACTGTAAATGAGAGTAGAGATATATGGTGAATGTCATGCAACAGTAGTCCCCAACCCTAGTTTACATTATCAGAGTAAGGCCAGTAGGACACAGCTTAAATGTATCTGGACAATGTGATATTCCGATAACAATCCTCTCATAATTAATAAATTTCATTTAGACCTGTAAATGCATCCATTCCTAGCAGAATCAGTTCAGTTTGCCATGTAGTCACATTAGTAATTGTAGCCGTCGTCTGTGAGTGTGTCCTAAGCCAGGGCCTGTAATCTGGCCAGGGTGTCCTGATCTGCTAAAGCCAGTGTGCAACATCGTCTGATGTGTTGCGTTCCGCTCCAGATGCCAGTAATGTGTGGTATGCTGCAGACTCGTGGATCCACACAGGCACATGGTCAGGAGGATCAAGCTGCTTCCCAGCCAACATGGCTCTGCCTCTTCACGCTCTCTGTCCAGAGGTTTCTCTGCTCATCTCTTCTACACGGCCCTCCTCATTGTTTTTTTCCCTCAGGGTGAAACAAGGTTATTTATAGTCTCGCCTTTTTCATGTGAGCTGTGTACTGTCAGTTTAATGGTTCTCTAAACAGATTCGCATGTGAAACCAACCTCAAAAATGTGTACACCCAGTTCTCTCAAAGAGCTGAGCAAAACAGTATTGTGTCTGTCGCTCTTGTTAAAGAAGGCAGACACTGATTTTTTAGAGACTTTTTTTTAAGAAAAGAAACTCAAAGGGCCAAAATCATTAATTATAATTAAACTTTTATGAAATCAAGAAGAAAAGACTTAACTGCACCCTTTGGATCACACAGTGGAACCACGGGGTGGTAGTAAGTAAGGAACTCATCATGTGAAAGTCTGGGTTCAAACCTCTCTGAGAGCATGTGTCTGTCTGTGTTGCCATAGTGTGCTTGAGCAAACAGTGAATTCCATCCCACCTCCATGGACCAGACGAATAAATGATTCATCATTTCTTAGGGTCTTATGATTCTCCAAATCCATGATTACATTTGATTTTTTGATTTAAACTTTTTTTTTTTAGCACTGACGGCATTAATAGAATAACAAGTCTTGATTTATGAGATCAACAGATCATTGGTTTTATAACCTTCTTTAAAAAAGTAGTCTATACGATATCAAGTGTGATATGTAAATTGAAAGTTAATTACAATATTAAACTATGACATCCCCAGCCATTTCCTCCACATTAACAGGTATTTATAAAAGAGAAATTAGAATGAGAATGTGTGCATCTCACTCATGCTTCAGACCAGGTGTACAAACAATTTTATCAATGCCTGCAGGTCAAGTGATATTGCTAGACATGAAATACAGTGAGAGATGTAACCTTTTGTTTAGGTTGCCAGTTTCCCTGATTGTGTTTTTATTTATGCAGTCTACACAGAGTTTTTCAAACGTCCAAAAAGTTGCATTTATAGACTTCATTTCAAATTATTTCTGAATGAATTTTATCATTATTTTTACTAACATTTATATGAGTGCTAAAAATTGATCATTTTTAATCCTTCTGATGTTTGATAATGATGATCACCGCAGTGATGTGACGAATTAGCGGTACACTATAAATAGTGACAGCCATCCGGTCACATAATGACAGCTATGCTGGTGGTGTTGGAAAACCTCAGAGATGCAACACAATCAGTAAATTTCAATTCCTCTTTTCTGTTCTTCGCATGGACAGGTCTACTGACTGGAGGAGTGGGCACAAGTTTAATGTGTCAATATGCAAATGGATCTTTAGAGGTGTTTCTATATCCATTTATGGGAAACTTTTGGGAGTAGAAATGAGGCTTGTGCACATGCATCCACTACCTCAATAGTTCAAAAATCTGATTTATAAAACAGAGTAAGGCATGTGCACAGCTTTATGAATCTGACAAAAATAATGTGCACGCATATTTCTGTCTTTGTGCTTAGGTTTTGGTCATGAATCTAGAGAGTTGTATGCATCTGGCCCCACTGGTTTGTTCAAGCATGAGTAAATAGGTCAACATACAACATTCATATGCAATTTTTCACCCATATTATGATGTACAAATAAGAGCAGCAGAAAAATAGGTCAAACTGGAAATTTGACCTCCTCCTCATGCTATCTGTGGAACAGTTGTGGGCAACAAACACAAAGACTTCTTTGATGTCAGATCAAACAAAGAATGAGACCAGTTTATTCCCAATCAAGATTCAAGGGGTCGTGTTAGCCTATTATCCATTCATGAGTAACTGTGGAGGTGGGCATCAAGTTCATGCAGGTGCACACAATTTACCAATGTTTGAGATACAGCAGAGTGTGTATGAAGAACTGAGGCTGGATGTGCATATTTCTGCTTTTATGCATACTGAGATCTAAACCAAGTTTTATGCATGTGGCCCCTCGCCATTTGACTACACACAGTTTAACAGGATAAGCCTTTGCCTTTGTCTCTGCTGCACCCACATGTCCTCCTCAATGGGCGATTAATTAACCACAACAGACTGAAAGTAAGCAGGAAAAAAACAGGATGATTTGAGCCGTGAGGGTGTTTAGTTTTCATTAGTTAGGGGGTGTTTCAGCAGCGGACTACACACAGTGAGGGGGCAACAGCAAACTTCAGCAGAACTGACGGAGGGAGGGGGGAGGCAGGAGTGGGGAAGAATGTCTCGGGGAATTCCACCATACACAGATATAAAAAGAGTATCCATGGTAACCAACGCTGACCCTACCCACTTCATGGGCCATCCGCCCCTCCTCCACTGCACGCCTGCCCCACCAGCATGTCGACAGGTGGTCGGCGGGTCTGCAGTGTGCACCCCTGCTTCAGTGTCAACAGCAACCCCCCCACCAGCTTGTCATATTGCTCAACTACCCGTCCTGAAGACCATCATCCTATGCAACAGCAAACACTTCAGCCACTTGTTAGGCATATCCTGGTCTAGCTTTACCAGACTCAGACTGGGTTGCACCAACAAAGATTAATGTAATCTAAGGTTAGTTTTAATGAGAGCAAAACTAGATTTAAAATGAATAAACCCCGAGTACAACTAAAACTAACCTCAGTTTAGTGAATCCACGTTGAAATTTGATTGCTGTTGTGACCTAGTAAGTACAAAAGAGTATAAAATCATTAACTTTCGGCTACCCTGTAGCTTTTTCCTTAAATAATTAAAATAAAAATATAAAATATTGCATTATTTGCTAGCTAAAGGGTTAACTAAACATTAGATTGTTTGATACTAAGCTAAAAAAGTTAGTTAACCTAGTTGGCCTACTCATGATGGCTCAGCAGAGCTCTAATTTCTCCTATTTTGAAAAAGACTTGCTGGCCCAATGATCAACCAGAATGAAAGAAAAAAAATCATCATGAAGACTCAGTTGGATTGAGTCTACTCCATAACTTGTAACGTGATTATTTTTCTCTATCCATCTCAAAAAGGCAGCTATTTTAAAAGTTTAACCTCCTCAAGCATAAGTTTAAAGTTAACACTGGGTCAAGTTTTGGTGCAACAGAAGTAAATTTGATCTTGGTTTAGAGAAACAACAAAACTGAGGTTAAAAGAGAGGTTTTAAACTAAAGCTTTCTTAATTTTAAGCTAGTTTAAACATTGCAACACCATTTAAAGTTGAACCATGATTTAATCTGGTTTAAAATGAATCCTTGTTGCAACCCAGCCTTAAAATGAGCCAAGACTCCCACTGCCTCCTCTGAAGCCTCACTACACTGTGGCTGTGGGACTCTCCAGAGACAAAGGCTTGTCTCTTTCTCACTTAGAAGCTCTGTTTCACTCTCTTCATCTCATTTCCTCCATCCTCCCCCACACCGCTACTTGGAGGCTTATTGTCATCATCTCTTGTCCTTTTTCCTCTTAGTTTCTCCTTTTCACCCTTTCTTTGTTATCTTCAGCTGCCCTTCACCCCAAATCAATCACTCCCCAAAGTCTGGCTACCTTCCAGCTGTTCTAAGGGTCAGGAGAAAGACGATATTGCTCAAAGCACACAGGAATCAGCTTTAAGTAGAGAGGATGGACAGGACACAGTATTGAGAATACCCTCAGGAAATGAACACAGATGCCAGTCAAAAGTGGTCACAGAGACAGACCCTGGAATGATCAACAAGGACTCTGACCTACAGCTGGATGCTTAATTAACAAATGAGATACAGTCTCACATGTTGACAGTCCCAGGACCACATCTGTGCTGTTTGAACATTGATGATAATTACCATGTTTTCCCTCCTCCATTCTCTACCGCCTTATTATCCTCAACTCTGCAGTGATGAAAAGAACTGCAGCATTTTAATGACAAACAGGAAATGGCAAGGGTAGCCTAAATCAAACACACAGGGGGTAAATTTGGGAACACACAGTCGCACAGACACAACTGCTTGCGCAATACAAACAGAGCATTTGCAAAAATAGGTCAGTCAGCATATCACAGTAAGCACAGCAAAGGAGAATCAAGGGGGGTAGAGAGAGCCAGTTCTTTTCTTCCTTCAACAAGTCAACCAGACAAGCTTTCACAGGTTTGAAAGTGAGGTAATCTGACAAAATCTGGATGGAATACCTAAACAAAAACCTAAAACAATTGTTAGGTGTAGTATGTAGGGCAATCAGAACATTGTCTCTATGTTCTCTAACTGTCATGAGATGATGTCTTTGTCTCTAGTTCAGAAGAATTCTCGTGAACAAGAGTCGCCCCATATACATACGGAAGAGACTAACAGGCAGTGACATGACACGTATAAGGACACAAGCAAATCAGTTTCACCCACTTGTAGGGGTGGGTGATAGGGTCAAAATCATCTATCACTGTACATGTAATTTCATATCACAATTACAGTTTATATCACAAAGGAATATTTGTCCTGTAAATTTAAAATATTACTTATTGCAATCTGATTATTTTCCACCAAAAACAACTGCCTCACATGAGACAACACTTGAGTTAAAAAAAAAAAAAAAGGCTCCCAATTGTCAAACTAATATTCTTTCAAAGTGGAAGCTAATGGAACTACAAGCTCTACTTTCTATACCTGATAATACACACAGTTGTTGTCTTTGTCAAAAACATATTCCTCATGGCAGACATTTTTGCTCGCTCTCCTCCTGCAGCTATTACCCCCTGAGGGCTGTACTACAAAGGAAGCTCACAGCCAAGCTTTCTTTGCGTGAACTGGCCTGACAAAACCTGAAACCCCAGTCAGAGATAACAGATATCACGATGGAGGTTATCAAATGGCTTTATTAACTCAGGCTTTCTTCTTCAGAGTCTCTGCGCGCTCGCATAAAAAGGAACGTTTGGTGCAACATTTGACTCTTCTTCCACACAAAGTGAAGAGATCACGAGCCACCCACTTCAGTCAAAATGATCAACTTGTTATAATTAAGACTTATGGAAAATTTTAAAAATTATATAGTATAGCATAAAGCAAGACTATTGCTGCAAATAAGGCAGGAGGAGAAGAATGCTGACAGAAAATTACTGATTAACTGAACGCGGTCTTAATGCTGCCATTTATTTCTAACATGACAGCTGCACATTAAACAATAAAACTTCATACAGCAGATTTAAACATGATGCTGTCGGTTTGACACTGTCCCATGATGAAAGAGATGCTGAGATCACTTCAGTTTTGGGCTGAGTCAAAGTAAAACGAGTGGAACTGATTGAAGATTTTCCTGATAAGCATGACAGACTTCTCTAATCAGCGTTCTGAGATGTAGTATCAGCAATGTGAAACTGCTTTTAAATAGTAAATCGTATTCAAAGTAGTCTATAGTTGCTTCATTGTTCTTTTAGTGTGTGTGTGATATACTGTGTAAATTTAAAGGGTAAATATGACCTGAGGTAAATGGGAAGAAATGACTCTGCATCATCAAACAGAGGTTACCATAACAGCATAAACAAGATATAAAGACATAGTGCAGTGAACAGCAACAGCAACTTCTTTTTATTTTCTCAAAAAAGAAAAAAAAAAACTTGAGCAACGACTCTATGGCAACTCCAAGAGGACACACTATCTCAAATACAGAGGGCTATTGAATCAAGATGTTATGATGGTAGAGGGCTCAGTGGTGATGACTGTCAATCACCGTGATCGATGATGGCATCGTCAATGGGCCCAACCCTACTCCAGACCTATATTCTTGATAATCACTCGTGTTAGATTAAAATTACTCTTAGATGACACTTCAGTGTATCATACCACATACAAGCACATAAGCATTTTTACACAACTATTTCCATTGCAAAAACCATTGGTACTCCATGTGAGTATTTGACACGAGACTACAGCAATGATCTGTTCCTACTGTGTCTGAAACCAATTTCCTCTTCCAGGGTTTGAACTGGGGGGAAACTCTTATCAGTTGATTTGAGATGTTCTGCATGTTTATCATTGGAGGGGAAAAAAAATTCAGTGAAAAAATATAGCAGCACAGACAGACATGACTCACATTATGACCGACATGATCACTGTCAAAACAACTTGACTTGAGGAATGTGGCGCAACAACTTCAGTGGCGGCCTCTGTTGGAGTACAAACTTCAGGTTGATTCAAACCACCAGAGTGTTTGTTTATTCATTCGTCACATGCATTCATCTTTATTCCCTTTTCTCTCTTTCTTCAAGTACATCCTGCATTTCAAATTTACTCCGCTGTCGCTGGCTGGTGTACAGCTGCAGGAACTCCCTGTTAGTTAGAGCTTAATGATAGTGGCCACTGGATAAAGTTGACCACAGTGAGTCATGGCAGACCAACAACTCAGGCAAAACTATAGACACACCCTCTTATCTCAAATTACAACAATTCTTAGTGTTGAACAGAGAGAGGAGAAACCAGAAGAGTGGGGGGAAAAAATGGGAAAGAAGAGGGAAAGCCGAAACAAAAAGTCTTTAAAACAATAAGATCTGAGGCAGAGTCATTCTCACACACAAGTTCGTTTGGCCCAAGCTCCAGACCAAGACCTACTCCATTTCCCCTTACATTGTGACTGACAGCTCCACTATTGTCTATATAGCTAGGCAGCTGTATACACACAGCAAAAATGTATCACTGCTCTGTTTCCTATACACAAAGGGAGGTCTTTGCTTCTCTCTTGGCAAATACAGCCCCTAGCTACAACCAACAGAGAGAAACTTAAGTCCAATGGACGGAAAAGAAAAGCAAGACAAAGAAGAACTGAGGTACAGTGAAGAGCTGAAAAAACAGGGCAGAAATGAAACAATCCCAGGCAGACAAAGGAGTCCGTCACAAAAATAACCAAAGGAAACAGACCAAACAAGCACGGGAAGACAGTCAAAACACAGAGCAATATCAGATCGACAGGCTAATCCAGCGACATGCTGTGTTTACCAAAAGGTTTCACTTCCCAAAGTGTATTGTTTGCTGGAGTGAGGCTTCAGTTACACAGAATTGCACACAATATAATTCAGTTTCTAGTCAACTGATACTAACGGCACCATGCAAAGAGTTAGCTGCTGGCATTTCCCACAGTTACATCAGCAACCACAACCCTCCCAAGGCAAAAATGAATCACAGAGACAAGACATGATGGGAAGATGTGAGAAGGGGGGAGGATGAGGAAGACACTATCATTGATGTATGACAGTTCAGAGGAAGACAAAAGAGATGAAAGATTGCCAATGAAATCCCAGTGGGAAAACAAACTCCTGCCGCTGCTGACCACAGTGAAATTCCTGCAGGGAAGCTGGAAATAGCAGACATGTCTCACATGGACACAGGTGGCCAGTAATCATATGACTGACCCAGAAATTTATGTTGAAGGGTACTGCTACAGATGTTTAGTGGCCATGTTCACGTAGGCTATAGTTTTACAAGTCAAGTGGTTTTACAGCTCATCAACACCTGTTTTTAAGATCACCTGCCTTTCTGTAATGTAACAGCCTCTGTGCTGTGACCTCGGCAACATGCCTTCAAAACACCATATGATGGTGACAGCTGTGCTTGTGTTAACGTTGCTGGGCTGCAGGTGAACGTTTAGTGACAGTTGAAGATTTCACAATATTTGTTTCTTACATTCAGCAACAAAATGCAAGAATATTTTCACCAATTTCCCTTGCCACCAAACAGCCTTTTCCAACATGTAATCACCGTTATTAAAGTCAAATATGGCTCTCTCCATACCAACTAAACCAAACTCCATAGGTGAAATCAGCAGTTGCTTTTTAGGTTGGCATTTTTGAAGTTTGAAGAACTTTTTTTGCTGAACGTCCACAGCAGTGCAGCTCCAAACTGGGGGCGTGTTGACCGGCATCTAATGTAGGTTGTTTTGCACCACCCTGATGAAGGCAGCTAGCCAACAATGTTAAGTGAATAAAGCATGGAAGTACTAGAGAAGAGTTGTGCAACAAGAAGACATCTGCAGAGGCCAATCTAAGTTCAGTGCTTGATGTCTCACTCAAGTATACTTTATCAGGAGGGATGCTTAGTGAACAGCAGTCTGTAGTATTCTCCAGGTCCTCCTAACTCATGTACCCTGCCAAAGCTGCCTGTTCCATAGCTGTGCTGCTTATAGAAACCGACATGGTTTCAGTCCTGTCCCACACTCACAGCCAACGCTTGCAGCGCTTTGGACAAATCTCAACATTGAGCTAATGCCTACCCCCTATCCCATCACAACATGGCATACATCCTTCATCCCACTGAGAAATGATGAGTGAGCTGCTCCCACACCATGCCTACTGCTCTCTCCAAATCTAACCCAAACAACGCCCACCCGCCCTTAATTTCCACCTCTGAGCCAAAGAGGAAATTAGCAGACCACACATCAATTTGGGCCACTCTAAACCTCAAGAGGGCCACATATATGCACACTTGAAAAATGTTAATTACAAGTATACACATAAATAGACATGGCGACTAAACTAAATGGGTTGTCTGTGACGGGGATTAACACACCACCAGCACAGCAACACAAAACGTTCCCTCTTATTGTTTGCCTGTTCTTTTTCTCTTAATCCTTCCCTGTTTCCATCATCCCCCGTCTTTGAAAAGGACAGGAAATAGAAGTGAGCTCCCCTCACATGAGTGATGTGCCTGTGTAATTAAATTCCTGACCAGACCAGCTCAGCAGTGGTGACCCTGTGGTCAAAAACAATCTTGTAGTTAAAAAAAGACACTCAGCACTGAAGAAAAACCCTTTCTAACTTTACACATAAAACACTAGCTGTATGCCTTCAAAGTAATTCGTGCAACTTCACTTAAAACCCTCAAATAATTCAGATACACAAACAAATTAACCACCAATTATTTTCATTATTGACTGATTTGCCAATAATTTTATTGATGAATCCTCCAAAATGTCAAGATGTCAGTTAAAGGTATCAGAATGTCAGTCACAATTTTCTACAGCGCATGTTGACTAGGCCTATTCAAAAAGCTTGTTTTGTCCAATCAGCTGTCCAAATGCCAGAGAAATTCAATTTACTATCGCGGAGGACAAAGAAAACCAGTGAATATTTGCAACCTAGAAGCTAGAAACTAGTGAATTTTGCTCAAACAATAAATCAATTATGAAAACTGTTGTCAGTTAATCAGTTAATTTTCAATCAGTACAAGAGTACGTGGCTAACTGTAACCTAGGGCTGTAACTAACAGTTATTCTTCATTCTTGATTAATCTGTCACTTATTTTCTCAATCAATCAGTTGTTTGGTCTATAAGTTGTTTTGGTCTATGAAATATCAGTGTTTTCAAAAGCCCATGATGATGAAGAGGAGTAAAGAAACCAGAAAATATTCAAATTTAAAAGCTGGAATCAGAAAATTAGGACCTTATTATCTGCAAGAACTACTCAAGTCAATTAATCAGTTATCAAAATAGTTGCTGATTCATTTAATAGTTGACAGTTAATCAATTAATGGTTGTAACACTGAAGTAGCATGATATTTATATTGAATAATATAATATGGTTCATAACAGGGCTGTAACTAGTGATTATTTTCATTATTGACTTTCACAATTAATGGTTTAATCTATAAAATGTCAAAAACTATTGAAAGATGCTGATCACAATTTCCCTGATTGTTGCTTGTTTAGGCAAGCCATTAGTCAAAAACCAAAACACTCTTTATTTACTTTATGAGCGACAAAAAAGCAATACTTACATTTACAAAGCTAGAACCAGCAACTGTTTGACATTTTGGCTTGAAAAATGACTGAAATGATAAATGAGTTATGAAAATGGACGGCAACTAATTTTCTTCTGGTCAACTAATTAATCGATTAATAATTGCAGCTCTAGTTTATCACAGATAATTACTTTAAACTGACCACAAATATCTCACAAAACAAACAAAAAAGTAGGCCAAGCCATATTCTAAAGTGGGTATACAGTACAGATACTTCATTTGCAAGTCAGACACTAGCAGCCTGCATTTTACAAGTGATTCTGCAGCTTTACAAGATAACTTATTGATCTCAACCAATGAATAAACAAAAAGTGAAACCCTAAAATTTCCTCAAAGGTGACTGGTGGAAGAAGAATCGGATTGGCCTGAAGTTTCTGAGCTGATGTTCCCCAGTGCACAGTCAGGTACAGTAAACACAACTGTGCATTACTGAAACGAAAGCCACAGTGGAGCTACACGCATCACCACATACGGTATAGTTATGTGGACAGGACATGTCTAAGCACTGTTTAGTCCTCTGTGTCTCAGTGTTTCCGTCCATCTGTGGAGACGTTCAGAGATGACGTTACTCTCGATGGCAGGTACTGTACATTACGTTGACCGCGCTGTGGTTGACGGCTTAGCTAACTCTTTGTCCTCCAGCGGCTGTAACGTTACTACAGTGAACTTACTTCATCGTTTCAGAGGGAGAATTGTGACACTGCTTTTATATTTTTTGTTGAATTAGGCCAGCTGACGGTGGTGTCGGGAATCACCACGACATGAGAGAAGAAGAGACTCTTTATCAGACGGTGAGTGGCGACAGATATGGACAGAAAGAGTAAACAAGACTGAAACAAAAAACAGTCCACCCACCTAGCATAACAGGCTACATCGTACCGTTTCATTGTATCGATTACAATCGTCAGCCGTTGGACAACAACAACAAAAAGCAGCAGTAAGTCGGAGTATTGATCCTCACCTGCGTGATACAACACGGAGTGCACATTTTGCGGGGAGACAATAAATAAAATCCGTGTCAGGGTGAGAAGACGATCTCGCTGCTTCCTTCAGTCGCTTTCTTCTTCTTCCACATGAAATAACCAGCAGCACAGCACACGGGGAACAAACGCGCCTGTCCTCCTCAAACTGCTCTGACCTCCCTCCTCCTCCTCCTCCTCCTCCTCCTGCTGCTGCTGCCTGGCCGCTGTCGCCGCTGTCTCTCCTCCTCCTCCTCCGTAATTCCTCCCTGTCTCTCCTCCCACTGCACATCACCAACAAAAAGCTGACACAAAGCTGCGCTGCCTCTGCCACAGACAGCAAGTGGTTAAACCACATCATTAAATACGTTATGACAGTCTTATTTAAAACATATACATACATGTCTCTCCTTTCATTACAAATCAAAGTCCATCATAAAGACAGATGTCATACTAATTAAAATCACAGCAAGATATAAACATGAATAAATCCCTGCTTAGAGTTACAATATAAGACATCAAGCAATATAATATACGGCAATGTAGAACAATTTTATGCGAGTATTAGGGCAGTTGAAGGTTTGACCTACATTTGAGCCCTATTTGTGATTTTTAAATATTTTATTACATTTCATTTCCACGTGATACAGCAGAGAAAGGGAAAAAAAACACCAATGTGGCAATGTAAAATAAATATTCAGGTAAAGGACATTAATAATAATAAATAATTTTATATATTAATTAGAAAAGCTAGTGGGTCCAGAAAGAAAGAAAGAAAGATGATAAAAAAAAGGATGAAAAAATAGCCAGGGCAGGAAAGAGGGACAATAGAAACAGTTGCATCAAAAAGATCTGCAGTACATATCAAATTATCTCAATAAAAAATTATAATATAAATCATAACAATTCCCACAATAGACTCCTATTGATAATAGGTGCTAAATTTAACATAACCACCTTTAACATTCATATGAGCCAATATCTTATTAAAGTTATCCTCTCTTATATGTGGAGCAGTTGTATTTTATGTGGTTGCCTAAAATAATTCCAACAACTGTAATAACCACCATTATGAAAAATCATGATAGCCTTTATTCCCATGTAGACAAAATTTATGCAATAACAGAATGGTGAGACCTAAAAGACCCAATTTGCCACACTTTTTTTTAACTTCTCATAGCTTGATTAGGGTCGAGCAGTGCTGTGTTATGTCATGTCATTTCATGTTATGTTATTATCGTCTCTGCCAGTTTATTTAAATTAGTTACAAAATAAATGTAATTGTAATATGTAACAGTTACTGGGAACAAATATGTATTTAAATTACAGTTGCCAATAACTACAAAGGTGTCACATCCACATATTCATTATCTCCTTTCTTTATTCTCTTTACTATCAAGTGCACTCTTGTAGTGTTATGTTACATTATGTTATTGTATCATGTACATACAAGTGTCCAGCCCACATATCCTTGGAAGACTTCAAAAAATGCTGTTGCTTAAAACATAATATAATAGTAATAAAACATGAAATAACCCTCATCTTCAATCTCATCTATATCACATTACAGAGTAAGTATTTTCTCTGCATGGAAACCAGTACACATTAACATACGCTTCCTGTGCATACAGAAACCTTTGACGTGTGGTTAAATTCTGCTTTATGTAAGACTCAAAGTCTTAATCATTCCACTTCAAATCAACCCACATGCACGTCTTGCTGATTCAGACATATGAGCAAGTTTCCCTTTTTCCCACAAACACTGCTCATATTCTGAAACAGCATGTGGGCAACAGTGTGGTTTTTCCAACACAGTGGACTTTCTGGCTAATGAAACGAGCCAGAGCTGATAAGGCCGTTACTGTAGCTCTCTATGACTGTGCTGCTGTTTGCCAGACCAGTCATCTGACCTAGTCACACAACACATACGCACACTGTAGTCACTCACCGCCACCAGACAAAGTCATTGTGCCCCCTCTCAGTGCTATATTGTGGACATTTATAAATAGGCATGAATGACACAGGGTGTCCTCTTTATGAACTTCGGACACATTGACCTCAAATCCACGACCCTCTCTGTTCAGATCCAAAATGTGGTCGTACTGGACAAGTGCATGGTAAAACTTTTGTAAAATCAGTCAGACACATTTTGAGGGAAATTCAAGCATGACATCAGTGACCCTGAAGCAGACAACATGTAATATTACACAGAAACTGTAAATACAAATCTGCACTGGCTTTTGTTTTAGGATAAGAAACAGATCTGATTTGATATGAAGACTGTATTTTTCAGCTGTGACATATCTCCCTCTACCCCTGTCTTCTTCTCTAATCTGAATCCTGTTTGACAGGCAACCAAAAGGGCAGCAGAACGCCTGCCGGAGCATCAGGCTTCCAGCATGTCAGACTGCGTTGGATCACAGTAACGTTGAAGACAAAAGACAGGGAGGGAAAGATATTTCTAGTGGCACATTGTTGCTTGACACCGTCAAGTCTAGCGTCACCCTGTCTGCCCTAAAGACACGGCTTCTGCCACACAACACACACCTCTTTCCGTCTGACTCTCACTAGCACGCAGAGTAAATAAACCACAAGTACGTTTCTGTCCACACATATTCAAAACGTGAGAAAGTAGACTGTGAATACTAACATGAATTTAGCCTGCACCCTGTGGGCTGTATGGGTGTTATTGTGTGAATTTTTAAGCTAGCAGGAAAAGCTATTAGCTTGTTAAATAAAATTGCACTCACATTTAGCTGCACTAATGCTTTACTGTAGTGTACTTGACTTAACCCTTGACTACAACACAATGTGATGTGTTTCTGACTGTCATTTAACTTTTGTATTGTCCTTTGTGCTGTCTATTGCTGAGTGTGACTATTGCTACGTTCACACTGCAGGCAAAAGAAGCCCATCGTGATTAAGATCTAGTTTTTACACTGCAATCTGAGCAGCACAGATTTGGGCTATTTTCATATGTGATCCCAAATCACCAGATCTGACTTTTTGCAATGCCATCTCAGTCTGGGCAGCCAGAGTTTAAGCCACTTTTATGTCATTCACTCGCCTGAAGTGTCTTACAGCAAGACTCTTGTAGAGAGATGCTGACAGATGTTGTTTTTAGTTTTTGAGGAAATATATTTGTGTGAAGCCCTTCACATCACGATCCCACCACTCCTGTCTCTGACTCCACATCCACACACACCTCCATACAGAAGTAGCAGCGATTAATCCACAAAAAGTCAGAGGTAAAAATTTGGCTCTTCGTCCTCATCCTTGTTATCATCTGCTCCCAAATTCACTGGCTTCCACTGCACAGCAGCTTAGAAGTGAAAATGTACACTGTAAAGTGTCACACATTTGTTATTGTTCTTTTGTGTATGAGGTTAAATTCAGGACCGAGAAAAGTTCACACTAGAATCTGATATTGGTTATATTTTAAAAGTAATGCAAACAGCCAAACAAACAAACAGTCAAGTCAAGTCTTAACTTTTATATTGTCCTGTGTGCTGTCTATTGCTGTGTTGCTCTTAGCCTGTGAAACAAATGCCCCCTGGGGATTCTAATAAAGTTTGAAAATTCACACATTTCTACCACTGAGGACAAATAGTTCTTAATAAATCATATTTTACAAAGGTTTTCAAAGTCTGAGACTGTGACAAAGCTTGGAAAAGAGTGCCCACCCTTAGTTGACTTGCTTAGTTTTCCTAATTTCCTGAAAGCCTGTGGGATCAGGATTATGTTATATGATCCCACTGACATTCAACAATTGAACAAATACCTAACATTGCTCTTTCATAGAACTTAAGACCACACAAAACACATATAAAAGATCTGCCTGAGGGTATTTAGGCTATTCTATGTGATCTCCTTTTGATAACTAATGTATAAACTAATAACAAAAACTATTATTTTTTCATTCTGATTCACAGGGCTTCCCCTGAAACAGTTTGGAGTCCCCCAGGCCGCCCACGTACCACTTTGAAAACCTCAGATTACAATTTAATGCAGTTTGATGGTGAGTTAAAGTAGTAAACTTAGAGCTTCCCATGTGTGCATTTGCACCATTTATTGGTCTTACATACAAAAAATAAAAATACATATACATGAAATAAATCAGGCTTGCTCGTTTGGTTGTTCTCTTATTCGGTCACATAAATAAACATATTCCAGCAGGCTCGCAGAGCTGAGGCATCATTGTTACAATGAAGAAAGACCAGAGCCAGCACTATTGACCACAGACAGTCTGTTACACATCACTCCATGGAACGCTGAACACAGCAGCACTGAGGATACTTCAAACACTCTCCAACTGTTATAACAGCTACCATCTCTAAAATGTCCTAAAGTCAACCACGTCTGAGCCTTTTCCCCTCTGCTGGTTCTGGACTTTTTTTTTTTCCAATCCAGTGGCAATCCTGAGCAATGCGGGAACAATGAGCCACGCAGTGTGAAGACGGTGATCAGATTTACCAGCTCCCATCTGGTCAAAAAATCAGCTTCTTCTTCATCACAGCTGAAAATAACATTGAGAAAGTTGTTACAAGCATTAGAAAAAAAGCACCTCAGAAAAATACTGTGTCTACACTACATGTTCAAGTACAACTACTTCCATCTACTGTCGATATTTCTCTCTGTAATATACTGGAGCAAAGCGTAACAGTCAACCCATATATTTTCTAAACCACAGGAGGAGCTGGAAAAGCTTTGAACCTCCCAGTAACACCAAGGTCCTCCTTCAGTAAAACATACCCTGCCACAATCCGCTGAGCTGTCTGCTCATGTGTGTGTTCAACTTCACTATATTCTGACTTTCTAACTGCACTTAAACATGCAGCCAACACCCTTTGAATTGCTAGGTTCAATCAAGTGCTATTCTAGATTTATGACCGTACTGTGCGTAAGTATGAGAACGCAGGAGGAACGGTTCATGAGGCTAAAGTTTCACAACATGCTATATGTACGTTTGGTCTGAGTGGAATGTTCTAAAATTTCCAGTTCCTTTCAAGACACTTCCCTTTTTGGTGTTCAACCCACAATTTAAATAGTTTCGCCATAATAATATTGACATGCTTTGATTATGGCTATATCAAGTGCAAAGAGGTACTTAGTGGATTATGGGTACATATACAGTAGCATCTATAAGCTGATATGTGTTGATTACTTGTCTCCAGGCCCTCGATTTTCCTCTTGAGCCCGACTGTTTCCTTTTCCCTCAGAGCCTCGACTGAGCTGTTGGGTCGGGGCAGTTGGGGACCAGGAGTGGGACCAGGTCGATTACTGAAGTACCTCATCTTCAGAGCCTGGACAACAACAGACAGCAGAATAAACATGTCACCATTTGCGGCTTGGCAATCATTCTTGAAAAAGAAATATCTGGTATTTGGCAGATCATATATGCACATAGAGTATCATCCTGTAAATGTCTTTGCCACCTGTGGCTCAAGTCTGATGTTTTTAAAAGACAACTGTTTCCAAGAAGATTAAACATATCCCAACATCGTACTTTGTTTTTTACCTTGTATCTTACTTTTTATTGTCCCTTTCATCTTTGCACATAACTCTGCAAAGTTAGGCTGAATTTGAGAGTCTGAGTCTTAAATTTTCCACACACAGTCTGTGCCTGTCCATGTGCCATCAGGGCCTCTCAGCCTTTTGTTACTTAAGTTAAAAAAATGCAAAAACAATTCCAGCTTCCCAAATAAACGAGAAAAAACAAACAAACAAACAAACAAAAAAGGATCCTGTGCCGCAGACTCTGATGCCAACTAGACAGCACTCTGAGCGCCATGGCCCACTGGTTGAAGATGGCTACTCTCCTGCACTTCACGTACCCCAGCTTGGGACTAAGGGCTCTCTGAGATCAACTGGTCGCAGCAGATGGCAGCTCACCCTACAGCCTGGTTATATGGAGGTTTCTGTCTCTAAAAAGGACACTTTTCCTCGTCACTGTTGCTTTAGTGTTTTTTCTTGATGGGAATTGTTGGATCTCTGTAAATAGCATTATAAAGACTACAGACTTGACCTGTTCTATATGAAAAGAGATAACGACTGTTATGAACTGGCGCTATATAAATAAAATTCACTTGCTATCTGCTGTTTAAAGACATCTGAACAGGTTTCCTAAATATCATGTTGATCAAACTCACCATTTGGGAAACAAGTTATTGAAATGTTCAACTTCTGATTGTCTGATTTTCTTGAAACATGTTCACTCAGAACCTGCTACGAATAATGTTTCTCTCAAAACATGTACATTCAAAGATAAAACATCTATTGCATATCTGTCCATCCTGGGAGAGAGATCCCACCTCTGTGGCTCTTCCTAGGGTTTCCTCCTTTTTTCCCCCAGTTATAAGGTTTTTTGGGGGGAGATTTTCCTCACCCAGATCAAGGGTCTAAGGGTGGTCATACACCGTACAGGTTGTAAAGCCCCCTGAGGATTCTGGCTCTTAAAAACACATTTTGACTTGACTTTAACTTGAATGCAATTCAGAATTGCATCTAAAATGAACATGTAAAATGGGCCAAGGCTTTTAGGCCAGCTGTTGTCTTCAACTTCTGCACACATTTACCCATAACACATTATTCCAGTAAAGTGAAAGTGAAAACAGCTACTGCACTTTAGTGGTGTATTACCTGTGTAGCTGTGGTCCTTGTCGAGGGGTTAAAGGTGAAGAGGCCCTGCAGCAGCTCTAATAAGTCATCTCCAGCTGCACTAAATATGTGTTCCAGAGGAGTGCCAGGAAATAATTTGAAGGACACATAGTCTGGTAGACTGCTCATTCCCTGCAGAGACGTTTTACAAACAAATGTAAACAAGGATCCTCGCATGTAAAAACAAAACGTCAGTGGGAATAAAACAGACACCAACCGGCCATGTCTCTTCTGTGGGCGTCCCAAGAGCCTCAAAGATCTTAGTCAGCTGGTCAAGATCCGAGTCTCCAGCCAGGAATGGTATCTATAGCAGAGGAGGATATTAGCATGGACAAAAAAAATAACAGCATCACTGGTTAATGTATGAATGTATTTATGAAGTGAGGTTTGTGTACCCGAAGGAGTAGCTCTGCCAAGATGCATCCCACTGCCCACATGTCCACACCCACACCGTACATCCTGGCACCAAACAGGAGCTCAGGGGAGCGGTACCATCTAGGAAAAGGAGAAGAGTTACATATGGAGTTGTCATATTTCTTAAAGGGAGTTTGGCATAAAATTCTCTCCAGAGAGAGCAGGGAACTTTAGTGTCATTCAAAATGTTGATACTGTATGCATATACTGTAAATAATTTGTCACCACTACAGAGACACTAGGTAACTGCTTAAGTGTCCGGCATCGATTGCGGTTAATCATTGGTTTACAGTATAATAATGTGTGTTTGTATTGATTACTGACTGTTGTCTAATTGTGCAAATACTGTTGTCAACATACACTACTGGTATTCAGTTATTATAGGGAACCAGTTGGCTATGATAACCCTTAACGAATCACTTATTGTTACTGCACCACTGGTTTTGGCCTTGTGTCCTACATTTTGGCTGCCATGCCCCCAAACTTTGTATTTATCAAAGGCCAAATTGGCCTCGCCTTAAAATGACTTAATTCCAGTCCTGCATTTAAACAAGAGAATACAAGATTTACTGCTATCCATCCAATAATATTTGCTCTCACACACGTCCTAACCAGTTGCAAATGTCCACAAAAATGCAACATCCTCACTAGTAACATTTAAAGGTTGAATAAGTTGATTTTGTCAGTTGCTGTTAGTAAAGATAGCTGATTGAGTCTCATTCCCAGGATGTCAAATATTGACGTTTTGAGTTGGTAAAGCATCCCAAGCACCACAAAATAATAAGAAAATGAGAGGGTATAGGTACAGGCATGGATGCAGCTGCTACCGCTCACATCTAGTGTGTTGTGGGTGATGACGGAGAGGGATTTTTGTAAGAGTCATTGTTTTTTTTTTGCCTTTATGTATTAATCAATATGAATAAAATTAAGCAAGAGGACTTGGAGGTATAAAAGATTTCCTATGAGAGCAACAGAAACACATGGGAATGTACAGAAAACATTATTAACACAATAAAATAAACAAAAAGCACAAACCTGGTAACAACTTGATGTGTGTAGACTCTGTTGGGGCTGCCAAAAGCTTTGGCCAAACCAAAATCAGCCAACTTCAAAACTCCATTACCATCTAATAGCAGATTATTGGGCTTCAGATCCTGGAAATACAAGGTATAGCAAAATGTACATTACTGACTGTGTGTGTGCATGTGCGTGTGTGTGTGTGTGTGTGTATGAAGTACAACTGCTCTTACTCTGTGCAGGACCCAGTGTTGATGCATATACTCTAATCCCTGTAGAGTCATGAGGATGTAGGCTTTAATGTTGGCTGGAGTCAGGACGAGGCTGGTGTCTTTGATGATCACCTTAAAGAGACAATTAAAAAAAGCCGGATATCTTACAACTAATGATCTTCCATCTATTACTTCATGCTTCACGAAGCTGCAGGCTACACATTCAAAATAACATTAAACTTAGTGGAGCAGATCAGAGCTGTGTACACAGCTGGAACCACGTTCGACAGCACAGTTCAGATTCAACCTCTCACCTAGAACCCTCATTGTTCTACCAGCCCCACAAACTGGCTTCAGAACCCTTCTGCGTAATGTTATCGCCAATAACAGCATCCAACATCTGGAGATAATTACCTCGTTCTGCCAAATCTAAACATGTGCCCCAAAAATAGTGTTTCAGCAGCGGTAATAAGATGAGCATTATATTTCATCCTCATGTCTGTCCTGTCTGTCTGCTGCTTGTGAGACACTAATGGCATCAATTCATTGTGAGAGCCAAGAGCGGAGTGCTATTGATTTTTTAAAGCGTGCTTATCTTGTTTTGCATCGTTCTATTAGAGGCTGATGTATTGGTATTAGGCGACCATCTGGAGCCTTGTATGCTAAAACAGGCCAGAGGAGGAGGTGGGGAAACATATAAAAGCTTAGTGACCTGGTGAAAACACTTAATGGTTAGATGAGGGCGCTCACCCCGCTATCTTTATCATCCTGGTCATATTTCCTGTTACTCTGTATGTCATCTGACTTCACACCTCTCAATCTCAAGTTTCTTCTTCTTTGACCTGCTCTGCAAATCAGTGTTGTAACAAAAATCATTAAACTGAAACCCAAATGTTAAAACGCCCTTTCCCTAATCACTAATGCAATAAAGTTTCCATCTGGTGAGCCACTAATTAAATGCAAGATCTTTTACAGTGCTTTGGTTAGCATGAATGATTAATGTACCTCTCCAAACACAGACAGCCATATGTATGGGGATTATAAACATCTGCACAATGTGATCCATAATGATGGCAAGGTGTTATGAATAAAATAATGGGAAACCAGTAAAGATTTATTTTCCAAGTCTGTAGTTTGCAAATATTTTCCTTGGAAAAGTTATTTAGTTAGCTAAATATAATTAAAAGTAAAAGTTAACGGACTAGTGTGTAGGATTTAGCAGCATCTAGCAGTGGGCTCTCAGATTGCAAACACATTGTCTTACTTTCTCCTCCTAATTGTGTGGGAAAACCTATGGTGGCTACAAAACTCATGCAAAATGTGATATATTGTGTCTAGAGCCACTGTTTGGTTTGTCCATTCTGGGCTACTGTAGAAATGGCATTGCAACATGGCTGACTCAATGGAAGAGGACCAGCGGCCTCTGTAGATATAAACGACTCATTCTAAGGTAATGAAAATGCAACAACTCTTGTATTCAGGTGATTCTACACTAAAAACATACTTATGAATATCACATTCCATTTCTGCCATCCTCTGCCAATACGCCCCTATAAATCTTACATAATGGACCTTTAATTTAATGCACAATAATTGGTAGCTTAGCTCACAACACTTTCCAAGTAGCTTGCCCACCACTGATCATATGAACTGACTGGATGTTCTTTTTTTAACTGGAGTCTAGGGAGTAAAAATAGTCATTGAATTGATTCAAAGAACCAGTGTGTAGGATTTAGTGCCAGCTAGTGGTAAGCTCGCAGATTGCAAACATCTCATCTCACTCTCTCCTTCCAATTGTGTAGGAAAACCTATGGTGTGTTGTTGTGAATAAAATAGTGGGGAAACCAGTAAAGCTTTATTTTTCAAGTCTGTAGTTTGCAAATAATTTCCCTGGAAATGTTTTATATGACTAAATTTAAGTATAAGTAAAATTTAATGAACTGGTGTGTAGGATTTAGTGGCAACTAGTGGTGAGCTTGCAGATTGCAAACACATTGTCTCACTTTCTCCTTCCAATAACGCAGGAAAACCTAAAGTGGTTGTGAACCTTGTGCAAAACATGATACACTGTATCTAGAGCCAGTGTTTGTTTGGTGTAAATCTTACACAATTTCCACATATGTCCTACACGTATATGCTCATGGATTTCATGTACATATTAAGTCACCATATTCTCATATACCTTGTCAGACAGCATTCAGTAAAAGTTTTAATCATTAACACTCAAATAAACATGATTTTTCCCAGAGCTGATGATGGAGTTGCTCATGTGCAGTACTGATCAGGTAGGATGTATGAATCAACTACTGATAGGGCTCATTCTGAAGTAATGAAAACTATGATCTCATTTTCTGGTGATTATATTCTATGAAATCATACTTATCAATATTATATTAAATTTCTGCCACATTCTGTCAATAAATCATGCACTGAACAGTTAAGTTAATTAGGACACATCAATAAAATAGAATTAATTCTGCTCAACACATTACAGATTCTAGGAAACAACATATTCAATTCCTGGCAAGAGAAAAGAAAAAGGAACTGTGAAGCGACCACAAACTCTTTCAATGTAGTTACATCACAATCAGAACTAAGTGGGCTGTTGTGCAGGATTACATAACATTGTACGATGTTATTTTGTATACCCTTGAAAAGAATCCAAGAGGAAAAGATCTATTTTTCAAGAGTAAGGAACTATCTCACCTCCAGATCTGTTTCCATGAAATCAAACACCAGGCTGATATTAGATTTGTGTCCGAAGGCATCCAGCAGCTAAAACACACCACACATGAAATGTTAATGCTCAGTCAAATATAGGAGAGGGATTTTATGTACACAGTATTGAAAACTTATTCTTTTTTTTCTCACAAATAACACCAGTAACACATGTATTTGAAAATACAAATGTAGTAATGAATGTTGTCCTACCCCAATGATATTTGGATGATGCAGCTCCTGCAGCAGTTTGATCTCTCGAAGAGCTGTCCTGTTAATGCCTGTTATTGAAAAATTATAGTCATTAAGCCAATCTCAAAAATGAAAATTCAGTCATTATCTACTCACCCTCATCTTGGGTTTAGTTGTGAGAAGATACTGACTGAATTTTCATTTTGGGGTGAATTATCCCTTTAACAGTTGGACGACACTGTGTGGTTAAAAAAAAAAAAAGACATTAAATGTTTGACTTCCTTACCATCTTTCGCCTCAGTTCTGTGTCCAACTTTAATCTAACAGAAAAAAAAGACAACAGCTTAGTGCTAGACACCAGCATAGCATTCAGATGCTAACTAAAGTCCAAATTATGACAGTTTCTTGTACCTTTTTAATGGCAACTATGGTATCAGTGGTTTTGTCTCTGGCTTTGTACACTGTGGCAAACTGTAGAAGAGAAATAGAGAACAATAAGTACAGAAAAACAGAGCTAAACACATATTTTTGTTTGCTGTGTTCACAGCAGCATGAAGCAGCAGGGCTTTGTTGACATTAACAACCGGCTAACGCTTGTTAGCTTTCTATCAGACTTTATCAAGGACCGGTTAGAAGCTGCAGGGCAGGACAATACACAGATAATAAAGACCGAAATCTTTGTTATTTGTCTCGACGTACCTGACCCTCTCCAAGGAAATCCAATTTCTCGTATCTTTTAGATCTGGACTTTACATCTAGCGCCATGATAGCTAACTGTCAATTTCACGAGTAGCCGCTTCCTGCCTGTTAAAGGTCCACACGTTCTTCTTCCGGGTCAAAGGAGGTTTTATATTGAACAACAGTGCCACCTACCGGCTTAATCTGTCCAACAGTGACAACACTAAACCACTGAAGTAACCTCTGAAACAGCAACAATTTAATATGATTTACAGGGGATTATGTTATTGTAATTTTTATTGTGAATCCCGTGACACACCAAAAAGTGTCAGTTTTTCCCTCATAGGATATTATTATTGAAGAAAAATGGGACAACAACTTATTTTTATTATCAACATTATGTTTTTGAACAAACATAAAAACCTTCACATACATACATACATGCCCCACTGTACATATCAAAATAATAAAGTAAAATCAATAATTAAATTTATTTAAAAATAGGGGTTCAAGCAATAGCAATGACAAGAATATTCAGTGCATTAAGGAATACAACTAAATTGCAAAGGGATTTGAGTGCAAGAGGTTTCAAGTATCTATTTACTGGAATACTGATCATTATTTTTCACACTTTAACAATGATCATTCTACTAAGGTTGTAAATTTTGTGCATTTTTCCGATAGTCTTCATAATTGGAATTTATAAATTAAGCATTAATGATTAATGACATGCAAAACACATTCTTTTATTTATTTTTACATATTTTCATTTCATTAATTTTTTCCCTATTTTTTTTTTCTCTCAATTTAAGATGAAATCTAGGTTTCTTCATTCAACAGACAAAACGATGTCAAATGATACAAATCATTAATTCCTATACTATATTATCATTTAATATATTTTTAATCAGTTAAATTCTTTAACATCCACACTTTCTGCCCAACCTTATTGCAGAAATACTACTCCTAATATTGATGTAACTGCTACTTGGCTACTGCTACTACTTCTATCAGGCCTTAAACTACTACCAATAATAGCCACTACTATCAATAATAATAATAATGTTTGGCATATTTACAAATAAACAATTCTCAGCTGAAATATCATACGTTATCAAATTACTGTCAAATTGATAAACATATGTAGTAGGTTTATCTGAAAAAAAAAACAAAAAAAACGATGTAGCCTCAGGTATTTTATTAAATTTTACATTCAAAGGGAAGTGCTATTCCTTTGTTTTTATATCACCTTTTGTTTAACAGTTTATATTTTTATATTTTATATATTATATTGTGTCATATTCTTTAATATGACTCCAACTGCTACAAATATTCTGAATAATACTGTCATAATAATACAGTATCAGTTTTCATTCTGCACTTTGTATGATCACTTAATCGATGAAAGAAAACCAAATCTCAGCACAGATCTGATCTACTCTAAAATTCCTGCAACATTTCGCAGTTATGATGCAATATGCAATACTGTTATGTTCCAGACAGTTTGCCTTTTTTCTTTCATTTTTTTTTTTCTATCAGTTAGCAGTTTGACATCTGTCTCTTGGGAGTCTCTTCTGTCAGTTAGGAAGGTTTTGTGATCCATGCACCACTGAACACATCTCTACATCCCATCTCCATACACAGCAGATACCCTCACATCCCACAGGATTAGGCATGGCTCCTCTCCTTTGACCCTCACACACACACACACACAGGCACACACACACACACACACACACACACACACGTATGCACACACACACTTTCTGTCTCTCCACTGACTTTCATTTTCATGTTAAGTTTGACAAGAGGAGTGTGAAGGATCAGCAGGCCTAATACACCCCTCATTCTCCCCCTACAGATGCATGCACATTCATATCCTGACAGCTCACAGATGTGACTGACAGGACCGTATGTGCCCATGCAACCATGCAGAGAATAGGAGAGAAGAGAAGAGAAGAGAAGAGAAGAGAAGAGAAGAGAAGAGAAGAGAAGAGAAGAGAAGAGAAGAGAAGAGAAGAGAAAAAGAGACTGTGCACGCAAAAAAGATAGAAGTACTCAAAAAAAAATTAAATATTTGGAGTTAGTGTTACATACACTCTTTGATAACAGTTAGATTAAATTATTTAAACCAACTCAACTTTTTCAGTCTCTAAAGGGGGCCATGAAAATGTTTCAGAACCACTGCTCAAAACAAATTTGAAAGTTTTCAATACTTACTTTAACTCCGATTTGAAAAAAAACTTTTACACTTATTCCGAATTTGCTTCCCACAACATGTTCCAAAAATGTTGCGCCAGGAGCAACAAAAGACTGGGAAAGATATCGAATGCTCAAAAAACACCCGTTTGGAACATTCAAAAGATAACCAGCACCGTCCTTCATAAGCATGGATGAGGTGATGTTCACCACTTTGTGAAAAACTGGGTGGACAAATAGTCCAGCAGTTTAAGAAAAATGTTTCTCAATGCAAAACTGCAAGAATGTAGGGATTTCACCATCAACGATCCATAATGTTATTAAAAGATTCAGAAAATCCAAAGAAATCTCTGCATGTAGGGGTCAAAGCAGAAAGCCAACACTGAATGTTACCGCTCAGGCGTCACTACATTAAAAACTCAAATAAAAACCCACATAAGTGTATAAAGAATATTACTACATGGGCTTGGGAGCACCTAGGAAAACTTTGTCATTGCATCTACACATGCAAGTTAAAACTCAGCCTTTCAAACTGAAAGCTATCCATCAACACAGTCCAGAAAAGCTGCAGATTACTCTGGGGACCAGGCTCCTCTGAGATGGACTGATGGACAGTGAAAAAGTGTGCTGTGGTCTGATGAGTCCACATTTCAGATTGTTTTCCCAAATCATGGACATTGTGTCCTCCTGGTCATCCAGGACCATCCAGACTGTTACCAGCACCAACCTCATAAACCAGCATGTGTGATAGTATGGGATTGTGTACCTTCATGGTAAAAGAGTTCAGGTACTTGACCGGCCTGCCTGCAGTCCAGACCGGTCTCCCATTGAAAATGTGTTGAGCATTGAGGAGGCCAAAGTACGTCAATGGATTGGACTGCTGAGAACCTGAAATTGTATATCAAACAAGAATTAGAAAGAATTTCACTTTCAAAACATACGCAGTGAGTATCAGTATGAGTATCAGTTCCCAAATGTTTACCGAATGTTACGTAAAACAAAAGGTGACGTATCACAGTGATAAACATGCTCCTGTCCTAAAAAACAATAAAGTTAATTGGTTTGAACATTAAATATCTTGTCTTTGTACTGTATTCAACTGAATATAAGTCGAAGGGATTTGCAACTCACTGTATTCTCAATTTATTTATGTTTTACACAGTTTTACAGTGAAGAGAAGCAGCAGTGAAAGTTGTTCTTGGCATTGTGTCATCAACCTTTAGGGACATAGAGGCGGGCTTAATGTGGACCATAACTGTCCAGTGGTGGACATAACTCAGACCCACTTACATCATTCGCTCTAAAACAAATGTGACACATTGATGTCCTCCCCTAATTCTGATATGATTTGAGGGCATTCTTGTGCTCGTTCCCCTCAGTCTCTCTGCGATTCTGTGGACAAGGAGAGTTATGGATACATAAATGATTCTGGTGGCGTTTATACAGTTTGTCACAGTAAATCTCATGATAGCATGGGTAACATTATGCACAATAACTCACTCTGGTTATATGTCACATTAGCAGATGGTGATGCTGTTGAGCTGGCGTGTATGTGTGTGTGTGTGTGTGTGTGTGTGTGTGTGTGTGTGTGTGTGGCTCTGTTTGACGGGCAGGAGGAGAGTGAAACCACAGGGCTGTTTATCAAACTCATAGGAAGTGGGTGTTGTTGAGCGAGGACGTGTCGCACCACCACATCCTGCTGCTGGGAAGCAGCTTCAGACGGGGCAGTGGTGTTCACACGATGTACAGTAAACAACAAATGCAGGCCAGGTGTCTTTTTTTTTGTGTGCGTGTGTTTGTGTGTGCGGTATGTGGCCACTTCATTCTTCCCCTGAAACACTGTACACTGATTGTAAAGCCATTATAATCTGGCCTTTAAAGAGGGAGCGAAGATGAGGCTGGTCAGGTGGTCCCCCAAGATGTGTTTTTTTTTTTTTTTTTACAGTTAATTTCCTGTTTGCGTCGCCCTGCCTTGCGCAGATTCTGGTAACAAAGTGACAATCAGATTTGTTGTAAGTCACTGCCACCCACAACCCATGCATATCACATCAAAATGCAGAAAACAAAATCTAAAAATCTGATCAAAGTGTGAGATCTTTAAAGGAGAGGGCATTTCAGCTATTACCCTGTTTGATGTTTTTCTCATTAATTGTTCCATTTGACATTTTAGTCATATTCTATGCCCTTTTTTACAGAGGCTCTAAAAAACATTCAGCCAAGGACCCTCTAACAAAACAGCAAAAATACTGAGGAATAATTTGACATTGCTTATTTTCTACACTTCTGCTGTTTTAGTTCTTTAAAAAAACATGTAATATAACATGTTATAAAAATATTTGCACCATCTGAACAAAAGGCTTTGATATACTGGTTTTATCAATATCTGTTGAATATTATTATCATATTGATATAACATATATGATAATGTTGTCAGGCCATATGGACCTTTCATTTATCAGTTCATCTGGTTGTCTTTTTACCATCCATTCAGTGCAATGGAACTTTTTAAAAGCTTTTATACAGTTATATTTTCTCCACTTGCTTATATTGTGTGTAATTCATTTGCCAATAAAAGACAAAATGCACAGTAAACAAAGTTGAGGATGAATTAGATTTTATTTCAAAATTCTCTTTAAATTTTGCAGTGATATCATTATTGTGAATTCTTTTGGCTACGATAATCGTGTAAAGAAAACTAAAAATGTGACAGCCTTAATCTCAATGCAGAGCACCCAACAAACAATCAGTTCAGTTAGCTACAACCTACACTGCTCAGACATGTATACATGTGAGTTCACAATTCTGCCACCATTAATCATATATTATACATCAGTGTTAAAGGGAGTTCATTCCAAAATCAAAAATTCATGTCTTTCCTCTGGCTTTTAGTGCTATTTATCCATCTATCATCTCCTCTCCAATATAATGGAACCAGATGGCTTTAGTCCTGTGGTGCTCAAAGCACCAAAAAATACATTTGACTCAACAGCATCTCTTTCCAGAAATCATGTATAATCCAAAGACCTTGTTGTGAGCAGTTTCATGTGGGATCTACTTTCTTTCTGGAGTAGAATCTACCAGAATTACTTTTTAAAAATAGAAAGAAAGTCGTTCCAACACGAAACTGCTCTCAACAAAATCTGTGGATTATCTTGAGTAAGTGGGTCATGATTTCTGGGAAGAGACATTGCTGTTTTTCAAATGTATTTTTTGGTCACTTTAAGCAACACAAGCTGAGTGCCATTTAGTTCCATTAGAGTACTGGAGTGAGGGCAGACTTCTCCTATAACTCTGCAATGAACACCAGAACTAAATAGCACTACAGGTAAAATACATATTTTGGATTTTGGGATGAAGTGTCCCTTTAAAGATAGACAAGCCACCACTTTATTTAAAGGACCACAAACACGATGAATCATGAAGAAGTGAAGCTTAGTTGATCATGATTACAACACTTGGAATTCAACAGAATTGATGCAAACTGCTGTGACTGGTCAGATTTTTTCCCTGTCACTTTAACAGCAGACTTCCCAATGAAGAAGACACGAACATCATCAGTAACTCAGAAATAATGATGATTGAAATATAGAAGTTGTTGCATTAATTAATTAATGCGTTGTTCTAGATTTTCCTGCATGAAGTCACATATGAATTCATGATAATTCACATCCCCTTACCATAAACTGTTACCTAGTCATTTATTGTTCCATTTGACATTTTAGTCATATTCTGTGCCCTCTATTAGGCCAATAAATTGGAAAGATAATATCTGAAATGAACTTTGGGACACTCACTAAGTGTGTAAGAGAAGAATGATTCAGCGCTATCAGTGCTGCTGTCTCATACACCTGCTGTGTGTTTCTGTCCTCGTTTTACTCACTAAGTCTCAGGGGAAGTGGCGGTGTTCTGTCATCTAGGGAGTTTTCCTCTTTGTTTCTGTTTCTGACTCTTTCACATAGGCCCCCCCACACGCACACACACACCACACACATGCACACGTAAGCACACACTTACAAATGCAGCTGTATCTGACCACATGCACAGTTATAACACAACAGGATGTTGTAGGGTGGATGTTTGAGGTGTGAAGGTTCACACAAGTCGTGACAAACAATATCTGTTTCTGAGAACTAATTATTTATCGCTCCTGTGTTTAATGGATGTGGCCCCTCTTAATCCGAAACTCATTTTTTAGTTATATCTTTGTCCTCATATAAACCAGGATTTGAACCCAAATGCATCTAACTTGTGACAACTGTTCAGTCCACAACATGATTCACTTTGCCCGTTTCACATTTTATTCTTTGCAGATGTCTGTAGTGACAAGACAATACGAAGGCAGAAGGACAAACAGAAGGACAATCATTATCTTCCTTGCTGCTGTTTGTTTACAACCAACGCAGAGATTCATCAAATTGCTGCTGTCAGTCCTGGGCTGCATTGTTAGATGCCAGAACTGTCAGTTTGAATAAATATTAGGGCAGAATTTGTTTTGTTCACCACCGTCTTCCTCCAGCATCTGAGACATCAGTGTTCACCGGGGGCTTGTGGAGGACTTCAAGATGAGCCCACTTGATAGCTGGGCTCATACAGAGACAACATTATGATAATGTCACTATAAGTAGCAGGGGGATGGGCGCAGTGTCATCTCCTCACATAGACAGAGCCAGCAGGGAGTCCACAGTCAACTGCATTTAGGGCCGTCTTTGTTGTTGTCTTAGCTCCCATCTGCGTTGTTGTTTTGTTCTGGTCGGCATCTCCTCTCAGACGTCGTTATCGCTCTCATTAGAGGAATCTCGATCTCAGCCACAAATGGAGAACAAAGTCTTGCAATAACTCTTTCTCTCCATTTGTTTGTCTGTGTGTCTAGCGGTGTATATATGAATGTGGTTGCATGTGCAAACAGCAGGTGGCCACTTCAAAAAGACTGCACACTGTGTGCTGAGCAGCTCTGGTTTAATGAATTGCTGTATGTTGCCTATATGTTCAATTTCTTTTCCTTATTATTATTTCTTACTCTACAGTAAGGAATGGGGATGCACCAAAATTCGAATACATTCTTCAGGAAGGCACAAATAATGTCATGGAAACAGATAGTACTTCTACCTGAAGTTTATTATGATTGAAAAAAAAAGTCAGATCCATGATTACATCAGCAAAGTTAAAAAAACAAACGTTCCATCCACCTTATGTCACCAATTTAATGCATAAAGGTTTTTCCCTTCAACTGAAGGATGTTTTTATATACTTGTAAATCTTTATAAGATGTCTAAACTTTATTTTCAGTTTCTGTTTTTTAAATATCCTCCAGTTAAAGGGGAGGTGGGCCTCATATAGTGCAGAAAATTTTGTTTAGCTAAAAAAAAGGAAATATGAAAATGTATGAAGCATGAAAATGTGGTATAAATCAGGTGATGATTGTCACACAAGGCTTACTTCCTGGTGGCACTAAGTGGTGCTCTGACTCCTAATTTGCATGAAGAAAACATTGAAAGCATCGCCACTACGGGAATGTCATTTTACAAAATGTTACAATCTTTACAGTCTTTGCAATACACCGTCACTGACGTCTCAAGGCTTCTCTGACTATCTGAGCTGGTCAAACTGCTGTGAGGAGGACATCACAGTATAAAGAGCTACAACAACTTCCTGTTTCATGGTGTAACACCAAAGTTTGGTGACATTCAACAAAAAAAGTAGCTTTAAATAACTTTTCATTGTGAAGGTCTACAGATTTTACACACAGATTTTGGAGTCTATCTGATCAATTCTATAGAAGGAGTGTGTTAAAACAGGTTGCACAAAATTCAAAATGTCCAAATCCTGTTGGGTTTAGTTTATGGCTCCAAAAGGCCTTTTTGTTCATCTGGACATGATATACTATGTGCCTACCAAATTTCATACTTTAGATGAAACATGCCACAAGGGCTACTGAAATTTTGTAGGGGGCACTGTTGAGCCATTTTGAGCATGAGCAATTTTTTCACCACAGCTGACGATTCATGAGTTTTTGAGCGTGTTTAGCCACTTCAAAATGTGACTAATTCACAGTGTTGTCTGTCTAATTAAATATCTTCACAGTCTAGTACTTCAACAGCTTCTTGACTTGAAATTTTGTCTGAAATTGACAAACACCATATGTGCATTTCGTGATTAAAATTAAAAAGGATTAAAAAATTATTTGTCTTCCTCCAATGGCTACTGTTCATATTTTTTCTGAAGTTAGGTCCTGTGGTGGTTGACTGGACAGGGGAGGGAATTTGGCTCTCTATAATGACATCTTTGTGCACCTCTAGAAGGGAAATATAAAAGCAATTAGAGATTACAAATAAAGCACATGTGAAAAGTGTCTCAGGATGGATTCAAACCCACAATGCCAAGGGTTACTGAGTGTGTCCTATGCAACTAAGGGCAGCAGAGTGTTCAATCCAGTCGTCTCTGGAAGGCAAATGAGGGAGAAGAGAAGGTTTATCTGAGTGTATCAGGAGCTGAAGATCGCCCCGGCGGTGTGTTATCCAAGAAGTCATTTACTTCATTAACCCAGCCAGATCACTGAGGCCTCAGTAATCAACCTTGTCACACGTCCCATTAACTTCTCAGTCTATCAGCACGGCCCTCGCTCCTTCTCACACGCACACGGATGCACTTTTATATCAGGAACACACGAGCGCACGTTATCACAGACAACTGCATGTTCCTGTTCCTGCGTGCTTTCACAGCGAAGACCCTTTCAACCCGCGCGTGCACACACACACACATGCACACTCTCTCTCTCCACTTCTCTCAGCTAACCCCATTACCTCCGTCAGTCCCAGGGGTCTCTCAGCTCTGATGAACCCTCTGCTGCCCTGTGAGATTAGTGGACTCCCTGAGAAAAGCCCTTCATTGATTGAACGTGAGTCTCTCCTGCTCGCAATGTCAGCTCAAGGTTAGCACGTCGACTCCCAGCACTCCAACAGTCAAGTGCTTTAGCTTTGTTATGAATATCATTGTGTTATTATAATTCTAGGCCTGCTGACTCCACTACTGCTCACATTATTCATAAAGACAACAAACCAATTATTGACATTCACCTTCAGAGTCTCTTTTCTCTTCCTCTCTGAGCATTTACTCTCCAGTGGCTCCATTTAAAACATTTTATTAATTGTTAGACCATTTTTCCCCCCCCTGTCTTCATCTGAATCTCTCAATCTTCTTTCTCCCCATCGATGAAACCACAGAGGAACTGTTGCCACATAAAAGCTTCAGCATTTGGTAAAGTGGTTTGAATGAGCTTCACTTTTATGTATTGCAAATCAGGCACGGGGAAGCATTTACTTTGCGTCCCACTTGAGGGAATCTTCCAGACAAAAAAGGCAGGGAGAGATGAAGGAATGGGGGCAGCACTCAGTCTGTAATAGAGGAGTTGGATAAATGGCTGGATCGTGGAAGACAGATTGATCTTTTTATGTTGAACTTGATGAACATGAATGATGCACCAGATTTCCTGTAGCGGTGAATAGAGATGAAAGGATTATCTAGATATTTAGATCATTCAGGCAGGAGCGTTGCCCTGCACTGCTGTCTCTTTCCTCCCCATCATAATTCAATATTTACAGTTTAAGCTGGAAAACTGCTCCCTCTTGGCTGCCTGTATCTGGTATCCATGGCAACAGATTCGAGAACAGAGTGCCGTCTGTATGGGTCCGTGTGTGTGTGTGTGTGTGTGTGTGTGTGTCTTCATGTGTGCATGTGTGTCTGTGTGTAATGTTTACTGATACACTGCAATTGATTGGCTGTTGGGGAGCAGCTGTTGACCCCTCACTCTCAGGGGTCTCTTTGTGTTCTTGCACACATCCCAAATCAATAGACACACATGAATGTGAGCACACACACATTGTTTTGTTATTCTATATTTGTGGGGTGTTTTCATTTATTTTAGAGCCAAATTAATTTCTCTTCACTGAAAAATCCTGAAGCCACCCCCCAAATTAAACCCACACTGTGAAAAACATACAGGAAGCAACTAATCTTCTCACATGAACGTAATGCAAATATATATATAAGTTTTATGTGTTCAGGTGAATTAAACCCAAAATTTCTAGTACTTGCTTTCAGAACTCTTCAGAATTAAAAACAAGAATTCATCTGACTTGATGTCTTTTGACTTGAAATAAGTTGAGTGAATGTACCACATATGTCTGTTGCCAACTCAGAATTTTTCAGTTGAATCAGATTTGGTTTTACAATATGAATGTTTGATGATTCCTTTTTTTTTAATCTCATATCCTCATCTTTTATCTAGTGCATCACACTAAATTTACCAGCAAGATATTTTTAAAACATATTTCTTCATAATCTGCGTGGCAAAAACATCCACAGAGTCCTCCTACACATATCCTATAGTTCAGTTAATCAATGCACTGTCTGAATCAGCCGTGCATGATTTGTACAGAGAATTAAGGATTTATTTTGACCAAACCAGAGTTGGTGACTGTTGGAGCAGTGGAAAGACAAACCAAGATGTTTTTGTTGAGTTTGCATTAAGCTGGTAATGACAACGCTAAAATTTCAGTTTTTCAAAGGGAGTCTAGTTAGTTTGATGAGAGCAATAAATCAGCTGTTCCTGTTTAATCAAAACGTATCTTCCTGTTTAAAAAAGGGTCTCTCACTGTAGCAGTCCTGTTGATAATACTGACAGACACTTATAATAATCTGAGCCTGTCAATGGCAAACAGCTCTGGTTAAGTGGCTGCAGTACATCACCTGTGCTCTGTTTCTATCGCTCCTCTCCACTTCTATCACAGTTCATTTTGTGGTCTGTGGTGATTTTGATGATTTTAATACGTTTACAGCCTGTCATGCTGTCACATTGCTCTGTGTGCAGTGACACAGCTAAAAAAACAAAAGCTGAAACTTCTTTACCAACTACTTGTTTCACCTTTTCTTGTGCATGTTTGCACACAGGTTTTTAAAAACAAATACACCAATTAATATAAAACTATATTTAGGATTTCCCTTATTTTTAATTCCTCAATAAAATGTTGTTCTTGTACATTTTTTATGAGCTTCTACCTCTTATTTGGTAACTGACTGACAAAGAAAAAAAAATGAACTCCTCAAGTGGAAGAAGATTTCAGTGGTTTCAGGGGGCAGCCCCAGTACTGTCAAGAGTTAATCTCTTAACAAACATGATCAGCATATTAGCAGACTTTCCCAGCATGCATTATCTGAGAGTTTAAGTTCTCCTGAGACCCTTCTTTATTATAGTTTGAAGAAAACATATATGATGAAAACTTGCTGCGTGTCTCTAATGAAGGTTGTCTGTCCATGATGAAGGTTAGTGTTGAATTTTGTCTCTACCCCCTCGTACTTAAAATGTAATAAATTCACTGGGAGCAGCTTCACATATTGTCTTTGCACCAACACTGGAACAAAGTAGCTTCAACATTATCAGCTAAGTTGTTTGTGTGAAATGAAGAACTGACTTTTCAAACTGAGAAAATGAAAAAGGAAATCAAATTTGTTTGTAATGTTCATTAGTGTGACTGAAGAGTTGTTGGTTTAACTTAATATCTTATGCCTATTGCATATGTTGCCTCAAATACCACTGAATTAATATCAGATTATGATTTCTTTGTTTATTTACTCATTTATTTGGCTTCACCAAAACAAATAGTTTGGCCATTGGACTGGTCTGTTGCAAAGCAACACAAACAAACTTTTTAAGTTAAATCAAAGTTTTTTTTAACAGTGCAGCTGTAACTGTAGTCCTTTACTGAACCTCAGTGAACTACACCAGAATTAAATCTACTTCACTGAGTTTTTAACTGGATATGATGCTGTCTCAATTTAATAATGACTCCTCTGCATAACCTACATAAGCAAATGATACCTTCTACGAGAAGATCAGCTATTTCTTTATGATTGTTACATGTCTGCCACTAAGTCAGATTCTCCTTGAAATCAGATGAAACAAGTCTGTTTCCATTTTCCAAGGAAAGGTTAATAATAACCAGTTAAAAAAGGAAGCAGATTGTTATTTAGATAATTTTATTATTGACATTATATTTTGTGGATATTATGGTGGAAACACGACTGCTTTTGCCCACAGGGGCCTCCAATATCAACAAAATATCTAAAGTTCCTTGTTGTAGCTAGGCAAGGACCAACAATAATTGTCTGTCATTTTGAATATTTTTTTTCTCAGCTGACTCTCATTGTCAAGACATTTGAGGACATTTGAGCCCTGTAAAGACAGAAGTAGCACGCACACACACACACACACACACACACACACACACACACACACACACACACACACACACACACACACACACATGCAGTAATACAATATCATATCCTATCATGCTTGTAAGTGGAGAAATGAGCAAATTGGCAATAAAAAGTTGCTGTGGTATTGTTATGAAAACACTCCCAAAGAAAAAGACACTCTAAATACAATATGCACATACTTATACAGACATGAACAAACACACACACGTGTGTGTATCTAGTGAATGTTCTACAGCAGGGGAAGTGAAAAGCAGCAACACCCAAACCACTGATGGCATTGCAGATTTTTAACTACAACTTTGAAACTGTGCAGAGTGTTTACATGCTACTGAGCACATAATCACAAATACTGCCCAAGCTAATGAAATACCTCCCAGTGGGTGCTCTACACACACATTCACACAAACACACACACACTCCAGGGATGAGTAACAGTGAGTAACTGTGGGGCACCAAGAGAGAAAGGTCATCTGACATCATTTGCATTGCTTGTTAATGTTAAAGGATGTTTTCCATACAAGGAAGGTTAAGGTTTGCATGGCGACACGATACAAACACGACTTCTGACAATGATGAATTAATGGAACAACTGTGGCTTGTTCAAGGTTGGTTGATGTGGGTTTTCCACCGTACTGCAATTTGACATATTAAGGGGAAAGCACCGGCACACACACAGACTCACACATAGATCTACACTTTAATCTACCTTCATTCACCCACTCAGGCCCAGTCACACACCCACTTCATCTTCCCCTGAAGCAAATATGTCAGCAGAGTGTGTTGTGGCAACTTTTGTCTCCCTGAATTGGACTTAATTACACTGTGCCTGTCAAATAACATCATATCAAGTCATGCCAGTAGTTGCGGTTTATGGGCAAACCATTTCCTATTAAGACAAAGGCGCTAGAACTTTATTTATAGGTTGACCCACAGGTTTGCAGAATGTTTTACGTCAAAACTCCCCCGAGGACCAGCAATAGAACAACACCTGATATGATCATTTAGTTTCGACACAGCGGAGCTCTACATTTGCTGTCTACTGAAGATGTGGGAAGTGGAAACACTGATCATAGTCTTATCTTATAAATTAGATCCATTTTCTTTGTCTTGGAGGAAAACTGAGCTAACCGTCAGTGTTTCTGAACTATTTGTGATAATAGGATAGGCTAATTAATTTAATTTAATCTACTGTGCAATCTTACTCACTCTATTTTATCTTGTGTGTTTTGTGTACTTTAATCATTCCCTTCATATTTTATCTACTATATTGTAAGTTTATGCTATCTTGGCCTCAACTCATGTGTAAGTAAAGTAAAACTCTTTCCTGGTTAATTACACAGTATTTAAACACATATCTACAGTCCTCCTCCACTCAAGATATGTTCTTCTTCTTCCCACAGTTAGATTTTTGACCTTCACTAAACAGAGTTTGACACTAGAAGGATGTTTTCACATTCATCTGCTCAAAGTGGAAAGTTCTGAGCTCACTGAAAATCTGTTTTTAGGGGGCGGATCTACAAACATACTGTGTAACATCACAAATAGTTTGGAAGTCAATCCTCGATCAATTTGCAATTCAGACAAGTCTGATGTAGAAACTCAAATCTGATATCGCACATACACTGAGAATAGACTTTACAGTGAAGGAGACATCTTGTGTCCAGCAGGAAAACTAAATTTGAATATTCATAGATTCTGGAATTTTTGCAGAAAACAGCATAGCATTAACGTTGTTAAACAGTCACAGTTTGGTCATTACCTTGTGAGGCAGCAGGATTTGTGAGATTATGAGATCATGCAAGAATCCATCTTATCAGGCTTCAACTTATCTGTTTGTGTTGGCACCAACAGTGGTGCAACCAATTAGCGGTCCCTCCAGTCAGTGGATGAAGTTAAATCTGATAGTCAGATGGTTCATCCACTCACCTGCAAAGTTATTTTAGAAAGTGCCTGCCCTTTTCCAAACAGTTTCTAAGCGTGACTTCCCAGACAGTTCTGTGTAACAATGACTGTCCGTTAACCTTGGTCTCCTGGGTGAAAGTGCTGTGTTTGTTTGAGCTATCAACCCACCACACAACCTCAATATGTGAACTTTCTTGCTCTTTATACTCCCCCTGTCATGCCCATTCACAAATGGTTGCCACAGTGATATTTAAAATATATATATATATATATATATATATATATATATATATATATATATATATATATATATATGTATTGATATCATGCACATATCATAATATCGTGGAAATATTTCAGTTTCTTTTTGTTCTTGCTTTATCTCAATCCTCCACACCTTTTCACTTTTACTTTCATATCCAGTGAGTGTAATTATTTAACAAAAAGATACAAAGGGGACAATAACATAGAAGAAAAAGACGATAGCATTCTATATTCTTTTTCAAATTTTCTACAGATATTATGATAACATCCTTACAGTGAATTCTTTTGCTGTAATAATTGTGTAGTGAAAAGATGATATTGTGACAGACTTATTAGAAACACTTTAAAGTTCCAACTGAATTTTTCCTCATGTTACTGGGATGAGTCTGGAGCTTTACCAAGATGGATGTTGTTGGATGGCTTTTCAAATGGAGTCTGGTACTCTCTGGTATTAGACTATTATCTGGTCAATTTAGCAGCAAAGTGAGACTGACCCAAACCAGACTGACCAGGGCTCCAGCCTCTGAGTTGGTAGGCTCAACATCTGCTCAACTGTCTTTGACAAAGTCCAATATTACTTTTGTTTCTGCAGTTACTTCAGAGAATCTTACAAAAACAAATTTCCATATTTATGTGTACACTTTGATCTAACAAAAACGTTCAAAAAGAAAAAAAAATGCAGCCCTTTTGTTTTTGTTCCCTTTATTCATGAGACTTCTTTGTGCACAAAAAAGGCTGTAGCTGTGTTCACAAATTTGTCAAAATTTGTTAAAATCTATGTTAGTGAGCACTTCTACTTTGCCAGGATAATCCAGCATAAAGAGATGCTGATCAAACAGCATGGTTATTGCACAGGTGTGCCTCGGACTGCTCACGATAAAAGGCCACTTTGAAATGTGCATTTTTAACCTGAAAAAAGACATTTATTAGGCAGTGAACTATGGCTATTTGACTTTGGGCTACAGATGCTATTTTATCCCCCTGGAGAGCAAAGACCTGCCCTTCTCTTCTAGTATTTGTTGCTTTCGTTGATTGGCTTGGTTAGGTTTATACACAAGGAGCAACTAATGTTAAACGTTAGGGTAAGAATATCAGAGTAAGCCAATCAAAGGCAACTCAAGAAAACACTTTTTGCATGGGAGCAAATAGGGAGAGACTTGTTGCTGCAGCCACAGACACTGAATGAGTGTTAACCTTGCTGACTTTTCCTGGACTTAAAGTTCTCAAAGAACACAGTGAGATGTTGAGATGAGGGTTCTCTTTCTGGGTTTGGCTCACACGGCAGATAAATTCTAGCCGGGTGGCCTGTGTATACTGTTGCTAGCCATAGCTCTGCACTGCTAAAAGTTGAAGATTGATTTACAGGTGGATTGGTCTCGCATAGCCAGATCTCTCCCCACAGTACCCTGGCTCCATGCATCCACATTCTGCTGTAAGGGAAAAAACACTCTGCCCTGTTTGCATTTGTTTAAACTTATCACCAATGTCTTGGTCCGCACTGAGCCTGGGATGCAGCAAAGGTGCTGCTGCAAAACAGTGTCATGGGGGAACTTGTGGTGGAACATTTGCATGTAGGGAGGTGAACTTTGGCATTAACATGACTACACTGCAAAAGAAAAGAAAAGGTAACATTTAAATTAGTACCATTAGTGTCTCAGGTGCTAATTTGCCATTTTCATTGTGGAGGTTGCAACTAGGAAGTTGTTCTAATTTCCTGAGGATTTTGAAATGGTAGATAGACTCCACTTGAAGCAAGTGACCAATGGCAGGATTTACTCTCCAGTGTGCATCCGGTGAATCAGACTACAGGTGGATGTCATGATGCTTTTGGTTGAATTTGGTTGGTTCTAGATTATGTAAGCAGGTGTCATGTTTTGTTTAACAGTGGAATGGATTTTCCATTGTTCTGAGAGAAAAATATAACAAATTTAGTTTTTAGGGGGTTATTTTTGCCATATATTTTTGAGTAGGAGCACAGTATGAGGGGGCATGTGATCTGAATGGGTTCAAAAGGCATTTCTCTCATTTCATCTCACTATTTCAGTGTCATAAAAGTTCATATGCAGTCATGTATCTGAACCTGTTGAAAAAAAGTGCAAAACAGAGGTGACTCAGTCAAAACAGCAAGCCGTTTTTCATCCAGATGTTGCTTCCCTCCTTTTGCATTACAGTCCCACAGGAGCAGGCCATGGGAATTAGAGGAAGGTTGCAAAAGGAGACGCGCTAAGCGTGTGTGCTGCCAGGTGGAGGCGATGTCGCTCCTCCTCTCCTCCTCTCCTCTCCTCTCCTCTCCTCTCCTCTCCTCTCTGCTCTGCTCGGCCAGAGAGCTTTCAGTCTGCTGGGTGAGATCATTACCAGACACCAGGCTCCGGGACCTGACATTCACCGATCGGAAAAGCAGAGAGAGAGAGAGTGAGACAGACAGAGGGGAGAAACCCTGATCCGATGCAACCGGCGAGGAGGGAAAGCGACCTAAAGCAGCGTCTCCTGCCTCGGCTCCACACTCTCCCGCACTGACGGCTCAAAGCGCGGTCTTGTCGCTGACATTTTCCCGCTGGATTTGGGCTTGTAGTCGGATGCGGGCTTGTTTTGACTGCAGTAATAGTCCTGCTCCCCCTCCTCCTCCTCCTCTTCTACCAACCGAGTAGCGGATTTGCGAGGGATCTCAGCGCTGTGCAGCTCCCCGAGTGACCAGCGATCCTGCGCGGCACCGGAGACGCACTCTGCACCGCCGCGGCTCTCCTCCTCCACCACCACCACCACCTTCACACGGGTCAATCCGCAAGAAGAGCCTCCAAAGATCTGATTTCTGGGAGGAATTAGACACAAGCGCCAAGTTTCCGATTGGATTCTTCTTTTTTTTTCCTGTGCGGCTACCTTTCCTCTGTCATCAGATCGGCTGCAAATCCTATTTTCGCTTTTTTTCGCTTTCCAAAGCACCGTTGACGCCATTTTCCTCGGGGTTTTCTGTCAAAAAATATATACATATATTCTGGCACCGTTTGACAGCTCCCCAGGAGGCTGTCATCCCATCCGTCGCTTGTGTAAAATGTGTCTAAATGGATTGTAAATGATCTTGATAAAATATTTACACGTTAGAGCCGAGTGTGTGACAACATTAGACATGGGTAAGTAGCCCCGGTTGACTGGCCACATTCCACACCTGAATACACCTCTGCTGTAAATGTCTTCATGTGTTTATTAGTGTCATTGAATATGTGCTTTTTATGTCTGCTTTTTTTTTTGCATTCTACCTTTAACAGATCTATTATATTATGTTTCTCACATTTCTGTTCCTTAATTGACATGAAATATGTGATATTGCTTGCAGTCACATGCCAACAAATTCAACCAGACACACGCACGCACACGCACACACTCACGCCAAGCCATGCGCACACATTCTCGCACGTACACACGCAGACCACCCCAAACAATGCTGTAGCACTTAGTCTCCATCCATTATTATTACTGTGTAATACCTGGGTAATTAGCTGGCAGTAAGATAAAACAGCTAATTGGGTCAATGGGATGAAGTGTCCACTACACATTGATCAAGGAGCTGCTATTCACGCTCTCACTTCACATGTTTGTCTACCGGGGTGGACCTCCTGCATCTTCACTGACATCGATAGTCCATCGCATCACATAGCATCACAGTCTGTGACATGCAGCAAGCTGATGGTTGTTACTGCCTCGTAGGTTCTCATGAGTTATGTCACATTTAGCCATATGGGATTTGTTGAAAGAGTTTTGGTTGGATGTGGTTTTTGTACTTGTTCTGGTTCAGTCACAGTGGCTGCAGAGCTGCTGATTGGTCGATTCATTGATTAGTCGTCAGCTATTGTACTAATGGACAGCTAGTTTGATAACTGATCATTTTGAGTCATTTTTCAAAAAAGGAATGTTCACATTGTCTTTGGGTTGTGGACAGAATAAGACATTTGACAGGGTTCAGTGTGTGTGTGTAATTTTGTCACTTGTTTGGTCAGGTTAGCAGGTCAGAAGTAGGGATGGAGGATATGGCCAGAAAAAATATCACAATATTTCAAGGTGTTCTGCAGTTATGATATTCTTGACCATGAGTGCCCAAAATTTGTCCCCTGGAGGACCAAGACTGAAACTTGATGGCAGCCGATGGACATAACACCCTTTGTATTGTTAATATGCAAAATGGTTCTAGGGTCCCAAATTTCTTTAATTGACTAACTTTCTGTGCAAAGTGTTACTCAGCCCGCCAGGTTCAGGTTGTGAAAAATATTAGGGATCTTATATCAAAGATCATTTTTGCCTCATAAAACAACATAAACAGCTATTTATGTGATCATTTATTAAAATGAATTTGTAATTTTTGTGCTAGAAACATCTGGCAGGCCAAATCAGATGTTGTGGCAGGCCAACTTTGGCCCCTGGACCTCACATTGGGCAGCCCTGTTCTTGATTATATGACAAAATTCTGAAAAATATTTTTGGTTTTATCTCAACATAGCTGTTGAGGTCTCCTTGCTGAATTTTTTGCCTCTCCATGTACTCAAACAGGTTTTCTTGCTTGATGTGGTGAAATTAGTTTTAGCATTGCCACCTTTTGCTGTTACAGTCTTCGTTCATGTGTTAACATATTACCATGGTTTATCGCACATCTGATCTTTTGTGACTAAACCAATTCCACACAACTGAAGTTGCTCCCAACTTCTCCATGGTGGAGCCTGTAGCGATGTTACTCTTGCTTTTAGTCATGCTTGTGTTTCGCTGTATGAAACAGGGCAACAGGGCAATAAAATGACTTGTCTGTAAACAAGTCATTATATCGCCAATATCATGACATGATCTGTTTCTTACCATGAAAAAAACTGTGTCAATATATCGTGATCAATACTATGGCACACCCCTAGTCAAAAATCTACTTGCCCATAGTCATTTACTTGAATCAAATTGTTTTATTTATTAACAGTTATCAAATAACAACAAAGTCTAGAGTTAATTGTCATGTTTAATCTAGGGCTCCTACGTCTATAAAATGTCAGAAAATCGTGAAAACCATTCATCCCAAGTCCAGTGTCCAAGGTGATGTCTTTAAATGTCTCGTTTCATCAGTCCAAAACCTGGAGATATTCAGTTTATTATGATAATAAATGAAGATGAGTGGGAAACATCCATATTTGAGAGACTGAAAACAGCATTTTCAGCCGTTTTGCATGAGAAATTGCTTTAACGATTAAGTGATTATCAGAATAGTTTATAGTTTTGTTCTTGTTTACCACTTGTCTGGTTGGGCAACTGAGTTGCCAGATTTACTTGCCTGACATGGCATTTAATTTGCCCCAGGCAAGTAGGCAGTCCTTATTGTTGAGGTCTGTTTGAGAAAATCACCTTGGTCTTTTGGAAGGAGTGATCCGATTTTTTGATGATTTATTGAGAAAATGAGAGACAGATTGATTGATAATGAAAATCATCATTAGTTGCATGTCACATGAAATGATGCCAAGTGCTGTGGAAGCTGCATGTTAAAGCAGTATGCAAGGAGAGTATTTCAATACTCACTTTGCCTTCATCCTAGTTAATTTTTTTTAATTTGCTGCACAAAGTTCACACATGCTGCCGTAGCATCAGTACAGAGATGTCAGCATACATACTGTGGCTTTCACATTGCATGTAGCTGCTTGGTGGAAGTCAGTGCTCTCCTACTCCACTCTGGTTGTATTTATCAATAGCTGATCGGTTTCACGTGGGTGTCAGAAAGAACGTGGCCAGAAGTGATGGCCATGCTTTGGCTGTGTGGAGGAAGGTAAGGGCTGAGATTGAATGGCAGTACGCCACTGTTATCAGCAGCCCCCAGACACCTCAGTCACAAGCACAGCAGCAGAAGATAAATAGACAAGCCTGAATGAGTCAGGGAAAGTGTGGAAAAATGGTCAGGTCTCCAGGATATATGGGAATGAAGGTGTGGAAATGAGCACTGGATAAAAAAAAGAGGAACACGAGAAGAGAGGCAATTGTAAGAGAAGTGTGTGACTAGGTGGAGAGAAATGGGGTTGAGGGATGGATAATAGAGGTGATTCAGACTCGGATGGAACCATCGATCTTGTCTTGTTAACAGGTTTGGGGGAGTTGAGACTCTGGCAGCGTTTTTTGTGGCGTAAAAGTATGAAGCGGGCTATTAAAACCCCCTATTAGGTAATGAGATGCCCATGCCACCTTTAAATTAAAGCATGAGAAATCGATTAGGTGTATCCCCTTCTGAGCTGGATACCTCGGGTCGAAATAGGATCACAGAGAGGGGGGAGGAGGGAATGTGAACGGGATCCAAGGACAAATCTAACTGTTGGCAGGCTCTCTTAACAGAATATCAGCACTGGAGCACCTTTTGGCAGCGCACACAGAAAGAGTGAGGGAGGGAGGGAGGGAGGAGGGAGAGGTAGGAGGTGGAGGGTAAAGGAAAGAGGTAGCACAGAGAAGAGGGGAGAGAACAGAGGTTGGGGGGGGTGTTGAGGTGAGGGGAAGGAGGAAGACAGTTGGGGAGAAGGGGAGGTGTTTTTGCTGACAGCCATTTTGTGGCTTCTGCTGCAGTTAAAATGGTTTAACATTCATCTGCTTCTGCGGGGTAGTTAGGTGAGGATGGTTTTAGTGCTACCTGGCATATGGCTCATCCAGAGGAGTGTGTGCGTGTGGGGCTGCACAGAACGGCTGCAAGGCCATCATTTTCTATTATAGCTGTCCCACACATGGTACTTTATGACTGTCCTTCTAGCTGGAGCTGCCCTGTAGCTCAACACATGCTTGTGCCAGCCGAACTGAACTGCGGAGGGAAGGGGTTTTATTCTGTGTTTCCAGCAATGTCTCCTAGAAATTACATTAATATACAACTAATTTGCAACAGAAAATTCGTTTTGAGGGAAATGTAGCATCAACCGAATTACATCTTGTATTCATATGATGAAATGTTGTTCAATAAAATACCTGGCAAGCCGCAAAAATGTTGATTCTGAACTTATCAGTCCTAAAAATGTATTTTATTTGTTTTCCACCAGAACAGGCGATCTGCAATACATGCTCTACTCATAGTGACTACAGCTACATGGAAAAGTCAGCAGTGACTTGAGACATGAGAAATCACGATTTTTCTCTTTCCCTTCCTAAGGAGCTTTTATTGCCTAAGCCTAACCAAAATTGCAATGTTTGCGAACCGCAACCAAAGCGCCTTGGCTGCCATAACTTACCCAAAATGACAATATTTCATTGCCTTATCCAATGCGCTTTTATTGGGTAAACCTACCCAAAATAACAACATTTCCTTACCGTAATCGATGCGCTTCTGTTGCCTAAATCTAACCAAAGTGGCAACATTTCTTTACCTTAAGCAAAGCGCTTTTATTACCTAATCCTACTGGAAATTTCAATATTTTCTAACCATAACCAATGCACCTTTATTGCAGGAGTCTGGCAAGTGAACCCTGGGTTGTCAAGTTAAAATCCTGCACTTTGTACATCCTAGAATGTACAGTTTCAAAAAAAGATCATCTGTGAACATAACACAGGCAGGAATTATGACATCGCCACAACATAATTAGGAAAACAATTTAATAAGAAGAAATAGTAATAATTATTTAATAAGACACATAATTTCCAGGAGACAGAGTTGGTACTACATGTCCAAATAGAAGTTCATGATCTCCACTTTAAAAACAGAATAAGCTCTTTGATGTGGACAGGGTAGAAAGATGGCTCCCTTCACCTCGCTCTGCTCTGAGGCAACAAACTAATAGAGTTTCGGTTTGAAAACTCAGGCTGGTGCCCACTGGATTTGGAAGTACTAGAAGGCCAGGGCCATGCCTTTTGATTTGTCTCCAGCCCAAGATTGGATCATTCTAGAAACATTGGTTTACGTGATTGCCCCTTCACTAGAGGACTGGAATAAAAGAGAAAAAGAGATAAATGAAAAATGAAAATGGCAGACAGACAATGTTCATCATCCCTGTGAGATACTCATCCACAGCCAGGGATGGCCGAGCCTCTACTCTACACTCTCACATCAAAGAGAAGGAGAAAAAAAGACTCTTCACCTTGTGCAATCACACGGGCGTTTGGTGTGCTTGTGGATGTGTGAACGTGTGTGCATCTGTCTGCATGTGTGTACGAGCTATTTGTGAGTGCACCTCAGGCACTGGGCTGCTGGGTATGCAGCCTTAAAAGGTTGTGTTTCTGCTGCCATCTCCCTCTCTCTCCCTCTCTGTGTGTTTCTCACTCACATCCAGACTATTCTGTCTACCTCTGCTTTGTCTGCGCGTCTGTATCATTCACCATCTCTGCTCTGTCCATCTGCAGTCCATTATCGATGCTTTATCATAATTGTTTTCAAAGGACGAGGCAAAATGTTGGAGGAGTGTCTCATTCACAGCCTTTCACATCCCGCACAGGGAATGACCTTATGCTGTTTGAGAGGGAAGCTGGTTAGCGCTGGTAGTTTTGAGAACATAATAAAGCTATTTATGCAGTGAGTCTGGCCTCTCACAATCACCCTGCTGTCTGAGGCTAGTCGAGGTGTGTATGTGTGTGTGTGTGTGTGTCAGTGCGTTTGTGTGTGTAAGAGGGAGAGAGAGAGAGAGGAGAGAGGAGACAGTGAGGCTCAGGCTGGGCGAGGGAGGCCCGAGGAGGGGTCAGTCTTACATAAACTCTCAGCCTGTCTGCCAGTAACAGAGAACTAACACAGCTTAGGGCACCGAGCAGGGAGAGAGGAGGAACAGTCGTGACCCAGCTAAGTAGTTTACACAGTAATGGCCCAGAATGAAGATCGAAGTAATGTATGACGCCATTTTGTTGTCACACAGGGTTATAGTTATAGTGAGGGGTCACAGAGTCTTCAGAGCACCACCCAAAGTGGTTTCTTTTTGATGTGTGCATGTGTGTGTGATGTTATGGTTGGCAGCTGTCTCTTTTTCCTGTCATTGTCCTCAGTCACATGACAGACAGGGTGGCTTTCACACATGCCATGAGGGCGAGTCACTGCGCTGACATTAGGGACTGGGAGGTTCCTGGAGGACCAAACATGGTCATGTGGGCACAGTACGATCAGGTTGGGACTGAGCCTCGACTCACTATCTGCAAAACTTTGAATACCTAAAAGTTATGTAGTGCTGGTTTTGCATGTTTTAGCTCATTAAATGCAAATCGCCTGTACTGTACATTACTGCTGACCATTTTCCAAAGCATACCGTGCGTTTTTGGACGGATTTTCTAACTTCCAGGCAGCCAGTGGTTTCCATTGATTTCAGTGGGGTATGAAAATCGTCTTGCAGAGACTGTCTTAGATAGGTAATCTATCAAACTGAACATTTAGCCTCCTTTATTTATGTGTCATGGTAACTGATTGATGTAACCCTTGTCGCTATGTGGTTATGCAGTGAGCCAGTTCTGTTTTGAGGACTCTTTTTAGTCAAAGAGTCAAACTCATAAGACAAGCAATAACAGTGTAGAAAGAGTAATTGGAATTTGGTTTGCCTGGCATGAAATAAGTTGCTCATATACACTTACTTTACCAACCCAAACGTTGGTATTTCACATCCTGAAAATGCGACTCAACAATCAGTGTATCTTTCTGCTGCTCGGACAAATCCTACGAATTCTACCTTTAAAATTAGGGTCATTCAGATACCCATAGTAGCGTCAGAAATTCCTCTGATACTGCCTAATATTTAGTATTGGGTATAGCAACTATGTGATTCTGTACACTGATCTGATACCATGTTATGAATTAACCCAGCGATGGGATCCCGCTTTTTTCCAGCCGCACACCATACTGCAAATTTTATGGTCAGTAGTGGAGAAAATGCCAGCTTTACCTCAGCAGCAAATTGCATTGCAAGATCCGTATGTAGCCAGCTCGTGGTAAGCAGAAGGTTTTGCATTCGGTGTCTGGAAGAGCAATAATACGGTAGATTGTGTATTTCTCAGTTGGAGTTTTTTCAGGAGTTTCTGTTTTTTTAACAGAGTTAAGGCCAACGCTGCAAACCTGACTTACTAAGTTAGCAATTGACTGACTGACCCTAGTTACCGTGAGTACCATTACAAGTGTATGTATTATCTTTATTTCCTAATTTGGTGTGTTTTCTGTGAGGATCGGAGGATCAGACCTTTCAGACCTGTTGTCTTTCTTTTGTGATTGTGAACTGGATTGGACTGAATTGTTTTGTTGTTGTGGAGAAAACAAAACAGACTTTACCAAGTGGACTGAACCCACAATTTTCTTTTTAAGGCATTGGTATCGGATCAGTACTCTGTATTGGCCAATAAGCAAAGTTTGGAATTGGCGTCAGGAAGGAAAAAATTGTATTGGGGAATCTCTGCAATTTGATAGTGTCTTGCATTAATTAGGTTACTGTTTGGAAACTTTGGAATATCTCCTGAAGGCGGCAATAATTTTCAGAACAGTCTGTCCTCAGAAATGTATGACCATATGAAAATAATGTGACTGAAACTAAAGCAGACTAAGGACTCCAGCAAGTTTTCCAAGTTGCTTTTCATACTGCACTTAATGAATGAAAATCAATGACTTCCAGGAAGGTCGGAAATCAATCTGAAAACTTATTAGTGTGCTTTGGAAAATGGTTGGCAGCATAACATTGGCTGTGTAGCGTACAGGCGATTTGGAGCTTAAACATGCAAAACCACTGTTATGGTCCTTTAAGTCTTTTTCATACTTAACCACCATGGGGCTACCAGAACCTACATCAATAACCGTTATGAGTCAGCTTTGAAAGACTGTGGTTTCAGACTGGCAAACTCTATGGCTGAAGAGAGGGTCTGTAGAAACAGGCCTTTTCATTTTTATTTAATCTTGCAAATGTGGAAGAAAAATGTCTAACCAGTAACTTTGACCTCAGGGTTGGACACTGTGTGCAGTCACACTGACGAGTTTGGTGAAATACCGCTGTGGATTATGATTATTCAATCACACTGTAAGCATGGGGCAGCACGGCAGTGCAGTAGTTAGCACTGTCACCTCCCAGTGAGAAGGTTCGAACCTGTGAGGGGTTTCTCCAGGTTTCCTCCCACAGTCCATAGACATGCAGGTTAATTTGTGACGCTGTAAATGCCTGTAGCTGTAGTTGTGGAGTGGTTGACTGTCTCTGTGTGTCAGCCCTGTGATTGACTGGCGACCTGTCCAGGGTGTACCACCCAGCCCCCCGCGACCTAAAAACACCTAAAAAGGATAAGCGGGTATAGCTGTAAGCATGTGCTGTGGGGCATTGTGATGGGGATCAGCTGTTAGTACAGTAGCGTGGGCTGGTACAGGAGTGTGCACAGAAAAAACACACACAGATAGTGTAAAAGGGGAGGAGGTGGTTATTGTATATTACCCACCTTTGACCATGTTTGACCAGGATTTGAAATAGTGACATTTGTAATCCTCAACAATGTGCAAATAATATCCTGTTGTCACTTTGGACACTCACTGGAAACTATGTAGAAATTTCACAGTTGAAAGCCAGAAATTTCTTTTGCCACATGCAGGTATAATTTCTATATTTTACATTAAGATCTCCCATTATGACGGAAGCTTCTTGTTGGGAACATTTGTTACATTTTTATACACTCTTAGAACCGTGCCACATCTAGAACCATAAAGGGTTTTTCAGCTTGTCTCCATAGAGGAACCATTTTTGGTTCTTGGTAGAACTTGGTAGTACCCAGCATAAAGGGGTCATATCTACAACAATCTGTGAAAGGTTTTACCCAGAACCCCTTATGAGAGGTTCTACAGAGAACCACCTAGAAGCCTTTCTGGGGGCTCTGTTCAGAAACTTTGCACCTTCTAAGCGTGTGGACAAGAACCCAATTAGGGCAATCTACTGAGAACCTTTTTATATTCCAAGGGTTTTATCTAGAACATATTTAGGGGTTCTACCAGGAACCTTTTTATTTTCCAATATTTTGTTTAGCTAGAACCCACCCAGGGGAATCTGCTCTACAGAGAACCTTTTAGTATTCCAAGGGTTTCGTCCATTTTATATTATGGTACAACGAACCCTTGATGAAACTTCTTCAAGGATTTCATCAATCCTTGAAAAGGGTTCCTTGGATAAAAATTGTTCTCAGTGGAACAACCTTGGAAAACCTTGAGAAACCTTTTCTTCAAAAAATGTTTCTCCTGAAGGGAATGGTTCTGGGTAGTAACTCAGCCTTTCAGGAAGAACCCTTTTGGAATCCTTGGTATTTCAGGCAGTGTATGAAATATTAAATGTGTTAAAATTACATCATCCTGTAGACCAGATTTCACCGACCAGTGAAATATATCTCTCAGAGAAATACCTTCATACTCAATACTCAATATCATCTCTATTTCAACCTGCAACTGTGCAAGATTATAAAGAGGATTAAACGAATATGTGTTTTGTGACATGTTGCTTCTGTAACCACATTGAAAAGAGTTAGAAAGGGGGTTCAGAACCGAATATCAACCAGTTTGCAGCGTTGAAATCCTGGCTGGTGCTGACTGGTTTGGGTAACAACGCCATCCACATGTTTATATGCTGTAAAACCTTTTGTGCTCTCGGGTCATTCTAAGTCTGCAGCGGGCTGTAGGCTTTTACTCGAGTCATGTCCGCAGGTAGTGGTCTAGTCTGAGTTCACATCAGTGTAAATGGTGTCAGTCTGAGCTCAGTGTGTGAGACAGCATTCCCCACTTCCAGCTCAGTCATGCCTCATGTCATATTGACTGATGGGATTCCCTGGAGCTATAGTGAGAAGTGTAGTCCAGTGTTTGTTTTGGTTGCTTTCTGTTTATATGGCTGTGTGTAAGTGAGCCAGTGTAAGTGCATATGTGTGTATGTGTATCGATGTAAGTATGTAATATATATCTGAGCCTGCATGTGCAATGATCCAAAAAGGAAAACCTGAATCCTCTGACAAATGGCTGCCACAACCTTCCCTCTGGAGAGCAGGAATAGCAGCAGGAGTGAAGAAGTGTACTCTGGTGACAGCAACACTGTCATTTATATGTGTATTTATGTGCATATGGAGTTTTTCATGCATGTGTGTGTATCAATGCCACTGCATGCGTGTGTAAAACAGTTCAGACGCTGGTTTTTCCAGACCAGCTCGTAAACCACATCTGGGGAAAGAATTTAGATTCCTTCCCTCCGTCTTTCTCTGCTGCCTTCCCTTTTCCCCATGTGTGATTCCCTCCCTCCTTCCCTGCTCTGGTGAAAAGAAAAAAAAACAGAAGTCAGCTTCTTTCATTTTTTCTGTCTTGTGTCCTCAGGCTAACTTCAGCCTGGTTTTAGAGCAGAGAAGAGGAATGTCTTATTTTGCACTGATCACTCTGGTGTCTGCACGGCTCTACTTCAGATCCGTTGTGGGGATAGAATGAGGGATGAAGGGAGGGATGGAAGATTAGTGAAGAAGAGTGCGTGAAGAAGAGAGCGGGGAGAGAGGAAGGCAAGTCGAAGTGGGTGTCAGAAATGGGTTTGTTTATGTGAGGTATAAAATGCAAATCAGAGTGTGGTAGCATGCCTCCACAGCTCCGTGATGAGCGCGTGTGTTTGTCTTCATACATAACGGCAGTTAATGATGTTGATGACAGCGGACAGGCCTGTGCTGAGAGGTGGTGCTGGAATGGAAGCTGTGGGAATGACAGGGCTCCTCTTTAGTCGCTCTTCTTTTTCTAATTATTAGGGATGTTAGAAAATGTCAGTATAATATAATATAATATAAATTAATAGTTACATTGGGCTTGGGCGATATCTGTTTTTTCATGCCTTCATACCTTCCTGGTCTTGACATTTTACTGTGTTATATAGTGTTATCATGGTATTGGTGTAGTACTCCCTCAACACCAGTGGACGCCCCTTGGATGCCCCTATGGTAGATAAAAGCATGATAAAGTGCCCTCTAGAGGGCCTTCCACTGGAGAAAACACAATAGAGTTCCACAGAGGCTGCCGTACATGCTAGAAAATTAGTTGGCCTTCTAAATAGTTAAATAGTTAGGTGTGATAGGTGTGTTTCTATGATTAAGGTGTAGTAGTTGTACTGTAAGTCACTAATGGAACAAATTCATTCTAAGCCAAGGGTTGGAACTGTTTCACCAGAAATGCATCATGACTTTTGGCGGACTGGTGCCACAATGCGTACAGCTGGTGCCATTTTATTTTTGTTCGCTCACGCCCCTCACATAACCTCAGTCTGCCACTGTCCCTCAATGTAGGAGGAGCTGATTGCCACAGTGATGCTATTCTTGCAGTTTGGAGATGACACAGTCTCAGGAGGCTTTGCTTTGGTCTTGAGAAGCTGCAGATTTTCTTCACTGACAAACTGAAACTGTACATTTACTGCCAGTCTTTCTGCGCACAGCACACATTCACTGTCTCTCTCTGCCACCATAGACACTCTATCTGTCCAATGTGCTAGTGATTTTTCTTAAATAAATGACTAAACCTGTTCTGCCTCAGAAAAAAAGTTTTAACTTGATCTGTTAAAGCGTCTTTTCCTACATCCAAGCACCATATTTTTGGTCTTCCTGTCACTGGGGACTTGTGCATTGCTGCAGGCTCAGTGATTAATATTTAATAGATCCGTTTGGAAGGCTTCCTCTATTTGTGTCCAGCTGCATGCACAGTATTGTCATCAGCAAATTCTGTGGCTTTGGACTTACAATGTGTGGAAAGTCATTTGTATAAATTTAATAGAAGAGTGGACCAAGGCAGCTGCCTTGTGGTACACCACACTTTACTAGATGTGGAAAGAAAAATTTATAAATGTTGACAACATTATATCTGTTAAGTAAGATGGTGGTGTGTTCTTTACATTTTGACACTTTTTCTAAAATTAGATTAAAAAAAAAAAAGATTGCAATATATCGCCTTGCTTACAGTATTGCAGTATATTAAATCATAACCTCTGTATTGTGAAACGTATTGTATCACAAGATTCTTACTCATATACAGCCTTACTAATCATATAATCACCTGCTCTCTCCACAGACAGTCCCTGGCTTCGCTGTGTTCCTGTGGGACAACCAACTCAACCCCAGTAGCTGATTGACAACAACCAACCAGCCCAACAGACTACTGTTCTCTATCTTCCTATTGGCTGGCTGCCACAGCTTCCCCCATCCTGACTGGCTCTGGCGGGAGTGTGGATGGAGCCAAGGGATCTGGTTGGCTCGGCCCGACCCAAAGAGGCGGAGTTACAGGGAGGCAGGGTGGGGCCAAATGAAGAAGAGCAGCAAGGAGCAGGGGGCATAGGTGTGGCACGCAGCGATGATGTGATTAACGGAGGCATCAGCGAAGGGGAGGGGCTAGAGGAGCAGGGGGAGGGGCTTCTGGAGGAGCAGGAGTTCTCCATCAAGGAAGCGAGTTTCCAGGAAGGAAGTCTAAAGCTGAAGATCCAGACAACCAAGCGCACCAAGAAGCCCCCCAAGAACCTTGAGAACTACATTTGCCCCCCGGAGATCAGGATGACCATCAGGCCTCCGGTTGGAGAGGGCAAAGGGGGGCGGCAGGGACGAGCAGGAGGTGGGACAGGAGCAGGGCGGGCTCAGAAAGAAGAAGAACGAGGACCCCCGAGAAAAAGGGTAAGGCACCACCATCTTTGGCAATGATGTGTTCTTTCAGTAGTAGTTTGTAGGAGTGTTATGTGTCTTGTACAGCATGTTTGTCTTAAAGGTACAATTCACCTCCAAATCAAAAATACGTATTTTTCCTCTTACCTGTTGTGATTTTTATCAGTCTAGATTGTTATGGTGTGAGTCGCACAGTTTTGGAGATAACATTTGTAGAGATGTTTGCCTTCTCTCAAGTCTGTAAAATACCTGGTGGCAATTAGATTTGAGTCTGTATTTTTCTGTGAGTGTAACCAAGATGTTGAAGCAGAAAACAATGCATGGTTTTCAGGTTGTGCAGGGTAACTTTAGGTTTTCTAAACTAACATTTGGATTGCAGAGCATTTGCAGGCCACATGGAGGAAGAAGGCCTTACCACAAACAGCTGGGTGTTTAATGGCAATATGAGAGGAGACACCACAATTTTATTCATATTTGTAACTAAATGTTTTGTTATTTGAATAATGAATACTGGACATTAAGCTTCAAAAATAAATTTTAGTGACATTTGCAAGTGACAGATACGCCAAGCTTCTCTTCAACATAATGGAAATAGATGGCGCTTGGCTTTTGGTCCTCAATGTGCCAAAAAATACCTTTGAAAAACTCAACAGCAATGTCTTCTTCCAGAGATCATGACTTAGTCACTCACTGTAATCCACAGACCTTGTTGTGAGCAGTTTCATGTTGGAGCTACTTCCTGTCTAGTTGACAGAAAGTAGTTCTGGTAGATTCTACCATAGAGGAGTTCCTGCATGAAACTGCTTACAACATTAATGTTGAGTTTTTCAAATGTAGTTTTGTTGGGCAGGGTTTGTGCAGGTACTGGAAATCCTTGAAAACACTTTTAATTAAATTTTAATGTAGTGTTTTCAAGGATTGAAAAATGCTTAGATTCTGGATAAAGTGCTTCAGACTACCTTAAACTGTGATTGCATTACTTTTATGACAAATAACTGAGTAGTTTACCTGTTAGATAAAGGAATAAATACATTTGAGAGAGTGTCACACATTTTGAAACATGAAATATGATTTGCCATCTTTCAGTAGAGTTCTATCATGAAACATAATTTTGGTTGTTTATAGCACAATAACACCAGATTTAATTTGATTAAGAGGTCAAACAATTTCAATTATATATTTACTATGTATATGATTATGTAATTTACCACAGCTGTAATTTGCTGGAAAAGCTTGAAAGTGCACCTTAAAATTTGTTGAAAAGTACAGTGAAAAGTGAATTGAGTGCCATTCAGTTCCATTATATTCAAGAGAAAGTAGACATCTCCATGGTCGATATTGCCAAAACTGCCCTAATTAGCTAAATAAATAACTACAGGGATAAATATTACTACAGGTAAGAATAAAAACATGTATTTTTGATTCTGGGATGAACTTTCAAGTGAAAAACTCCTGTTTCCTCTTTCTATCTCCACATCTCTGAACTGACCATTCCGTCTCTCTCACACTCCTCCTCTCTCTGTACCTCCGTCTCTCAGTAGCTTGTTTCCCTGCTTGGTTACACAGGGTCAAAGTTTGCTGTGTAATTGAAACCAGTCATGGCTAGCTGAGAACACACAGTGACACACACACACACACACACACACACACACACACACACACACACACACACACACACACACATAGACACATAGGAGCTGAGAATAGGGCTGACATAAGCAAGTGACAGCTGGTGTCTGCTCTCTCCATTTGTGGTCATATACACAGAGACCTCTCCTTACTCCTCTCCTCTCCTCTCCTCTCCTCTCCTCTCCTCTCCTCTCCTCTCCTCTCCTCTCCTTAATGAAATCAGCTCTTATGGGTGGGTCACGCCCCTTTGCCGACACCCCCCCCCCTCCTCCATCACACCTTTTACACACTACACTGGTGTTTGGCGTGTGTGACACTGTGTATGTACAGGTCCTTTGGGGAATCGTGTGTTTGCAGTGTCTGTTGATCTACACAGTGGTGTGTGTGTGTGTCCAGACCTGACAGCCATCTCCATGTCATGGAGCTCGACAGGCCCAGCAGGAGCGAAGGCGTCATGTTGTCAACATGATGCTGGGGGCCTTGTTTTGTTCTGTTATGCGTTAGTCTTGTGGTTTTAACTCAAATTCAACAGGCTCAGGAGGTAATAGAGTTGCAGGATTGTTGTTCTTACAATAAGTTGGTCTTGCATGGTCAGATATATCTCTGCTCTGTTTCTGTGTTGGGTCAGTGTTTCATGCAAAACCCCAAAGAGTAATTGTGGACTTTTCAAATTTCAAAATCAGGATCATCAAGGACCGGTTTGGAAAATTCTGTTGGAAATTTGTGCATGGCTTACCAGTCATGTAATCATCCCTCATGTCATTTTCTCAAAGAGATGAGGCCTCTAAAGTTCAAATGAAGGGATGATGGTAATGAGAGGAAACACAGTCGTCAGCCAATTAGAGGCTGCATGCAGTTCATCCTCCCAGTTTGTGCCATGCTAGCTAGTGTCATGAGCCCAGCTGTATACAGATGTATTGTACATACAAAATTAATAAAATCTGAGCAAGTCCTCATAATCAGGCGGACAAACTTCTGAAAAGCTCCTAGTGGGGCATAGAGTCATGTGGAGTACAGATCAACACCACACTGCAGACTCAACTTGCCCTGTGGAATCATGGCTTTGTAGTGTTAATTTTGAAAAAAAGGCTCAAAACAATTAATCGATCATCAAAACAGTTGACAGCTAATGGATTAATTGACTAATTGTCACAGCTCCAGTTTAAATCACCAAACTAATTTGTCACTTTGTAGCCTACTCAGAGTCTGAGTAGTTTCAAATAGAAAATTCCAAGCAATTTGGAAAGAAAACACATGGGTGTTGCTTTGCTGTCTGATGACTATGACGTCAGCCATGGCCACAATTTCTGCTACTTGTCAGCATGATTTGTATTCTTACCACAAATCAGTGTGTGAGCATGTCTGACCTTCCACATGTCTGTAAATAAAGTATGAAAAGTCATGTTTACCACTAAAAATGTCCATGAGTGAGCTGGGCGAGCTCTAAACCTTGGACTCTGATGTCTGGGCAGTCATTCCTAATCCAGTGCCATCGGTCCCCGTTTGGAAGCCCTCTGCTGCTACAGTATGATTGACAGAGGTTGTCATAGTGACAGGGGCAGCAAGCTGCTCTCTATTGAGATTTGAGTTTTGGGGAGGGGAGGGGAGGATGTGTTGGTGTTGATTCAGATCAGTTTCAAGCCTTCATCCCCTACGCTCTGTCCCTCAATCACACCCCCACCATCCCCCCATCCCTCTACCCCCTGGCCCCCCACCCGCCCTCCCCTTACATCCTTTCCCTCCATCCACCCATCACCTGCCACCCCAAGGGTGTAATACAGGCAAGCTCAGTGGAGAAGAACGGGTTAAAGAGAGAGGCTGGGCCGCTTTCTGTCTCCCTCACAAGTGTGTGTGTGTGTGTGTGAATGTGTGTGTGTTGGGGTTAAATACTCTCTTTGTGGTGTGTGTGAGGCTGTGTGTCAGGAGGGGAGGGGAGGCGAGAGGGGGAGCAGATGGACAGCCTCTCTGCTCTCTGCTGTATTGTGTCCACATCTACTCTTCCCCTCTTTCTATCCCTCTTTATCTTTTATCTGTCCCTCTCTTCCTACGTCTTTTCTTCCCTCATGTCTTCCCTCTTTTCACTCCCTCTTTTTCACCACTCTTTTCTTCCTCTTTCACCCTCTGTTGTCTCGTAGCAGATGGCAGCATGGGGCAGCAGCAGCAGCAGCAGCAACAGAGCAGAAGCCAGAGTGTGAGCAGGAGATGGGGAGAGGAGGAGGAGGAGGAGGAGGAGGAGGAGGAGGAGGAGGAGGAGAAGGGGGTGGTGGTGGAAAGAGGAGGAGGAGGAGGAGAAAGGAGGTGGGGGTCAGGCATATGGAGAGCCTGGTTAAGGGGCCCCCTCAGAGGGAGTGTGTATGTGCGTGTGGTAGTGTGATGAATAGAGGAGGGGGGGAGGTGGGATACAATAGATGCCCATTAAGACAGAGATTTGACTCTAATAGACAGAGAAGGGGAGAGACAGACAGACAGATAAGTAGGCAAACATGTAGAATGGAGCAAAGAAAGATGTGGAAATGGCGTTTTTTGCCATTCTTTCCTTTGTAGCAGCGGAAGAAGCTGCTGTCAAAACTTTTCTCCTCCAACTTATAATGCAATTAAACTTTCAGCTATTAATGTAGAGAAACTGGCAACATTCAGTATCAAATATTAACAGGATGCAGTAAAAAGCAAAAACTGGAATAAACACTAAAAAGATGCAAGTGTGGGTTATGTAAATGTTTGCAACTGAGTAATTCAGCAGCAGAGGAAAGGCAGAATCCGTGCTAACATAGTGTAAGAAAATCACTACTTGGTATTTACTATTAATGCACCTTATTTACCTCTCGCCATTTCTTTAAAGGGATAGTTTGAATAATTTAAAGTGTGGTCGTATGAGGTACTTATCCAAAGTCAGTGTGTTACCTACAGTAGACGACAATTGACACGCCATCAGTGTCGACTGTGACTGACACAAACAATAACACAAACTGACATATCGAGGCAGCAGTAGACCTGCAAGTCTTGTGTTCTGAGGTAAAATTACTGATTTCGCCAATGGAGTGTGATTTAGGTAGAGAAAGCAATAACTGGCTTATGTAATGGCAGTTTCCTTTCAGATATATTGGATAAAAGGCATAGTTTGGATTATTTGAAGTGTAGCTGTATGATAATGTATTACCTACAGTAGATGCTGGTAGATGCAGAACTCAAAGTGCATCTAAAATCAATACCAGTTTACCATGTTGTTAGACAGCCTTTTCTGATGGGAAACCATTGCTGTATAAGACAAATATTGCTCTCTCCAAATCAAACTCCATATGCAAAATCAGTAATTTTACCTTGCAGAACACAGGAGTCCACTGGTCCACCGCTGCCTTGATCTTTATTTGTGTTATTATTTAACATTTGTGAATTCAAAACCATTCTTTTAAAATGCCAAAGTCACACAATAACACAAACAAAGTAACAGATCGACACAGCGGTAGGTCAGCAACTCTGGTGTTTTGAGGGCTAAAATGACTGATGTCACCAATGGAGTTTGGTTGAACAAGAGAAAGTGATTTTTGGCTTATAGAACTGCAGTTTCCCATTTGGAAAAGGCTGTCTAATGGCAAGTTAAAGCAGTGAAAATATTCTAAATATAGCATACACTCAAATTGAATATATATATTTTAGATGGGCCTTTTTAGGACGATAATACTTGTTTTGTTTCTGACTGTGTCCACAGCAGTGGCTTCCATGCCAGTACTCACTGCTGCTTCTCCAAACTGGGGGTGTGTCAATCTGAAATATCCCTTTAAGCCACAGTGTAACGTATGTAAAATATTATGCCCTCAAAAATTGCCACAATGAAAGGAAATCACGTGTCCCTGACAGTGAAATGTGTCACTTCTTATAGAATCCGAAATTACAGTCATGTGACTCTGATGAGACTGACAGCTGACAGTGATGACACAGAATGATTCATAAGTGTCCAAAATCTCAATTTACTGTTCACTGTAGAGGAAACTACTGGATGTTTATTAATGAATACGTGTGTATTAATGAACACACGAAACAGTGACATGTGATTTTGGCCATACTAAAGAGAAAAACAGAGAAAAAGGTGTCATTTCCCTACATGTCTCAGCCTCCTATCATCTTCATAACAGGCATCTATAACCAGCGGGGTCAATGAGCAGGCGCCGTGTGTCAGGGGACAGACCCACGCTCACGCATAAACGGGATATGATGGGCTCCCCTTCTCTGTCTCCAGCTGACATCACACACATGCTGAACGTCCCCTCACACACAGCTCTTTGTCTGGGCACGCTGTGTGTGTTTGGAAGATGAATGTGTGTGTTCTAACGGATTGGGTCCTGGGTCAACCACTGCATCACTCCTCCAGACACACACATGCCCACACATACACACACACAGAGTTATCGGTCCAATGCCTGCACATGGGGGAGCATACGCAAGCTAAAATGCATCCACACACAAAGACAAACACACACACTCACAAATCATGTTGAGCAGTGATTGCAGTTAGAGAGAGTGTTTTCCTGGTTATCTGTCCAGTTCTCTGGACGTGCCAAATGTGGCTCTTAATCCATTTCACTATCTGTGGGGAGAGATAAGCCAGAGCTTTTCCAGGAGTCCAGGCCAGGCTGTGTGTTGTTGTTGTTCTACGTGAGTGTGTGTGTGTGTATTAGTGTGTCTATACGAAGCCCTGATGCTAGACACACACTTATCTTGTCTTGACAGCCCCTCTGCTTGGTGGTCCCCCTGGCTGTGTGTGTGTGGTGGTCTCCCAGTAGTGTTTGGGATTATTATGTGTTAGTCAAGTGCATTCACAAGGAAATTAATGCTGCCACAGTTGCCACGCCAAGCGTGTGCGCATGCTATACGTGCACATGCGTGTGTGTGTGTGAAATGGTTAGCCTTTTGATGTGAGCTTTTTTATCCCTGGCTGGGGTGGCGGTTGGTGACCTGAGGGACTTGATGAGCTCATAAAATAGGAGTGTGCGTGTGTATGTGTGTGTGTGTGTGTGTGTGTGTGTGTGTGTGTGTGTGTGTGTGTGTGTGTATGCATGTGTATATGTGTGTGTGTGTGTGTGTGTGTGTGTGTGTGAAGCCACAGAGAGCAGTCCTTGACTGATTTATGAATGTATGTTGTGAACATGAAATGATCACCTCTAATATGGCCTGACCAAACTGTCATATTATACTTTTTTTGGTGTGTGTCATTGTGGTGAAAATAACCATGCTTTTATTTTGGTGAGTGTGTGTGTGTGTGTGTGTGTGTGTGTGTGTGTGTGTGTGTGTGTGTGTGTGTGTGTGTGTGCATCCTGAGAGTAAGAGCTGGGAATGCTTTAAGGGGCGTTTCCCTGTGGTCGATGGGGGATGGGACGTGTGTGTGTGTGTGTGTGTGTGTGTGTGTGTGTGTGTGTGTGTGTGTGTGTGTGCGTGTGTGTGTGTGTGTGCTGGGGAGGGGTGAGTGATTTAGCACCGCTGAAACACCAGCTGTCCATCTGTGTCTGACCCCCATACACACCCTGTACACACTTGAAACACACACCCACACTCACACACACACACACGCACACACACACACACACCTCGCATCTAACCTCTGATCTGCTCTGAGTGTCTCTCAAACCTGAAGAAAGTCCAGACAAAACGCACATCTGTTCATCAAACACACACACACACACACACACACACACTTTACATTACAGACTGCTGCCTATTCAGCTCTGCAGTACACTGTTACAAATGAAGATGATAACTACAACATACAGATTTCTTGCTAGAACCCAACATAAGGGTTATACCTAGAATTATCTGTGAAAGGTTTCATCTAGAGAGATGAGAGATTCTACAGAGAACCCTTCTCCACCCAAAACCCAGTCTGTGGGTTCTATCCAGAAACTTTCCACCCTATCAGGGTGCTAACAAACCTAACCAGAGACATCTACTGAGAACCTTTTTATATTCCAAGGGTTTTATGTAGAACCCACCCAGAGTGTTCTATCGCTAACCTTTTTATATTACAAGGATTTTGTTTAAGCTAAGAACCCTGCCCACTCAGGGGGTTCTACCGAGAACATTTTTAATATCATTGTGCAAAAAACCCTTGACAAACATTCAACAAAAGAGCTCTTCAAGGATTTCAACAGTCCTTGAAAAACTCTTTCTTTTACAAAGGTTCTTTAGATGAAAAGGGTTCTTAATGGAACATTTAGTCTTACAAAGAACCCTTGACAAACCATTCTTCAAAAAGGGTTTTTTTCAGAAGCAAGTGATTCTGGCTAGAACCCTAGCCCTTCCTGATGAACCATTTCCCGAACCCTTATTTTAAGGAGTGTCATGCTGGTGCAGCAGTGTATCCACAATGACTGACTCTGCAAGGTCACACCTAGTGAGCACACACTCATGCACACACGCGCGCACACACACACACACACACACACACACACACACACACACACACACACACACACACACAGACAGACACACAAAGGAACACTGGAGGCTGGCAGAAGAAGAGATGAACTTTGACCCTGCTGGACATTCAAAAGTCGAGGTGATAGCTGGACTCCACAGTTGTGAGGGCCTCCATGTCTGTGTGTTTGTGTGTGTGTGTGTGTGTGTGTGTGTTTGTGTGTGTGTGTGTGTGTGTGTGTGTGTGTGTGTGTGTGTGTGTGTGTGTGTGTTTGTGAATTGTTTGTGTGAGTGGGTCAGGGTTGAGACAACTGGAGTCTGGCCTTTGCTTTCTTACCCTCAGGGCTGGATTTGGTGTGTGTGTGTGTGTGTGTGTGTGTGTGTGTTTGTGCTGACCATTTGGTTGGAACTGTAGCTAATTTCTCAATCAGACACACACATACCATCTTCTCAATCTGTCCCAAAGGTCAAGCCCTATTCATTCACTATTGTGTCCAGTCCCAGTTGGTTGCTGTTCCTCTTCAGGCAGATGCAGCCAGACTATAATAGCTGGTCTAGCTCAAGTTACATTTTAATGAAGACCTGAGGCGGCTACTTGCACTTAAAGAAATGCCACTGGCTCAGTTAGGGGGCAGCTACCAATGAACATGACGGCATTTTACATTTAAAAGTCATGTTTGAGCTCTTAAAGGAAGAAATATATAATATGTTTTTGAGGGCTGGGAGAAAAAAAGTGTTTAGTCCGTCAGCTCGATGTTAACACATATTGGCAATTCCTGTTAACGCACTGATAGAAATTAGCATAGTGATCAAGATGTGGTAGAAAAAATACATTTTCTTAAGTATTGTGATTCTTATTTTTTATTTACGATTCATGTGAAAAAATCGAATACTGTGATTAATTAATGCTTAGTCCATTAGCTCGATGCTAATAAATGATCTGAATTCCTATTAACATGTCAAAGGAATTTAGCATCACGATCGCTGTTTACTATTCAGAGACAAATAAGTCATGATATAAAATGTCTACAAGTGTATGAATCAACTTTTTTTTTAAGATGGAGTAGATGTTTGTAACAGTTACATAAAGCAAAATGTTAGTCTGAGAGACAGCTTCAAATTCAAGAGAGTTTTTTCAGGGCAGTCTTGTTTTCAAAGTGTCAGGCTTAACTTTACATCAATAGACAATTGACAGTTATAAACATCTGATCAACTTACAGAGTAGGACTGGTTGTACTCATTTTTGAACGTTAGGATTTAAATATTTTCTCCTTTAAGAATCACAATAAGTAGTCATTCATAAAATTGTACACAACGGACTTTGTGTAGTAAAAAGAACACCAAGTTACCCTTCAGCTATAATGAAAACAACAAAAAAGGAAAGCCTAAATCCAAGTGGTCATGGTTTTGATATGGCAACATCAATATAAGTGTAGATATATAGGCCTGCGTTTGGTTTTTGGACAGTGGTTGACTGTGACTCACACAACTGTGGGATTATCTGGAGGGCGGCCATGTTTGATGTCCTCTGCGGTCACTGATGATGTTGAGTCACAGCATCATGTGTTCCTGGTGGCCGCTTTGTTAGTGTGGCTCCATCATGCCTCTGCCTCCGTGGTTAGTCAGTGTGTATGTGCGTATGTGAGGAGGAGTGTATCTGTGGTTTAGAGAGGAGGTCCAGCAGGGATAGAGAGTGATGTTCAGTGCAGGGAAGGGAGCAAAGGGGATGATGGGAGTCAAAAGGAGAGGAGAAGCAGGCGCAGAGTATTGACTTTCACTGTGTCTCACTTGAAGCGTAAGTGTGTTTGTCAGTGAAATCTGATGGCCCCATCAGCTGTCTGGGACGCGCCTGTCAGAAGGGGGAGGTGTGTGTGTTTGTGTATGTTGGTGTGTTCGTGTGTGTGTGCGTGTGTGTGTGTGTCTGAAAGCCAGCCTGGTTGCATGAAACCACTTTGGTTAAGGTTTCCCTTAAATTTTCATCTAAGGTTGCCTTAGGAAAAAATATGATTTCTTTAAGATGTTGTAAGGGAAAACGCATTAAGTGTTTGCCCTGAGCAACTTAAAAGGTCCGTTATGCATTGCAAGAAGGTCCTCAGCAGATTTTAAGGGATTCCTAACAGTCTCTTAAAAGTGAAACAATTTGTTGAACATAAGACAATGGCTGTGTTTATGGTAATTGAAGAGGAGGAAGAGATACAAGACACATTTTCCAGAACAGGGAAAACCCACTGGACGCTATGAGCAATGTACAACTTGTTAGAGGGTATATATTTGATGTGAACCATAAGGACTAGCCGCATATCAGGCAAATAAATCTGGAAAGTGATAAAAAAAAAATAATTAAACTATTAAACTATTTGGATAATTGTTGACTTATTGAAGTAATTTTTCATGCAACAGTCTGACATCTGGGAGAAAATGCTGAGACATCTGTAGAAAATGCTGTTTTCAGCCTCTCATATATGGAAATTTACCTATTTTTTCATTAACTAGCATATTAGAATAATTATCTTTGGATTTTGGACAAAGACAATATATATAACACGTGTAACATTTTTAGACATTTTAATGCAGAAAGTACACATTATAATTAACATATACCTTTAAAGAATGAAGGGAGTGAAGTGTAAAAATGTTAACTGGAATGCACATGTGCTGTATTATGACATGAGCCACTGTAAAACAAATAAACCTAACAAGCTTTATACAGTGCTCCCAAGTGAATCATTAACTTAAGTTAGAGACAAAGAGACGTGGCAGTAGAGAGGTGGTGTCCAACACCCCTCTTACAAAAATCTCTTATTTTCAGGCTTTCGCTATCATTTCACCAGCTTTAATAGCGTGACTGATTTTTAGAGGTTTTTTTATTTTCAAACCATGTTAACATTTTTAATTAGCTGGGTTGAAAACAAACAGATACAGTCACCGATATGTGGTGTAAGACATCATACAAAAAATCATTAAAAAGCCTCTAAGCCGAGGCTTTTCAGACACTGTGTGTTTGTGTATGTAATTCTGCCCAGTTCTCTGCTGCTTTTCATGTCTTTGTACCAGGCTTTGTAAAATAATCCTTCTGTAGTTCTGCTGTTTATTTATGCTCGTTGTCTCTTAAGTATGGATGCGGACATGAATAAATGATATAAATGTGTCTGTCTGTCCTTCTGTCTGTGCGTCTGTCCCTTGGGGTGGCTCAGACTAAACAAACAGCTGTGTTTATGAAGCAGGGAAGAGCCACAAGGGTCTTCTGTTTAGTGGTCCATTTCAGCACTCTCACACGCACACACATATGCTCACATGCGCACACATACGCACACACTCCCGAATGCCCGGCGCTCCTCATCTTTTACCTGCCCTGCTCTGTTGCGTTTTTGCCCCCTTGTGTTTTCTGCCCGGCTCAGTCTCAGTGTGCTGCTGGCTTGCTCTCAGACCGAGAGGAATGCCACTCCGTGTGACCTCTCACCTACAACAAGGAGGGGTGCCGGTTTAGACAAGGGAGCGAGGGGGCAGCTGCAGTCATGTGCCTGGGCCTGGAAGGAAACAACACACACACGCACGCACACGCACACACACACACACACACACATATACACAGAACCGGTGCCCCGTTGCATAAACCACCTTAAGTTTTAAACTTAAGTTTGTCCCTTTGGCTAAATATTTCACTAAGCTAAGGGGTTCACTCAGGAGTGTTGTATAAAGCCTCTTAGGTTTTCTTAACGCTATACCAGATATTCCCAACAGTGATCAAACACTGAGAAATCCATAATTAAAATAAAAACATAACACACGTAGTTAGCCTTTGTTAGTCAGAAGATGAAATGCTGTTCTCCTTGAAGAATATGGAAATCCAAGTAAATCCAGTAAAGCCAAGTTTAGTGATTTGCACTGAAATTTAGTAGTTTAATCAACATGGAGATGCTTGCTTACCCAAATTAAAATGAATAGATTTAAAATTGAGTGTTGTCAGGACCTAGTAGGTATAAAGGAGAGCAGAAGTAAGTAAGTTTAAAGTTGATACTGGATTACATAATTGCTAAAACCTTTCTAGTGACTCATAAGGGAATACTTAAGCGGCTAAGGGTAAACACTTGAAGATTAAAGGGTTGTCCCTTACAACATCCTAGGGAAATCCTTATGGTGATTTTATGCAACTATTTTTTTCCTGAGGCATCCTTAGATGAAATTTAAGGGGAAGTTTAGGCTAAGTGGTTTTATGCAACCAGGCACAGGTTGCTAGCTAAAACACACACACACACACACACACACAGATTCTAGCATAGTTCTACTAGCACTGATGGAGTAGTAGATGTGGTGCTTCTCCCGCCTCTCTTTGTGACTGTCTGAGAACGTGTAGGATGCTGTGCTTTGGTCTGTGTGTGTGTGTGTGTGTGTGTGTGTGTGTGTGTGTGTGTGTGAACGCGCGAGTGGAGTGCAGCCTCATACAAAGACGTTATTGTTGGTTGCGAGGGGGCCTGAGGGGAGGCGGGCAGTATGATTGGTTAAGACTATTGTGTCTCACTTTGCCCATTCTCCCTGTCACTGAGGATGTCATTACAGCGGCTCTCTAACTCCTGCGAGCCAGGGATCATCTGAGGACTTGAGACGTCCTCAGAAATATGTAGACTAAAGCAATGAAAGTGTGACTTTACAAGCTTTAAACTTGAAGTGCAGACTCTAGAGTCAGTCTTCAAACCATATATTTCATCTGTCTGCAGCTGTTTGTACGCATAACTTGTCGGAAAACAATTTGCTCTCCAGCAGTGCTGCAAATAATGTTTATTCTCATCTGCTAATTTAAAAAAAATATCAGAGAAGAATGAAAAAAGCCCAAGGTTTCAAATAGCTTTTTTTTAATCAAGCCAACAGCACAGAGATTTTCAATTTTAATTGATTGTATTTTTGCTTGGTTAAATGACCAAAGCAATTATAAAAATTGTTAACTCTTGATGGTGATGCTGTTAAAGATGCTGACCATGTAATGACAGCATCCACAGTTTGGGTCCGGCAGGGGGCCTTTGTTGCATGTATTCCACTCTCTCTAACTCTCTGCCATATACTACAAAAACCAAAGTTAAAGTTTTTCATAATGGTTTAGTATGAGAGACTTTTCCATAGTCAGAGTATTACCAACAGTAGATGGTGGTTGGTTCACCCCCAGTTAGGAGAAATAGTAGAAGCACTGGTTTATGAAGTTTAGCAATGTATTGTTGTAGACAGGGTCAGCGGCAAACATAATTTAGTCACTTAAAAAAGTGCCCACCTAAAAAAAAAAAATTGTATTTCACTATATTTAGAATATTTTCCCTGCGTAGTTTGCCGTCAGATCATAAAGCTGTTATGTAAACCAAACATCGCTCTCTCCAAACCGACCAGAATCCACTGATAAAAACTGTGATTTTACATCTTGGAACATGGGAGCAGCGCAGGACAGAACTCCCTGGTTTTGCGAGGTAAAATGACTGTTTTTGCCAAAGGATTCGGGTGGCTTTGGACCAGCGATATCTGTGTAACAGTGGTTTCCAGTCAGAAAAGACTGTGTGAGGGCCAGGTGAAGCACTGAAAATATTCTTAAGATAGCTTACTGATGATTGATTAATCCATTGATTTCAGCAGCACAATCCAGTGTTACGTCAGTAACTAGACAACGATGCATTAGAGTACATTATTTTAACTAATCAGTGAGTGAAGCTTGGCTGCTACACACCACTGTTTGCCAGAGAGGAAGTGTTTAATCTCTGCACAGCTTCTGTCTTGAATTACCCATCGTTCCACACAGGAAGTCATCCCTTAGGATTTAGAGCAGCTCATTGGCTGTTAATTGTTTCCTGTTGTACAGAAGTGGTATGATTGGGTCATATGGTGCACAGAGTATATGGTGAACAACACGCTCCTCTGGTTTGGTTCTGTGTGTTGTGCACATGTTTGTATGGGTGTTTAATTTACTCCCCCCAGTAAATGACTTGATTAAACAGCATTCTGTGTAACACTCTTAGAAATAAAGGTGCTAACTAGAACCATAATGGGTTCATCGGCTAGAACCTTTTATTAATATTCCACTTTGAACCCTTTCATAGAGTTCTACCTAGAACCCAACACAAAGGGTTATATCTAGAACCATCTGTGAAAGGTTTTATCCAGTGCCCCCTATGAGAGGTTCTAAAGGAGAACCCCTCTGTGGTGTAATAGTTGCACCCAGAGCACTCTCTGGGGGTTCTATTCAGAATCTTTCCACTTTCAAAGGGTGGTAACAAGAACCTGCTGAGAGGTTCTACTGAGAACCCTTTTATATTAAGGAACAAAGAACCCTTCATGAAAGCGTTCTTTAAGATTTTCCACAATCCTTGAAAAACTCTTTCTTTAAAAATAAGCTATTTGGATAAAAAAGGTTCCTAATGGAACCTTTTGATGAACTCTTCAAAAAAGGGTTCTTCAAAGGCCAGTGGTTCTTGGTAGAACCTCAGCACTTCAGGAAGTTGCCTTCTTGTTCCTGTTCTTTCACATATGTATGGTGATAGTGTGTGCGTGTTTGTGTGTGTGTGTGTGTGTGTGTGTGTGTGAGGCCAGTCTCCATGCTTGTGTACATTTTCTTTGTGCTGAGCATGTGCACTGAGCTGACTGACATGCATAATGCTGTCACTGGAGGTTTGGCCACGTCCATGAAAGGAACAATTGGTACATAATCGCTGTAATAATCGCTATGAAAAAAGTCTCCTAATGTGGTTCTTAGCGCTATTCACGAGCAGGACACACATATGCCCGCACACACACCATTAATGCTAATAGCGGGGATTAGATGTATACTTTGTGTAGCATGTAAATGTGTCTGTCATTACTGAGCGGGTGAAAACCTCCAATTGCACCGTAATAACATGCTTCGGCTCAGCCAATCACATGCTTTTGTTCAGATTGAGTCATCTACAACGTCTGAGCGTGTCTGAAGAGAGTGTGACAAGGAGACTCTTGGGTGTTTCGCTGCTATCTTTAGGAGCACTCCAATCTGAAGGATTACTGCTGCGGACGTAGGAGGGAACATTTTTACTTGAGACCTACTGCTGTGCATTAAATCTGGCTCCTGCTTTACAGTGAGCTAAAGGACAAATGTAATGTAGATTGAAAGCTTGATCATGCACAGCAGGGAGGGTGTGTGCACTGTAAAAACAAAACACTTAAGAAAACTCACAATTTGGCAACTTACTTTCAGACGTTTGGGTTTTGAGGCCAACTACAACTCCCAACTAATGATAGTTTGTTGACATAATTCACTTTTCCTCCTTAGACAAACTTGAATCTTTGAGTTTTAGAAACAAAATAAAATTGTCTTGCAAAAACTGTTGAGTAAACTTGAAGAAATAAAAGTGAATAATGGTTAATAATTTAATGTTTGCGGTTGCAACCATTTAATTTTCAGGCATCCAAATAATGACATATCAGGTTCACAGCTCACAATTTTTGAAATTCAATTTTTTGGGTGTTTCTGCAACTCAAAGATTCAAGTTTATCTAATCAAGAAAAGTAAATTATCTCATCAAAATATTGTAGGTCAACAAAACTTACTTTATTTCAAAACTTGAGAGTTTTAGTTTGATGCCTCAAAATGAGTATTTTTCCAAACTTTTTCTTTTTCTTTTTTTTTTTTCAGATAAACTGCCCCCAACTAAAGATTTTCCTAGTCGACCAATAGTCTTCAGTCACATAGTCATTGCATTGAATAAATAACATCCAACTTTGGTCGGAGCTGCTGTAACATTTAATCACCTCTGTGCTGTATTCCCAGTTGTCAAACTGGCCACCGTCCGCCTGGGAGGTCATATCCCAGTAATAGTACTGCTCACTGAGAGAAATGGCTAATGGTACATGTAGCAGCAGTGTGCCAGGACTGCAGGGTTACAAGGGAAAAGGTCCTTGTTGCAGCAATCCTCAGGGCCAAACAGTTTCTAAAACACCTACTGAATGAAGTTTGAAGTGTTTTTTTCCCCGTCGCTAATGAATAGATGAAAATGTGGTCGACTACAGCAGAGTTTACACCACAGGAGTTTGGATGAATGAGAACATGTTCAGGAAGACACGGCCAACACAGCTTGTCTATTCTTCAGTGAGACCTAGAGGGTGACATGGGAGTGGACTGTCACACCTGTCCTGTCCAAATCCTGGAAGAATGATTCACGTCCCATGCCATTCCCGTCGAACCACAGTCCACACACATTATATAGAAAAAATGGATTTTTATTATGATCCCTGCTCTTGCCAGCACCTGTTGACTTCCTCCTGTCTCATCCCACTCCAGTGATAGTGAAATTAACTCTCATTCTCCGAGAATCCCATGGGATTCCTGAAAAATGTCAGCCTCTAGTGAGAACTGGAGGTGAGGTTTTAACTGTCAGTATTAATATCTGTCAACAGTAGCATGTTAGCTAACATTAGCCTCAAGAACAAGAAAGTTTACTGCTGCTTGGCAACTTTTCACTTATGTTTTGATAATCTGTACTGTAATCATCCAGATTTTACCTTCTAAAAATCAAACCTGCTTGAAAATGAAATGCTCCAATGAATCTACGGCCGAACTTCAGTAGCAACCTAAGTCCAGCCCAGACTGAGAGGGTTGAATGTGAATGATTCTCGGATTAGTCAGGTGGTCAGCTGTATTTTATACAGTATATTAGCATGTAGAAATTAGTTTTTGGCCTAGTAATCAACCCCCTTTTTTGCTAAACTGTGGCTTTAAGCTGAACACATAGTTTTGGAAGCGCAGCTTTAGTCAAAGAGTGGAAGTTTTGAATGAAGCCCAGTTTCCAAAACTTTCCCACCCAACTTTCCCAGAAGATGCTTTCGTTGGCACAGATGCCACCAGATCTGAGATAGTAAAGCACTGGCGGAGGCAGCACACAGCACACTGAGTGAAAATACACACACACACACACACACACACACACACACAAAATTTTAGGCAGCAGGCCTGATCCCAGTGATCCACAAACTGTCCCACCTTGACACCCCCCTCCTCCTCCTCTTTCCTCCCCCTTATCCTCCCTCTTTTTTCTCCCCTGCTGTGGGTCTCCTCAGGCGCATGAATGGAAGTCTTTATTCCCGGGAGAACTGGTGGGAAGAACGAGAGAACGAGAAACAGGGATGAGGGGGAGGGAGGGGGGGGTGGTGGTCTGTGAGAGTGGCCACAAGATCAACACAGTGCCTCTTTTCTCCTCCATCGCTTTTCCCTCCTTTTCTCTACACTCCCCCCTCCCTCCCTTCTCCTTCCACCCCGTTTTTAAGTGCTGTGGACACAAAGCCGTGTTAGTATTCATGGTGTTTGTTTGCAGAGGAGCTGTGTGTGTCTGTGTGCGTGTGTGTGTGTGTGTGTGTGTGTGTGTGTGTGTGTGTGTGTGTGTGTGTGTAGAGCTGTCAGAAACACAGATCACAGCAAAGCAGCGCTCTGAATGGGAGCTGGAGAGAAGAGGGTGGGAGGAGGGAGGGGGGTAGTTCCCACAGGGGGAGAATGGTCAGCTCCAGAAAAGAGAAAAGAAGAAGAAAAGGAGGGATGAGATGAGGAGGAGGAGGGCAGCGCACAAGGCCACAGGGGCAGAGGCAGACAGCGCGGTGTCAAAGCCAAGGAGAGCGTGTGTGTGTGTGTGTGAGACGAGGGGATCATATCAATCATAAGGTTTTCGGAGGGAACTTAACGGGTCTACACTCTTAGTAATGAGGGTTCCTTCCTGAGGTGCTGAGGTTCTACCCAGAACCATTTGCTCTGAAGAACCCTTTGTGGAAGAAAGTTTTGTCAAGGTTTCTTTGTAAGACAAAGGGTTCCATTAGGACCTTTTCCAGAGAACCCTTTTTGGAAGAAACAGTTCCTCAAGGATTGTTGAACTCCTTGTAGAACCCCCTGGGTCTGTTCTAGATAAAACCCTTAGAACAAAAAAATGTTAACAGTAGAATCCTTTGGTTAGGTTCTAAATAAAAACGTTGAATCGTTTGTTCTAGACAAAACTCTTGGAATATGAAAATGTTCTCAGAGACCCTGAGTGGGTTCTAGCTAGAGCCCTTGAAATATAAGAATGTTCTCAATAGAGCCCCCTAAATGGATTCTAGATAAAAACCATTCAGTAGAACCCCCTGGGTGGGTTCTTGTTAGCGCCCTTAGAGGATGCCAAGGTTCTGGATAGAACCTGCAGAGAGGGATCTGGGTGGAACCATTACACCATAGAAGGGTTCTCTATAGAACCAATCATGGGAGGTTCTGGGTGAAACCTGTCACAGATGGTTCTAGGAATAACCCTTTATGTTGGGTTCTTGGTAGAACTCTCTGAAAGGGTTACAAGTGGAATCTTTATAAAAGCTTCTACCAGGAATCAAAAAGCGTTCTCCTACATGGACAAGCCAAAGAACCCTTTATGGTTCTAGCTAGCACCTTTGTTTGTGAGGGTGTAGGCACCTCTTCTTCTTCTTGTTTTTCTGCTGGTCCTCTTCTTCCCTCCCTCTCTCTGCCGCTCTCATTCTTTCAGCCGCCCCCCCCCCCCCCCCCCTCCCTCCCTCCCCATTTCTCTCCCTCTGTCTCTCCCTGTGCCTCTCTTTCTCTTTGTGTGTCTGCCTGGACAGCTGCCCAGTTCCATACACAGGGAAAAATGAAACACTCTAACCACCGGGCGTGCAGCCAAATAAAAGGCTGCGAAAAACTATTTGAAGGGCAGCGTGTTTGTGCGTGTGTGTGTGTGTGTGTGTGTCTGTGTTTGCGTGCATGGAGCTTGTGTATATGTTTGCTGGTGTATATCTGTGTGTATATGTGTGCTGGCTTGTGAGATTTGGGTGTGCCTGTTTAGGGTGTTCTTTCCCAGTATAATGGTGCAGCCAGGGTGCTCAGTGTGTGTCTGTATATGTGTGTGTGTGTGTGTGTGTGTGTGTGTGTGTGTATGTGTGAGGGAGAAGTTCCACTCAGTTTATTCAACAGTGGAAAACGAGAGGCTGCAGGAGAGGAAAGGACAGGAGGGGCTGTCACATACCCAGGGTTGGGAGGGTTACTTTAAAAATGTCTTCCGATACAGTTAAGAATTACATTTTAAAAAATGTAGCCAGTAACCTAATCCAAGTAACACAATACTCAAGTAACATAACTTGTAAACTTTGGATTACCTCAATACCAAATCTGGTTAAATTCTTTAGCCTAATATGTTTTATGTTCATTGTAGTTTTCAGGTAAACTGACAGAAACACCATCCTGGTCACCCTACAGATCCAAAATAGTACAGTTTAGTATTAGTTATCTAACTGGATTTCTGCGTAGCTAATGTTAGCGGTTGTTCTGTGTAACTATAACATTAGCAGTTGGTCTGATGTTGAGTTCTTGGATAATGACAGTATTTTCACAACTGAAAGCAGAACTGTCACGATACTGTGATGTTACTTTTTCCTGCTAAATAATGGTGAAATTTCCATCCAGTGAAGCATTTTTCACTTGTGGACATGATAATGAATTGACTGTAAGATTAGCTTGTTTCATTCAGACCAGAGTGGTAATCCTGTTAATAATCCTCATTTTTACTAAATGTATCTGCAATCAGACATGCCCTTACTTCCCCTAACGTCAGACTGGAGGAGACCAGAGTACAACTTTTTTACATCCAGCCTGCTGAGTGAGAATGCTACAGTCAGACAACACACACACAAGTATTTGTCATTAAGTATATGCTGACTCATTTGCAAAGTGCCTTTCAGTTGGGTGATTGCAGCACTTAGTCACATATTATCCATGACCTCCTCTGCTGCGCTCTGACCTTATCTGATGGTTACATCACTGGTGGAAAGGAATGTGCGGCTCCATATCTGCCTCCATTCTGCTGCCGGAGAGCCTTTGTGTGACTGACTGAGACCAGTCCGTGTTGTTACAGCACTTACCCGGAGGAAGACATCCTAGAAATGGTTGTTGACCTACCTGTGGAGTACGACCCTTAACACTGCCGCTGAGCACGGCCCTAAGAGCCTCGAAGGAGGGGGAGTGCATCAGATGGGTTGAGGACTAAACAAACTGCTTTGGGTCTGTTTCATGTTGGCCTTTCTCCTTATCCATATGTGATCAGAGGGGACTTGTAGGAGGACAGTGTGGAAAAGGTTGGAGCCTTACAGCTCTTGTGTTTGTGGGCTGCTCCACGGGGTCAGAGTCCATGTTAGGGCTGATTTCCTGACCGCTGCCCCCTGCTGCAGGCCAGCAGTAGCACAGGGTGATGTTACTTGCTCCCGTGGAAATTGCTTTATTTACTACTGGTTATCAAAGAACAACAACTTAAGTTATATAAAAAAAAAAAAACAAGTGAAAATCCATCCCAGTTTTTCAAAGTCCAAGGTGATATCTTTAAATGTTCAGTTTAATGTGACAATAAACTGGGAAATCAGGAAATATCCATATTTTTGCATGAGAAATTACTTTATGGATTAATCAGAAATCAAAATAATTTAAGTGTCTCTTGGTCTTCCTGGTCGGGCAAGTTAGTTGTTAGAACTACTAGTCTGACATGGCATTTTACTTGCCCTGACAAGTGAACAATCCTTATTGTTGAGCCCTGAGTGATGTTTTCAAATTAATTCTTGTATCCAACAAAAAGCCCAGAGCCCAAAGACTCTATTATAGAAGAAAATAAAATATTAGCAAATCTCTGACATCTTTACTTGAAAAAATAAGAGATTAATTGATTATCAAAATAGATGGCAACTATTTTCTTTTCATCTTTCCATTGATCATTGCAGCTCTAACCTCCAAAGCAGTGATAAAAATGCAATCTCAAAACATGCACTAGAGAAAAATGCAAAGAACATGTCAAAATGTGGAGTAATTATATGAAAATCTGACAGGTTGTGTTGGTGACCGAGGTTGACCCTGTCTGGGAAAGAAAAGGAGAATCAGGAGTTCTCTTCACACTGTGTTGACTACAGCAACCATGGGAGTACCTCAGTCTATTTATATTTGCTTGTGTGGATATCAGACAGTGAGTGTGTTTTCCCTGGAAATGCTTCATGGATTGTAAGAGGCGGAGAGGAGGGGAGGGGAGAGGGAGGAGAGGGTGGTAGAAGGGCGGAAACTAAGAACAAAAAGCTGAACTGGTGCCAATAACCCAACCACAGCCAGAGAGGGTGGAGGGGTGGGTGAGATCACTATTTCTGTTTGCTTGTCTTTTGCTCTCCTATATCTGGTAGAAAAGGTGTCCATGCCTCCTGTCTTTATTCTCTCTCTGTGGTTGCTTTGTGGTTACTGGGGAGGATACATTTTATATATCTGTGTGTGTGTGTGTGTGTGTGTGTGTGTGTGTGTGTGTGTGTGTGTCACTCTAACCACCTCCACCTCCTTGTCTGTTTCTTCCTCTGTGCCCTCCTTTAACCTGAAACAGCAGGTATTCTAGGACAGGTTAAATGAGAAAGCATGTGTGTATCAAGTGTCTGTCATCTTATCCCTCTGTGGACTCACAGTGTCTCTTCTCCAGTGTCACCATGGGCACACGCACATTCACACTTGTATATACACACACACACATATACACATCTCAGTGCTGCTGAAAGGATACCATAGCGGTGTGATCAGGAGGTAAATGAAAGTGTGCACGTGCGTATAAGCACATGCATTTTGTGGCATTGTTAATCATTTACTCTGCTCAGAGTTTGTGGATTGTGCATTTTTGTTTGTGTGCTATGTCTTGTGTTACTCGGCATTCATGTGTGTGTTCATGCTTGTGAGTGTGTGCTGCTTCTGCAGTCAGTGTGGAAGAACAAAATGAGTGTAAGTGTGTGACTGCTGATGGGAGAGCAGGAAGAGAAGCAGTAAGAACAAGGCTGGACAGTGACAGAGGAGGATGAAGTGTTTGTTCTTGCACGTATGTGAATTGTGATAAGAACTACGTACATAGTATAATCCATCATTGTATGTGTAAGTTAAGGCTACACAATATCAAAAAATGAAATTATAATATTGCAACAATTTTGAGAGATATTGCAATTGTGATATGATTAGGATTGTTCTGATACCGATACCAGAATTGGTACTATTGAAATTACTAGGAATGCACAGACACCAGCATCGTATCAGTACAATATCAATCATTGTATCATCGTATACAGTGTCAATCTGATGTCATGTCACAAAAAATAGCTCAACACAAGGAATTTGATCTTAAGAACCACCACAATGCAGATTTCAGGGAGCTCTGCTAATACTTGTGCTCTTTTCTTGGTAGCGCATGTCAGCAAGAGAGGCTCAATGTCATCACCTAATGACTGCAGAGACTTTATCAACAGTTAGTAAAATTGTTTTACAGTTCATCTAAAACTGAAACACTCACAGACTGCACCTGTAGACCGCAGCCGCTGTTCAATAAATCCTGCCGGGCGTAAGAGTTGAATGCCTCGGCTAATTAATCTGAGGATGAAGAAGAAAACATCACTGCCACAAGTCTCTAACCCTCTGTATTTGGCTTGTTAGTGTTTTCCAGTCCTTCTGGCTGTCGGTAATAAGTGGGATGCAACATCTCTTCTTTATGTCATGTTCTTTATGTCATTACGCTAATTCTCTGTCTGAATTTGTTCATGTTTTAGAAAGGATTTAACTTGAGCCATCATATCAGATCATACAGGTTTGTTATATACAGATATATACAGGTGTTAAAAGATAAATAAATAAAAAATACTAATAATATTTTTTGCACTGGTATTGAATTGGTACTAGTTGGCCGATACACAAAGTTCAGGTTTCAGAATTAGTATTGGGAAGGGTTAGTTGGAATAAACATCACAATTTTCATTTTCACTGAAAGAAATATTAAATTAATGATGATGTGACTTTTGTTGGGCTCTGAACCAAACAGACATGTTTTCTTATATCTAGAGAACAAGATATGTGGGCCAGGGCATCTCTGAAGCACTACAGTGCTTCATTACAATGTTGTTTTGTCACGTTTTACTTTATCAAAAAAAAGTTGCAGCTTTGCATTTGACCACATTGCAATTCTAATACTTTTTAAATGAATTGTGGAGCCCTAGTATAATTGTGTGTGTGTGTGTGTGTGTGTGTGTGTGTGTGTGTGTGTGTGTGTGTGTGTGTGTGTGTGTGTGTGTGTGTGTGTATCTGCAAAAGAACAAGAACAAATCATCTGATTCATCTAGACTAAAATTGGTTTCCTGACTATGCTCATACATTTTGTACTACTACAGTATGTGTGAAGGGAGGGCTTAATAAAGCCTTTGAAATGTGTACATCTACTGTATGCATGTGTGAGTGTGTGCGTGTGTGCTTGCACGCCTGTGTGTATATGCTCAGAGGCAGGCCTGTGGTTAGGTTACATCTCCCTGCAGCGCAGCAGAACAGTATCTTGTTGCGTCATACTGAGTCTGTTAATAACAGGCTAAACCACAAAGGCCATCCGCTGCTCTATTTCTCCTTTCCAGCAGTACACTGATTATGCAGCACTGATACATTACTTACTTACTCATCCAATACAGTAGTAATATTATATGCTGTATATAGGTTTTCGCATTTCCAGTTTTATGTGGATTAATGAATGAAGGCTGACTTTAGATCTGGAAAACGTAGATAAATGATGCCAGAGTTCTGGACATATATTGTATACACAGTATGGATGTTGACAGTATGACAGTGTAAGTTACTTCTGTGGACAAAACAGGCGAGATGTCAACAAAATAAAGATAATATATAGTAAATAATTCTGTGTCTAGGGCAGTCAGGGACACGGCTGTGCTCAGCTACTGTGTGTGCAGTCAGACACCCCCAACTCCATCCCCCCAGCTCTCACAGCATGCTACATCCTTGCCACAGGAATTTAATTGCTCTGTAAACAAGCCTTTTGTTTAGTGGCACACTGTTTGCTCATGCACACAAGATGTATTAAAAGCCTCAGTCCTGCCGTGAAAAGACGAGAACGCCATATCAGAGCACAACAAATCACTGATTTGATATGAGCTGACAAAAAGAAATTGTATGCAGAAGTGGATGCTGTGTTACATGCTGTATGTGTTATCTCTGTGAAGATAGGTTCATGTTATGAAGGCAGGAAATAGAGTTTCATGATCACGTTATCATTATCATATCATTTGTCTATCCCTGCAGCTATATAAAGCCGTCTTGTGATTGCAGTTTGTGTGTAGTAACCAGACTTTGTTTCTCTCTTCTGTCGTCTCCAGACATACGAGCGCCAGTTCAGAATGCCTGAGCAGAGAGAGGGAGGCCTGCTGCAACTACTGGGAGATCACACTCCGCCCAAACACCAGCTTCGCAGCTCCCTCCTTCCTGCGCACACACTCTCACACACACAGCAGACACAGCACACCCTCACACAACAGTTCCAACACACTCACGCACACCAACACCAAATCAATCCAGACTGGATCACATCTACGGCACCTTCTGCATCTCCAGCCAACCCTGCAGATTCTGAGCCAGCCAGAGAACTGGCAGGAGCCGGCAGGAGCTCTCTGCTCGATCCAGCCCAACCTTTCTCACGAACAGTGGCACGGAGCCCCTCACCTCAGAGATCCCTGACTCCAGACCTGCAGTTGCCAGTGGTTACAGATGCGAGTATTCTCAACCTGACCTCTCTCAGCAGGTACAGTATATTCTCCTGTGTGGTGGATCTTATCATGAGCCAAACATGATACCTAGAACAAAAACACTGTGTACTATACACTGGGGATGGGAGAACGTTACACTGGCTACATTTACATGCACGCTAATTTACCACTGTTATTCTGGATATGACAATAGTCTGAATTTGGTACAATTAGGTGATGTAAACAACATATTCTATTTACATATTCTGAATTAGGCCTTATTCTCAGTGGAGCATTTTCCTATTAAGGAGGAAATACCTATGTTGTTCTGATTTTAAAGGCTCGTTCAGAATATGTTTCCCAATGGGGGGGTTTTATCACAGTTTGCAAGACTGGTTATGCACAAAAGAAAAGCCCACATTTCTTGCTGGAAGGTGACACCTAAATTTAAATATTATGAATTGAAAGACTGAATGAACTTTGATATCCACAGGTTTTTATATGTGCAAATATCACAGCGGGGACCTTTTTAAGGAGGTGGTTGAGCGAATAAAAGGAGGCTGTGTTTGCATGACTGAAAAAGTCCGCCAACAGGGGAAAACTCTGAAAACAGTATAATACAGTACAATATTGTCTTTTTTGGCCAAACCCAGAATAGTTTGTGCATGCGTATGTAGTCAATGTTGTATTGTGGTGTTTTGAGTAGCAATACTCTATATTTTTATGACAATGTTTTTATTTGAAGAATATTTGCTACCATAATGGAAATTTAAAGTGAGATGATGTGAAAACTTAAAACACAATTATGATTCAGATTAGGTAAGAAATTGCAATGTATTGCAGGACATCTTACTGTATAACAAGTTTTAAAAGAATAACTGAATTAGAGCTCAACTGTCATGATAACATCATATGATAAGAGTCATGTGGTGATACCCACCCTTATGTATGATGATAAATGTTTGTAGGTTGTGTCTGGAAGGGAACCCTTGATTTGCAAAACACATACTGCACAGACTAATTATGTTTTATAAAGGGACAACACTGTGGTTAAAATCTAGGTGGGTTTAGGTACAGAAAACATTTGTTAGGGTTTTGGTTAAAATCATCATTCTTGGGTTCCCCTTTAGACACAACCATATTCAAAATGGTACCTAGTGTTGTCATGATACTGGAATTTCTAACTTTGATACAATACTTTGAAAGTAAATGATATTTGATAGCATTTACAGTACAATGGGGAAAAATTGACACAACAGGGAGCATGCAATTTTAGATTTTTCTTGAAACATTAATATATTAAGAAACATGTATCGATAAACCAATATTTTTGACAGCAATACTGGTACAGATTGTAAAGTATTGGTGAGATACAAAACCTTGTTTCTCTCTCCCTCCATTCTACATGTCATCATTTTTTCTCTGTGTACATCTCTCCAGGGGGAGGGGTTTGCAAGAGGTCAGTGAGCAGCTCTTTGGGAACATCAAGAGGAAGTACGGCAGGAAGGACTCCCAGAGGATGCTCTGTAATCCCCACAGTGTCGATACACCTTGGGGAAGACAGCCAGAGAAAGGATCGGAGAGTCCGACTAACTCAGAAGAGAGGCAGAAGTACAGCAGGCAAGAGGAGACAGCTGAGCGGTTCCACGAGGAAAGAGAGGAGAGAAGAAAAGAAGAAAGAGAGCGGGCAGTCGCTGGGAGGAGAGGAGATGAAGAAGACAGAGGGATGCCCATGCTGACAGAGGAAGGGAAAGGAAGAAAGAGACGGAGGAGGCCTTCTTTTGACGAGTCATTTTCTGTAGAGGAGCAATCACAGCAGCTGCAGGACTCTGACACTACAGAGAAGCACCAGCCCGGGCCGCCAGAACCCAAAGTAGCACATAAGATGGACACTCACAAAAATGATTCTCGACTGACAAGTCAGGCTGATGTCAGCAGAGAGCGGACAGACAAAGCAGAGGGAGCAGATAAAGGCGATAAAAGAGAAAAAAGAGAGACGGTTGTAAGCGGGTCGGATCCAGAGTCTGCTTTAAGTTTGAACAGAATGAAAAAGAACCCTGTAGGTCGTCCAAGGATTAGTACAGATGCCCTTAAACCTGCTCACAATCACATCAATAAACCGAATCTTAACCCAAACCCAAGACTCCCAAGCCCACACCCTAGCCCCAGGGGGAGCATGAGTCCTAGCCCAAGCCCTAAACCCAGGCCTAACATCAGCCCCAGTCCCAGCCCCAGACCAAGGATGGCCCTAAGTCCGAGCCCCAGCCACAGCACCAGCTCCACGACCAGTCCCAGACCGGCCAAGGCCAAGGACAGATGGTCCTACCTGAAAGCTAAAAGCCATGCCAGCCTCACATCGCCCCAGAGAGACAACCGGGGTAGTCCTTCAACCTTAGCTGATCCACCCTCAGCCTTCCCCATCACCCCATCCAGCCCCCTCTACACCAACACTGACAGCCTGACCGTCCACACACCCATCAAGAGGAAACGAGGACGCCCCAAGAAACAGCCTCTCCTGACAGTGGAGACCATCCACGAGGGCACTTCCACCTCACCTCCAAGCCCGCTGGCACAGGACACCTCTGCAGGGCAAAACCGGCGGAGGAAGACACTAAACACATTAGTGCAAATGGCCTCTACGCCCACCAGCCCCAATTCTAACAGCCTGAAACTAAAGCGTGGCAGGGGCCATCCCAGGCCAGTGAATAAGATGAAGCTTGGGAAGATGCAGAGCATCCTGAATGAGATCCTCTCAGGTTCCAGTCAGAACGGCACTCTGGCTTTGAAGTCACCTTCTGCCCCTGTTACCACAGCGATGAGTGCCATGGCATCCACCATCGAGGCACGGCTGGGAAAACAGATAAATGTCAGCAAGAGAGGAACCATCTACATTGGAAAGAAGAGAGGACGTAAACCCAGAGCAGAAAACCAAGTCTCCAACCTTCCCAAAGCCACTAGGGACAAGCCCACACTGTCTGTCTCCGCGTCCAGTCTCTATGAGAGCCCTGCAGTGCCTTCTACAACCTCGTCTCCCAGCTCCAGCGCTCCATCCATAAGAGCCAGCCACTCTGATGCCACTATGCCCAGTTTGCAGCCCATCTCAGCCCTGCCCTCCAAGCCACTGGGCAGGGGCTTCCTCTCCGGGGGTTGGAAACTATCTCCTCCACGCCTTCTGGCTAATTCACCCTCCCACCTGTCAGAGGGTGCGTCGGTGAAAGAGGTGACTCTGTCACCTATCAGCGAGTCCCACAGCGAGGAGACAATTCCAAGTGACAGCGGGATTGGAACGGACAACAACAGCACATCAGATCAAACGGAGAAGGGCCCCGCCTCACGACGCAGGTACAGCACACTGCTACTATATGTCTTTACCTCTATTGAACTTTGATTTATAGGATTTTGTCGTTTTATATGAGCTAAATTCAGTGAGTAGGCTTTTGGAAGGGTGGTGCCCCCTTGTCTAACCTGTCACCCCACCTCTCCATCCCCTATACAGTTTTTACACCAAAATGATTGTGTATATACAGGTTTTTTTTCACAGTTAAACCTGACTCGACTCATATATATGAAGGACATCAGACAAGACATTTTTAAAAGTCTCTGTATGTTCAGCTCCCAGTATTTTTGTAGCTTGTAACTGAATCTCTGTGGTTTGAAGTTTAATTTCTCTCCTGTGTTGCTGTTTGTACATTCAGGTATCTGCTTTATTCTACTGTTTCTTCTTCGCTTTTAGCTGCATAGGAGTCATGTTACTGCTGATGAAAACCCATAATTTCCTGATTTTGCCACTTCATAAGAAGAGGACTTATTGTGAAGAATTTATTGAAAATAAATAAAATAAATAAATAATAATAAAATAAAATTTTTATCCAATGTTTTACAGCTGCTTGACTCAAGACGAGTGTATATCAGTTAAATATACACTGACCGAGTCAAACCGAGTCAAGCCAAGCACCATATGTGTAAAAAAAGGAGCAATAGAGTTAGTGGAGGTGGTAAGCCATCATTGTCTCTGCACGTCTACCAAATAAATACCTGTAACTACTGCAGAGTCATTTGACCATACATTGATGCTGAGTTACTCTTTCCCATTAAATGCCAGACGTCAGTGGATGTCAGTTGGGTATTTTGTCCAGTGTAAATGGAGATCTAGTAGCAAAGACAGTGCAGGGACAGAGGGGTGGTTTAGTTGAAAATGTTTGTCTGCCTGACTCATTGATCCTTCATTGGACGGAGGTTGGTGTAAGATAGAATCTATGGCCCCATAGACTAACTGTGCTATGTATTTATAAATCAATGGTGCTATCCATGGTGCTGAAGTAGCTGATGGATTTGTAATTGCGACTTTTTCCCATCTATCTGTCAGTTTCGTCTTGGAAAAAAAGTCATTCATGAGTCGATTCGCTAGTCACGGGTGAACAAAATGAACTGTGTCCATCCTCCCTGTTAAAGTGAATAAATCGCCTCCTGCATTCAATATGTTCGTAAAGGCGGTGCTTAATGTGATTTAATATTTTATGTTGTGCTCATACAGGTACTCATTTGATCTGTGTGGATTTGAGGCTGCAGAGGCAGCAGCCCTGGAAGCATCCAACAGGGGCAGCAGAGCGCGCTGCGAACGGCAAGTAACCGCTGACAACTTCCTGTCACAGCAGGAAAAGAAGCAAAAACATCATCGGCGGAAGAGGAAGTGCCTTCAGAGCCGGGATCATCTTCACTTTCTCTCTGAACTGGAGGAGGTTAGAAACACTATAATACATTTGTTACCACCTTTCAGTCAGTCTAAACCCTTATAAATGATTTATAAATGTTTCATAATTAGGTTATTAACAAGGTTGTAAACACTAAAGAAATCTTCAATAAACAATAATAAAAACATTACACCACAGTTCTCATACAATGATGTGGGCTCACTGCTTGGTAAGATCCAGTTACTGCTTACTACTAGTGAGCTCAAAGTCATACTCTAACTCTTTTGACATAATCTTAAAAAAGTTTTGCTGACCTACAGTCTTTAGTTGAGATAATTTACTTTCCCTGTTTAGATATAACCTTGAATCTTTCAAGTTCTGAAACCCAAACACTCTTGTATTTCAAAAAAAATGTTCACAGTTCAAAGTAAGCAATTAGAGCTGAGGTTTAACTGAACAGATAAATGTGAAATATTTGGCAAGCAACTGGCTAATGTGCTGAAACAGCTTACTGATGATTTATTTCAGTGTTTACAACCTAATAATTACCTAATTATAAACCATTATAAGTCTTAGTGAAAGTAGTTCCATAAATATATTTTTTAATCTTTGATGAAACACAGTAATGTGCAGTATATGGTGTGATTTCCTAAATATTTACTCTTTTCAATCTTTCTGTAGGTTGTGGTAAAGCTCCAGCAGCTACGAGTGTCTCACAGGCGATACACCTGCTACCCCCAGCACCCATATCCCTCCATCTTCCGCCTCAACTTCCACCATTACTACCCTGTCACTTACGACTCCTATTCCTGTGACTCCAGCTCGTACCTCCGCAGGAGCGCTGATCTGAAGGCTAAGAGGAGACGTGGCCGTCCAGCCAAAGCTAGTGAGCCAATCACATCAAAGCTGCCTTTTGTTCAAGGATATGGTTATCCGCTGGCCGGGGGAAATTACTATGCAGCACCGTACGCGATGCCTTACGCACCTCCTCTGAGTCTGGGCTACTTTCCCCCTACTCCCCCATTTTACCTGCCCCATCACTCGCTAGGACCTGCACCTCCATCTCCCTTCATGAGGCCTGCTGTCCCCCCTCCCAAGACTTTCCACCCCGGTGGACACTCAAAGCTCCAGCCAGGGGCCAAGCTTCGCAGCGCCAGTGGGCCACTCCAGGGTCCCTCTGTACGAGGAGAGGGCCTGGGGTCCCTGGGTGGTGGCAGCGCAGGTGGTCTCGCAGGGGTTCGGCTCCATAAGAGGAAGCACAAGCACAAACATAAGCACAAGGATGAGCCCCTCCTCTCACTGCGGGACCGGCAGGAGCTGGGCGGGCTCTTCAGCGGAGCTAAGACCAACGCACGTCTCAGCATGCTGAGTGACCGGAGGGACTTGGCCAGTCAGGCCTCCTCAAAGCATCTGGAGAAGCAGAGAGGCAGTGGCCGAGGCTCCAGCCTGGGATCCAGCTTAGGGATGTTTGAGTCGGACCAGCTGTCCACACACTCTCTTGCTGACAGCCAGTTCCACTCCCGTCAGACTCGACAGCCAATAAACAGCTTCATGAGCAGCTACAGTAGCCAATCACAGCGGTCGGAGTCAGCGTCTGACCTGTTTTTGGGGTCACGGGAGGACGAGTGCGGTGGGAGGAGCAGGAAGACGAGGCTCACTGTGTTTGGAGATCAGGGCTTAATGTCATTCCAAACTGCCAGGCAGGAGCCAGGACAGATGAACAAGTGCTCCAGTCCCTCCCTCACTGGTAAGAACCACTTACATCAGGATTACCTGCTCATTTTTGAACTATAAGGGAGAGCACTGCCCTTCTGCTGCTCACAGTGAAAGAATGGTAAAATGCATTGCTTACTTTAATGATGTGTTGAAGGTTTGAGGTTAAATCAGACTCCGAATGGGAGCAATAGATCATATATTAATAAGGGTGAATATAGTGTATGGTTGGAGCGAGTTGTTTCCCCCTATCCCCTCATTCTTAGACTCAGGAAAGCTCAAGCAGGCTGCAGGAACACTGCAGGAGCTCAAGACACGCACAACATCATATATTGACAATAACAAGCAAAGAAGCGTCCTTCATTGTTGGTACAAGTTACAAATACAAGTTGATCAGCTGTTTGTAACTGTCAATTGTCTAAGGTTGTTATCCTGAAAACAAAAGCCCACTGCTCCAAATTTGAGTTTGGTGACTGCTCGCCAGACCCCATTAACATATTGCTCAAGTTAACCGTTATAAACATCTTCTCCTTCTACAAGATTGTTAATGATTTCATATGATTCATAAACAGATATTTACTCATTCTGAAAATGTTCAGCATTAATTTGAACTCTAATTAACGTGAAACAGGCAACCAAAAAGTTATTCTGGTCCGCGATAAAAAATGTCAAAGGGTGGTACCGTGGCTGAGACGTTGTTGTCAGAGAAGTGAGGATTTCAACTGACCATGTTTAATTGATTTCTAATGACATGTTATTGTCTTTTTATGATTTATTACAGTAAATATACCACAGATTTCTCCTTCAGCTGCCCGTTGCTTGCTAGTCTTTATCTAACCTTTGCTATTATGGTTAGACTTTCTGTAGCTACCTTGTAGAAAAGCTATCCGTGGCTCACCTGTGGAAAGCTTCTGATATAAAGCATCAGCAGGAAGTGTTCAGCTGACATTAACAGCTTAACTCAGAAAGGGACCTCATTACAGATCGGCTTGTAAGGCAAAGAGAGCAGATCATTAAACAGCCAGTGAGGGGGAGCAGGAATGTGAAACAAAACTACAACTGCCAGTGACTTCTACTGTACGCAAGAGATAAAAAAAACAGTTGGAAGCTGAACACACTGCGTGACCACAGATTAAGCTAATGAGTTTACCATGATATTGACATAGCTGGGATGAGGGTTGCTGCATGTGCATTCAGTGCACCCTGCTGAGAGGGAGCAGTGGATGTGCACACTGTACAGTAAAGCATAAAATGCTGCACCTGTGCTGTACTCTGTAGCATCTTGGTGTTACAAGTCAGTTATTTATCATATTAAAGGGACAATGTGGGGTTGTAGGTCCACAAGCACAGAAGCTAAGCAATGTACTACAACAGGTCAGGGTCAACAACAAAATGTATTTTAGCCACCTAAAAAAATCTATATTAAGTTTAAGTGTATGTTATGTATATTTATAATATTTCCATACCTTTACATTGATGTCAGACAACCTATTTTGATGGAAAACCTTAGTTACATAAGCCAAGTATCACTTTCTCCAAACCTACCAGATTTCATGGGTGAAGTATTTTTACATTGCAGAAGGGTTAGTGTGATTTTTGTAATTGTGTTACTCTGACTATGCTTTTAAAACACTGAAATCCCTCAATAATGCAAAAACCTGACAGATCAAGGAAGAAACTGCTGTGTTCTGCAAAGAAGAATTACTGATTTCACCCATGGAGTTTGGTTTGTTTGGACAGAGCGATATTTGGCTTATGTAACAGCAATTTCCCATCTGCAAAAGACTATCAAATGGTGAAATTAAGCAGTGTAAATACAGTGTGCACTTTTTTTTATGTGGACCTTTTTTAAGTTGCTGAAATACCTTTTTTTGGAGACCCTGTCCACAGCAGTTCATTGCTTAGGTTCCTTGCTGGTGCTCCTTTCAGACTGTGGGCCTACTGATCAGCATCTACTGTAGATAATGCAGTGACTAGAGACAAGTACCTCATACAACCCGACATTAAATAATCCGAAATATTCCTTTAATGTTCCAAGGTTGGCGAAATGTTAACATAGCTAAATTGGGAGTGTGTTTGCAAAAATAAATGGTGCCCAATATATTATTCTGTTCCCTAGTGATAACAGGCTTGTTATTCGCTGGTGTAGAGACTTAATCACATATTAGTCAGAGTTAACAGGGTTTCCCTGTTTTAAATGTAGCACACTCGTCAAGGTGATTCCTGTTTATAAATATGCTACGTGCAGCATTACCAGGACTTAAAGCAGACAAAGAGGCAGGATAGCCCCCAAACTCTCACTACCAAACTAATGTGTATTTTGGTACATTCTGTATTCTGCTGTCTTTGAGCACATCTGGCTGGGGATAGAGAGAACGTAATGCATGGATGGAGACGACTATAATTCACCAATCTCTCCTTCCTCCCCTCCCTTCCTCCTCTCCTGCCAATGCCTTTGCCAAAGATATATTATTCACACAGTGTGATTTATTTTCTACAGACACGCCGTAAAAGGCCCTTGCCTGTGTTAAAAGAGCTGGCTGGCAGCCAGGGGTTTAATGACTGGGGCCTAGTCCAGTGGCGGGGAGGAGAAGCCAGGGGCTCAGTTAGAATACACCCCCCACCCCAGGGGATCCAGGACGGATGACTCATATACACACAACCCCCCCCATCCCCCTCCACCCCACCACCCCACCATCCTACACACACCCCCTCCCTCATCCACGTTATCCCTTCAGTGTTGTTATGCCTCTTCTGCCTTCCATGTCCTTTCCTTTTCTTGCCCTTGCTTTCCTCTCGCCTCTCTCCCACAATCCCCACGTCCATACGCAGACTTCCCCTTGTTTCTCCGCCTCTTCCTCCCCCTCCCCCTTCTATCTCTTCTTCCTTCTTCCCTTTCTCTTTCTGCCTTTTTCCCTTGTTTCCCCTCCCCCTTGTTCCCCCATTACCCTCTCCTTTCCCCATTCCCTCCTGCCCCTCCTCTAGCATGACTTACTGCCTCACTTCACAGCTTTAGCCCAATTAAAACACAAGTGCGTGTGCATACGCATGCACAACCATACATGTACACATGCACATACAAGCAGAGACCCACTCAGATACACATATGCACACACAGATAGATAGATCCCCATGCACAAGCTGATACACATGCAAAATTCATATTATTATGTGGACATATTATATATTATTAGAAAATCTATATTATCTGAGCATGCTACTGTGAGTGTGTAAATCATTCCTAAATGGAAGTAGTTTGTAGTGATTTAAACAGTTCTTTTTTATTAGGTTGGGGAAGATGCACTTATCTCTTGATTTGATAATATCACAACACTTCAGTATGTACTGCAAATTAATCTTAAGTACTGTGATTCAACAAGTATTGAGATGCAATATTACAATTTATTGTGATTTTTGTTTGCTTTTTTAAACACTAGACCATGTGAAAAAGTTGAATCATACACTTATAGAGACTGTGTATCAAGAATGATATTTCCAAAAATTATCATCATATTTCAGCAGCATTATTGCTATACTGCACAAGTATTTAAAAAAGTATTAAATAAAATATTGAATGTAAACTGCTACATTCAGCTGTGTCTGCTCAGTGCCATAAAGAGAAGATGTTAGGCCAAATGAATAGAGCCCCTGAAAACTGTGATAATGCTAACTGCTTTTAGCATGTCAATGAGAATTCCTGTTATATGTTAGCATCAAGCTAATTGACTAAGTACAAGTTATATATGTATATATGATCAATTCAGGAGTTGTAACAAAAAGAATCATGAAAATTGTTTTTTTTTCCCCTCCTGCCCTAATTTTTATGCATAAGTGTGTGTGTGTGTGTGTGTGTTTCACTACTCAGAGGTCTCACTGCAACCAACAGCAATCTCTCAGACGCATATTTGCATAAAAGCAGGTCATCTTCCACTGAATTACTCAGAGTAATTTTATTTGTGTCACATGATTGCATACAGAGAAACGCTTTCACTAAATAATGATACATTAAGGATCACTTTATCCTGTCTGTAGCCTGCTCTCAGCCTCTGCAGGGGCAGTGTGGATAAGTGAGCATGTATCTCTGTGTGTAGTGACTTCCTATTCCACAGAGAAACAGGTCTTCAGTGCTATACGGCCCCTCACACTGCTGAAGGTCACCGGTTTTATGTTCCGTGTATGCAGCTCATAAATTTCTGCTACTTTGTAGTGTGTGTGTGTGTGTGTGTGAGCGAGACTCGAGCGTGTGCACACTTCTGTGCAGCTCATAAACTACTGCTACTTAGTGCTTTCTGCATTAGACTAATTTCACTGTCTGCCCTGAATTCTTGAGTAACAATAGAGCGAGATGTTCTGCTGAGTTTTAAATGGAGGGCGGTTGGGCCTCTCTTTATCTTCCCTTACTCTTAGTTCATTAGCAAACACCTTACCACAGAGCTCCACACTCTTAAACTCTTAATTTTCCCTTTAGCATCCCATTTGATTTCTTCAAGGGAGCAATTCGTAAGAACCTAGCGTTCAAAAACAAGAACAGCAGTCCAAGTAATGAGTTGGAGCCATAAACGCACATGAAAAAGGTTGAATCCCTATAAAATATATGACGTATGTTTGGAGTGAGTTATTGCCGCCTGCCCACACCTCCCCAGGCTTGAAGCTCAGGCAGGTTGCCTACAAACTGCAGGGACACTGCATCTAAATGAGTGCAACGTTATATTTTGACACTGATGAGCAATAATGCCTCCTACACTGTAAGCTGATCAGCTGTTTATAACTGTCTGTTGTCTGTCGATGTAACAATAAGCCTGATTCTTAAAAACAAAAGCACACTGCTCTGAAAATACACACTCTGGAGTTGGAGTTCAGTGACTGCCTACCAGACTCCATTAACATAAAGCTCAATTTAACTGTTATTCATCCAGTCCTTCTAAAAGACTATGAATAATTTCTTATAACTCATTGTTGACTCATGTTTCCTTAATCTCTGATGATTTATCATAGTCATTTTATGCTTTAGTACAATAAATATATCAAATATTTCTCTTTGAATAAAACATTGTATCAGCGTGTAGCAATACTGCAATGAAAAATGCAAAACAGAAAAGTAAATTATCATAACCCATGCTGTGTTTTATTGTTGATGTTGTGCTTCACTTTTTAAAGCTACAGTATGTAACATTTCTGCATTAATATGATATTTTGTTGTACTTAAATTATCCCAAATATTTCAAACCATGTTCAATCCAAGAGAAATATGTAATGTACTCAAAGTCACGGTGCGTTGCTCACTAGTTGCTAGTTGATATAACGTCCAGGAAAACAGAGGATGCATTAGATACATCAGAGAGTGAGGAAGGAAGTTCGCAAATGTAGCTAAACATAACATGATTTTGGGCCACACAATTAATTGAAATATTAACGAAATCTCAATATGGCCAAATGTAATATCCAGATTGCAGAAGCTGCAATTTTTTGATAAAGGAAATACTGTAATACTAGAAACATGTCCTACAGATCTTGTTCCGCAGTGAACATGAAAATTGTGAGGCAGAAATGAAAATTCCCACAAAACTTATCACACTTGCAATATCTGTAAATAATCAGTAAATATGATTTTTTTTTTAATGTTAATAAAACTCTCGTTGGTTAAAGTTGGTTGTGTAGCAATAAAGAAAGCAACTCCCATGAGCCCATGCTACTTCACGATGTCATCAAACTACATCGTTTGCTATTGTTTTAATGTGAGAGAGACCCCAGGTGGCAGAATTTACGAACTTAAGCACATTGTGGGTTTGAACATTACCCTGCAATCCAGCCCACCATATTTGGCGTCTAAAATTCGGAGCTGTTTTGGTTGAATTGCAGAAACCTGCTACATTGTATCAGCAGGATTCTGGAGGAAAAGGAGAGAAGACATCGTTAGGGAATCCAGGAATAGGAGTGAAAGCTCAAGAAAAAGAGACCAAACATGTTGTGCGCACACTGCTTGGGGACTGGTGGCTGATTGTGCTTTTCCTCCATTTTGGCTGTGGCTCAGTCTGAGCCTTGGGAACAGTGCCCAGGCAGGCAGAGAGGAGAGGAGGGGGGGAGCGAAGAAATGGGACAGAGATGGGAAACAAAAAGAATGACAGAGACGGACCAAGACCAGGAAGCGGTTTGTGAAATAGAGACGGAAATGAAATGGTGCAGTGTTACCAGTTTAATTGAAAATTAGAGAGTAGCATATCTGCCGCCTATGAAGAGCGGAGTGGAAAAGAGAATGAAAGTGATGGGGAAAGGGGGAAAGAGAAAGGATAGAACAGCATGTAAAGGGCATACTGCCCAGTTCACCAGTGTGAAGGAAACAATATGGCTCCAGTTTCTTCTGCTCAGCCATTCTGAACTGCTGAATTCATTATTTGTGCATGTCGGGCATGTGCATGTATGCACATGTGTGTTTTCGTGTTTGTGTCTGTGTGCGTGTGGATAAATGTGTCAATGTGTGTGTGTGTGTTTGTATTTGTGTGTGTTTGGCTTTTTGGCAGCCTGTGTTCCAGATGCACAGGGTTGTTATTGTGTAGCGACATATTAAATGGTTGAAGGAGACATTTCTGTGGGTTTCCTGCTAGCAGAATGGGATCTCCTCCTCTCCCCTCTCCTCTCTGCTCTCTAGTAGACAATTACAGGATAGGATCTGCTCTCCTGGCTCAGCTGGGCTTTGAAAGGCTTACATGAATATGTCAAAATTAGCAGGAAGCTCTTCAAGCAAGAAAAAGACATTCTCTCCATGAGTTAAATTGGCATCATGTCTTTCCTGGCCTTTCCAAGGCTGCTCATTTTGACTGACATGCTAGCATGAAAACTCCTCTCTCTTTACAGACCTCACTCTGCTGTTTATTTACCTCACCTCACTGATGTTCACTCTCTCCTCTCCCAGGTGTTCCTGGTAAGCGGAGGTATAAGCGACGCGAGGTGGAGCAGATCCAGAAGGACGTGAGAAGGATGCATTCTTTGAACTTGGAGCATGTGCAGAAGATCCTCCGTGCCAAGCGCCTGCAGCGACAAGCCAAAACAGGAAACAATGTTATCAAAAGACGGCCTGGACGGCCCCGAAAACAACCCGTAGAGGAGTCAGAGCCGACTAACAGGAGGGAGGAGGATCGGGCTGATGGTCGGGGTTTGGACATGTTGGCCGGCAGGAGAGGTGATGGCAGGACTCTGGGGATGCCTGTCCTGGAGAGGTGTGACGACCTGCCAGGTAGGCAGAGCCTCAGGCCAAGCTTGACCCCCGAGCCTCTGGAGTTCTCGAATCACGATTCCATCTCAGCAACGATCGAAACCGTGGTCCATCAAGCGCGATCTGTGCCTCCGCTGGCCAAAGGGGGGAAACGTAGAGGCAGGGGCCACAGCAGGGATGAGTTATGGTCTCCTTCCAGTCAATAGACCTGCAGGAGAGAGCAACTGCGTCACCGAATGGAGAGCAGTTATCGGAGCTGTTTCAGATGCAGTGCCCTTAATTCTGGGAGTCCTTGGTGCACTTTGACTTGTTTGTGAGGACTACAGTGGGTCAGTGGAGGAGCAGGAGGAGGGATCCCTTCCCTCTGTTTGCTGAACCTGACCAGACATGAGCCTTTCATTGGACCTTCATTTACAATGGCACTATATGGTACTATTTGATACTGAATCTGATGCTATAAAAATGTGTGGTACTTATGATAGTGTAGGATATTACGTGATTCTTTATGTATCTGATACAGTGATGTGTATGGTACTTTATGATACTGTATCTGAATGTGGCTTTAGCCATATATTTACCAGCAAGGGGAGGGGGAATGGTTAATATTAAACTGTGCAGCTCTGCTTATTTTTGCCTTTCTGAGGAAGCTTGTCAAAGACATGTGGGATAATACAGAAGTAATTAAGCCACCTTACCCTATTACTTACCCCTGTTATCTGCCCCCACCCTCATCTGTACCCTCCCTTGTTTTAACTGATATTTTATGGCAGCTCCTCTCCCTGCTCAACACTCACCCCTATTCTTTAGCCCTCCCTGGTGCCTGCCGCTCAACTTCATCTCCCTTTGTCCTCTCTGAAATTTTGTTATCAACAGGATATTTCTGGTTACAAGTCATCAGTCAGCAACTGAAAAGACAAAATTCAGAGGGATATCAGGCCATATTTCAAGCTAAACCAAGATATTTGATAACTCATTAGCTACCCTGAGACAACAGCTAATGTTGGCATTCAACCACTTCTTCGCTGAGGTTACCAGTTGATAGTTTGACAGGATACATTAGAAAGACATAAATTAATATAAATCAGAATAAATGTACACATTTCTAACTTTAGCTGTTGTCTCACAGTAGTTAATGGGTTATCGAATATGTATTTTAGCTTGAAATATTGCCCAATGTCCCTCCAGATTTTCACTTTTCATTGTCTTTTCATACTGCTGTACTGTCGTACTGCTGTGGTACAGATTCATATAAGTCATATAAAAGTAAAAAATCTAACTAATCATTCCATTTCACCTCTCTCTGTGATTAATCAGCAACTAAAAAGGCAATCGATAGTGTAAATCTGGGGGGACATGAGGCCATATTTCAAGCTAAAACAACATGTATGATGACCCATTAGTTACAGTGACACAACAGTTTAAGTTAGCATTTACTATCTGCTAGCTATCGTTAACATTTGGTAGTGTTACATGATACAGTAGGAAAGGCGTAAATCAGTTTCGACATACCAACAGAACGTTAGCTGTTGTCTCATGGCAGCTAATGGGTTATAAAATATGTTGTTTTAGTTTGAAATATGGCCCGATGTCTGTCTTTACTATCCTTTGTCTTTGCAGTTGCTTTTTGATTTTTATTTCTATTTGATAAAAGCATTTGAGCCTCCCGCCCTGAGCGTGACTTCAGAGGAAAATGGCCTCCATGTGAATATGGTGAATTGCTTGTGCTCCTTCAACCTTCCCCCCTTGGTCTCATTTATTTCTCCCTCCCTGCTCAGGCCCGTCCTGAGCAGTGACATAAAGGCAATATGGTGGATCAGACTGTCCCAGACTGTACATAGAAACAAAGTCCACTGTTGCCTGCCTTGTACAATGAGAAACCAGCTCATAGACATGTACTGGCATACAGTATATCAAATAGAATTGTTGTACCATAGACAATGAAAGTTGTGTATTGTTTTATAACCAAAAACAGACATGGGTGCGACTCAAGACAAGTTTGTTTTCAGACAGAAAGAACCACATATATTCATTCATACACGCATTATTGTGTTTATATCCAGGGGGCATTGCATACAGGAGGAATATATCAGGTGTGTTTTTGGTAAACCTTAAAATTGGTTTAATGCACTATGAAAAAACCATACACTTGCATCAATCAAATGCAGCACTTACATGCTTGTTCCAGCCTTATGTTTTGGCCTTTGATGGTGTGGATATCCATTCCAGAGAGCATGCATTATTTTAATCAATTTGTATATGCAGGCTGCGCAGCCAAAAGCGTCAAACCGAAGCCCTGAAGTCTGAATCGTGATTGGACAGTTCAGCCGAAGAGGGCTCACAGTCAGTGTTTTGAAAAGCTAATCCCAGTCTTTCTACTTAATATGATTTTCAATCCATATCCTTGGAAATATTTTTTGAAAGTAAATCCAGTATTTAGATTTAGAAACCAAAGTCTCAGTATTCAGTGTGAGGATGTATTATTATTTAAAAGAATCTAAATCAGAGTTTGACAAACTCTCCACCATGTTGGCACCAATGTAAAGCATTCCTATGTGCACTCTAGAATGTAGCCATCTTGGATTTTTTTTGTGTCAATATGTTAAGCCTTTGTTAAACTCTATCTACAGTATATGTGGCTTTGGGTAGTGGTTGGTATTTTCTCAAATAAGTATTTCAGAATATAAGCAATGGATCAGTGTTTCTTTTTGGCAACTTTGTTTTGTTTCAGGAGATTCTGTCTTCTTTGGGTTGGGTGGGATTCTCAGTTGCAGCAGTTCAACTTGTGCCTTATGTTTCTTTCTCTCACCAGTTACATTTGACCCTGAGAAATATATCAGATGGCAAAGAGTGCCCCAGAAATTGACCCAAAATATTCATGATTGTGCATATGACGCATGTGTCTTAGTCATCAGAGCCCTGACACTGCCCGTGTCCCTTCACAGCTTCCATAGTCAGCGTCCTCTGTCATCGGGCACAGAGTTCGGCTCCTAGTTTTTTGACCCATATCATCATAAAAGAACTAGAAGAGCTGGACTGTTGAGTATAATATGATATCACTGTGTTAAGTGCTGGCACATACACTGCTTTAAAGGGACAGTTCACCCAAAAATCAAAAATACCCATATTTTCCCTCTTACCTGTAGTGCTATTTATCCATCTAGATTGTTTTGATTTGCAGAGTTTTGGAGATATCGGCCACTGAGATGTCTACATTGTCTTGAATATAATGGGACAAAATTACACTTGGACTGTGGTGCTCAAAGCGCAAAAGAAATACATACGTATGTTTCAACACCAGTGTCTCTTTCCAGAAATCATGACCTGATTACTCAAGATAATCCACAGACCTTGTTGTGAACAGTTTCATGTAGGGACTGTTCTCTGCAGCAGAATTTACTGGAACTACTTTCTTTCTAGGAAGAAAATAGTTTCTACATGAAACTGTTTGTTGAAAGAGAGTCGTTCTTGTAGATTGTCCTGCAGAAAGAAAGTTCCCGCACAAAACAACTAGTAGAAAGAAAGTAGTTCCCATGTGAAACTACCAGTAGAAAGAAGGTTGTTCTGGTAAATTCTACTACTTTCCCAAAATCATGACATGGTTACTCAAGACCTTGTAGGAACTGCTTTCTTTCTATGGTAGAATTGACCAGAAATTATTTCTTTCTGTAGTAAATTCCACCGGAACTACTTTCTACTAGTGAGAAAATAGTTCTTACATGAACCTGCTAGTAGAAAGAAAGTAGTTCCAGTAGATTCTACTGCAGAAAGGAAGTAGTTTCTAGATAAAACTCAGTATAAATGAAGTAGTTCTGGTAAATTCTACTGTTGAAAGAAAAAGTAGTTTCTACATGAAACTGCTCACAACTAGCTCTTTGTATTATCTTGAGTAACCGGGTCATGATCTCTGGAAGGAGACTTTGCTGTTGAATCATCAAATGTACTTTGCTGGAGCTTGGAGCACTACAAGCCAATATGTATTTTTGATTTGGGGGTGAACTGTCCCTTTAAGAGTGTTGGAAGCAGAAATATCCAGAGATATCGATTGTATTCAGTCTCCTCCTAGGTATAATTGAAGATCATTTACTCTTCCCAGTATTTAACCAGTTATTTACAACACATAATTGGTTATGCGCTCAGTAAAGGAGGGACAGAGGAGGTTGTCATGGAAACCACTTTCTCGTACATTGTTGTTTGCTATGCATCAGGCCGTGCCTGGCAATGACCTTAAGAGGAATTTCTGTTCTGGGTCCACCCTTCGACAAAGAGAAATAAGTGGTCTTATTTACTGAATAAAATGAATTCATGTAACAAGAATTGTGAATAATACCAGTAATAATTTGTAATAAGTTGTGCAGAAAGTGACTATCATTTCATGAGAACTATAGTTACTGCAGCTCTATGCAGTACAGCCTTAACCAGATGTAAAACTACAGTATTGAAGTGTTTGTTGTAAATAGTGTTAGTATGTCCATCCTGCATGGATACCGGTTGGGCTCGGCTACGCTGGGACTGTCTCCTAAAACCACAGTAGACCTTCTCTCTCTCTATTAAAGGGACAGTTCACCCCACAGTACACATTTTCCATCTTAACTGTAGTGCTATTTGTCCATCTAGATTGTTTTGGTGTGAGTTACCTTGTTGTTTTGGAAATAGCGGCTGTAGAAATGTCTGCGTTCTCTCCAGTATAATGGAACTAAATGGTACTTGGCTTGTGGTGCTTAAACAGCCCAAAAAATGGAAAAACTCAACACCTGTGTCCCATTTCAGAAATCACAACCTTGTTACTCAAGATAATCTGCAGACCTTGATGTGAGCAGTTTCACGTATGAACTACTTTATAACAATATAATAATTGGATTGCTTTCAAATCAACAGTTTGTATTAATGCACCTTAAATTTAAGACAAATTTTCAACTTAAAAACTACAAATTTTCCATTTCAGTTATTTCAAGTAAAATTCTGCACTTTTATAAGCTAGTAGTATGGTTTCAGTGTGACCTTAGTGTTTTATTTTAGTTAATGCATAAGTTAAATAGAATTAGTTGATTGGTAACATTACCCAGACTTAACAATAGCTGGTTTGGTTCAGTTACTCTACAAAAACAACACAAGTTTTCCAGTGGACCATTTTATATTTTACATAATACATTATCATTTGATCACAAAATACAATTTTGTTCCATTCACCAAGAGTCACCAAGAGAAAATGGGGGCTCAAATGCTGGGAGAAAAAAACGGGGCATGGATGTGTTGAGGTCAGGGTAGTAGACTACCATCACGAAAGCAGAAAGCTTTACTTTACTTCAACCACTACCACTTGTTACAGTGTACTTTCTTTCTAGCAGAAAGACATGAAACTGCTCACAAGGTCTATGGACTAGCTTGATTAACTGGGTCATGATTTCTGGAAAGAGGCATTGCTGTTGAGTTTTTTAAATCACATTTTTGCCATGTGAGTGGCATTTAGTCCCATTATATTCAAGAGAAGGCAGCTGAGATCTCCACAACTCAGCAACTCACACAAAAACTATCTAGATGGATAAATAGCATATGAAAAGCAGATAAAAATATGTATTTTTGATTTTGGGATAAACTGTCCCTTTATGACTGCGCAAGACCCAAGAAAAGAAAATATCACCCTAATTGATATCCCCATTCAACAAATTCTGCGGTTCCATTGTTGTTCCAGTCCGTCAAAATACACAGAATGCGAAAATAATTTGCCTTATCACACCTTTAAAAGTTCTTGGAGGATACAAGCCCCTCTGTAGTGCATTCGACCAAAAATAGGAATCCCAGCTGACTCGCAGCTATTTTGCCCGCAGCCAGTTGGGGCAGTGCAGTAGCATCAAGAGTAAGCAAGAGGCTTGCGTGTTTGTGTGTGTGTAGGGGGTGGGGGAGGGGTAGTTCTCAGAGGAAATAGCCAAAAATACACTCGTCCTAACGTCGGTGAGCGTAACCTTGCTTTGCTAGATGACTTTCAGTGGGTCTGCAGTCCGCTGTGGTGAAGATGAGGTCTAGATTTGTGGTCTACACGCTTGGCAGCTTACTCCTCCATACTGTGGTCAGTCAGTCAGTCATTCAGCGGTCTCTGATGTAAGAGTTAAAGACCCCAGGTGTTGTCTGTCCTGTCTGTCTCTCCTACCAGCCAATGCTCCGGTGCCTTCTAACACTGACAAGTATTGTCCTAATCCAGAGCTTTCACTCTACACAGAGACTGCAGAGGGGATGTGGCTGTGAAAAGGGTTCAAGGTCACTGGTGTTGGATTGTATTTAGCAGCCAGTCTGGACCAGTGGCTACAGAAGGCCCCTGAGCACTGATGTAAGGATCCTTTACCTTGTCTTTGGTCCTGGAATCAAAGGCAGTGCAGCAGTGTTTGACCTTACATCAGTGGTTGAGGGCGTTTTTACTGTAGTACCAGTCCACTACAGCAACTAGGGTGGTATATAATGGCACCTAAATTTTGATCACCCCCCATTCCCTTTGTAGCATGCTGTGACGAGTGTCCTACACATGGAGTGAGGGGTCCCGTGAGACAGAGCCTCATAAATGTACATGTAGTCATCCTCACAGCATACGTTACAGTTCTAAGCTATAATGTTGTTCGAAGCTGAACGTGCAGATGAAGCATTGAGAAAAACCAATAAATGTACTTCTTTAGAGCACAAAGTGAGCTCTTCTAACAGTGTGGGCATATTTTAGTTTGTATACATAGTGTATTTGAACCTTTTTCTAGAGTGGGTTTCCTTTATTTGCATGCTCAACTTGATTGTATGCATAAATATTTTAGACAAGCCGAAAAGTTGAATTTCAATTGAATTTGGAGCAAGACTTGTACATTGTTTGATATGTTTCTTTTTGTAATGAATTTTTTAATTCATGAAGCATTTTTGTACATTGTATGAATATTAAAAACTGCAAATATTTGACATATAGAGTAAATACTAGATGCGCATGCATATGCATATATCCTTCACAGTATGTATGTGTAAATGTACACATATATTTTGTATTTGCATTTGCTGGCATACAGATATATGTCTTAAGCACATATATACATGCAATATATATGTATATCCATGTCCGCTGGCATGCTTTTGGTCATGTTTATCTTTCATGATCTTGTAGGTTCATTTTTTTTGTTTTTTTATTTCTCTTTCCTCAGAAAGAAAAGCTCATTCTTTTGCTACCCTTCTGTTGGCTGGCAGCGTTGAGCACTTATTAAGAAGAACTACAGTTGAAGTTGTTCATGTTATCCATTGTGTGAAATAATAAATGACTTTATTGACAGCTGATGGTGTCATGCATTTCCTTCTTTCTAGTTAAAGGAGTAATACAGTTGAAATACTCCTTACTCTGACAACAACACTACAGCCACGGTGTCCTTTGAAATTTCCATTGTGGTCTGGAACGTCATCATAGATCATATAATAAATAGGATTTCAGCCTATTTAATATACCATCTACAGCTTCAGCTCGCTATTTGGACTGCAGTACTTATTTTTGGATGCTACTTTGCTATATATTGCTCCTTTTAGATTTGACATTGTGATCCTCTAAAAACTGCTGTGTCACATGTTGAGATACAGGGGCAGGTTTAGTCATCTTGGGGCTGCAGGCAAATACCAGCAAACCCTTCACATCCCTTATTCTCCTTTTTCAATCCTTAAGTCCTATCCAAGAATAAATATTAAGTCATAAAAATAAACTTTTATTCATGATGGCGTGCAGAGGAGTCTCACTGGTGGTGTGGCAGGGATACTTCTGCATCTCTTGCCAGATGGCAGCAGGTTGAGCAGGCTTTGGCTGGGGAAAATATTGTCTTGTAGTATCCTTTTGATTCCTCCTTTGTTCAGCACCACTGGAGTGGCTCTGCTTCATTTTTCCATACACCACACTGAGCCATTTGTCTACAGAAGCTGGCCATTGTCCTCATGTACATCTTCACGTGCATTTCACATAAAAATAAAAAAAAGTAGGGCTGCAACTAACAGTCACTTTCATTGTCCATCAATCCTGTCAATTATTCTCTCACTCAATCAATCGGCTGCACAGTCTACAAAATGTCAGAAAATTCAGACAAAGGTCAATCAGTGCCTCTCAAAACCCAAGATGACGTCCTCAAATGTGCTTCCCTGTTCACAACCCAAAGACACTCATCCCATTGTCACAGAGGACCAAAGAAACCAGTAAACACACCACATTCAAGAAGCTGGAATCAGAGAACTTTGACCTTTCCTCAAACCAATCAATCAATCATCAAAACAGAGTATTTTAAATGCAATAGATGCATAATATAATAAGTATTTAGAAGAATAATAAAATGATAAACGATTGGAAACTGCATTGTCCACAAAAGTTAGTCACATGATCATCTTTTAAATCTAAATCCCTCACATAATTATTTGAGGGCCTCTATATATTCTCAAACCATTTAAATCTATGGATTTTTAGAGAGACAAAATTAATTAGAAGTAAAAATAAAAATTAATCAAAAGTAAAGGAAAAAAAATGTAACTAAGTTCATGAGGTGTTTTATGGGGCCCTTATAGCCTTGGGCCTAAAGCAAGCAACCACCTTTGCCTAATGTTAAGTCCCCCTCTGCTGAGATAAGGCTGATAAGTTATTTTGTGATAAAACTCAGCAGAGACTTTGTGTGTGTGTGTGTGTGAGAGAGAGAGAGAGAGAGAGAGAGAGAGAGAGAGAGAGAGAGAGAGAGAGAGAGAGAGAAGAGAGAGAGAGAGTGAGTGTGTGCAGCATGCATGAGAATGAGTTTGTGACTGAGATGACAGGAGGGTTTGCTGCACTGTTGCTGCTGAATGTCAGATGGTCTCGGTGAATGACTTCTACCCCACAATGTGTTAGCTTGTTGCAGTTAAAAGAGAGGGAATCCTCTCATCAGATTATGCTACAGCTTCACTCAGTCACACTCACACACTCACATGCACACATACCTACACACTCTTACTCTCGTACTTGTTCATTAGCCAAGCCTACATCTCTAAATCCTGCCTGCACTGGCCCATCAGTGTCAGTTCTAGGTGGGCTGGGCTGCAGGCTGCTCTGTTATTGGACGGAGCCGAGTGGGAAGTGCCCCACTATTGGCTGCTGCCAACTAGTAAAATTCTTCTGTTACCATGGTTGCAGGGTGAGCTGCCCAAATGTGTCTCAGTGTATCTAGTGGTGCTGATGGAACCGTTGGCATCACTGGTGTTATGCTGAAAAAAAAATCACCCCTATGATGGAAGTGAGGGCTGCAGCGGGGCTGCACCCAAATCACTCTCCATTGATGCCTGTAAATGAGCCCACATGGCCCCACTCCACCTCCAGCAGCACCAGAGAGAGGATGAGATAGATCACCAGGGCTGTGATCACGATGAAACAGCACAGCAAAGCACATCCTGCATGAAGGATGTACTGATGAGCCAGAGCTGCACTTAAAAGGGAAAAACAGAATCATCAATCTGACATGAAAAATGTGGATTTTCTCACCAGGTGCAGCGTCACATGTAATTTCTTCCAAGACATTGTTATTCACTCCCATAGCTTCAGGTGCAACGATTACATAAAAACATATACACAGGGCTGGGATTCCTTCTGAATGCAAATACAAATTACATGGTGGTTATTGTCATTAGTAATGTAATCCACTGGATTACAAAAAATGTAATCAAATGTGAATACTTTTGGATTACTTAAAATGATTAAAAATATTGCTTAACAATGGACAGAGCCAGAAAAATTATGCTACAAATATTCTTTTTTCTCTTTATTAGTAATATATTTTCTGTAATTTATCATAAAATGACCATGATATGCCTTCAGAGATTAATGAAATATGCTAAACTGAAATATTTCCTTCTCTGATAACAACGCAGCTGCTGTGGTGTCTTCCTTAAAATTTCTATTCTGGGCTGGCAGTTTAAGTTTGCTTGTTTCATGTTAATTAGAGTTCAAATTAGTCCTGGATGTTCACAGAATGAGCATCTGTTCAGGAGTCTAAATAAATCATCAATAATCGTCTAGAATGGGTAGGTGTTTATAACGGTTGAATTGAGCAATATGTTAATGGAGTCACTGAACTCCAAGATGTGTATTTTCAGAGCGGTAGGCTTTTGCTTTCAGGATAACAGGCATATCTTCACACTGACAGACAATTCACAGTCACAAACAGTTGATCTACTTGCAGTGTATTTACAGGGTAAATTGCTTGCATCAATGGACAATAAAGTTTTGAATCTTCAAATCTTGATCTTGAATCTTAAAAATCCAAAATGACCATAGATGCACATTTAAGACACACATAGGCATAAAAAAGCTCCATAGATAGATTAACTTATATCTCCTTAAATGTCTTGTTTTGCCCACAACCCAAACATACTCAGTATACTGTCATAAAAGGGTAAAGAAACCAGAAACTATTCACACTGGAGGAGCATAAATCAGAGGACAATGGACATTTTTTTCCTAAAAAATAACTCACATTGGTTAACAAAATTGTTTAAGATTAATTTAAGGTTTGACAATTAATCAATTGATTGTCGCAGCTCTAAAAAAGTTCATTGAATCATGAACAACATGTGTATATTTGAACGTTTCTACTGAAAATACTGATATGGCACTTTTCATGGCAATATAGAGGTACAATATATTCCACCTGGTCAGTAGGTGGAGCCCCCATGCTGGACAAAACGGAAAGCCTTGGACTGGATGGACTGAATTTAAACTGTTCCAGCTATTGTTTTGTCTTCTTTTCTTGTTTCTCAACAAATGTGCAAAAAAATCTTTCCAAAACTTTCCAGCTTTATGTAACAATATTATGAAATCTTATGAATCTAATCTTCTTTGACATCTGTGCAGATATAATTCCGTACAATTATTAAAGTTCATATCAGTGATTTGATATGGTATCTGCAGATAAAGGCTGTAATGGAACTGTAGGGGTGGAGGTTTGTGCAAATTTGTTGAAAGTGTAGGAGGAAGACAGGCCTTATAAATCGTGGTGCTCAGTCAGGGCCTGTAGGTTTACTGCTCCCAAACATAAACAACCTGCTTTTTAAGGAAAATGTTCCAAAAAATTTGGGAGGATCTTCCCCTACAATCCTCTGTGGACCACCCTCTGTTTGGAATGTAGGATTTAGGGCTGAGGGAACCTGACAGTGCCTGTGTCTAAAAAGATATGCAACACACACACTTTTGTGTGCAACTTGTGCTTAATGTTCCCAATTTTGAAAAGGTACATGTCAGCTGGAGAGCCAAAAGGCATAATCATAGAGTTACTGCTTGTAGATTGTCCATTGAACTCTTCTACTCTTTTATTACAGAAAGGTTACTGAGTAGTGTTCTGGGTTCTGTTGATTTGGGTTTGTTGTTTAAAGACTATGATGTATACTTTTCCATATAAAGATACAGAACCCCTACAAACAGTAAAAAACCCAGATTGCATTGTTGCCATATTGACAAAATGTTGAGCACTTTACAGGTTTTACAGGTGGTTTGTCTTCTGTTACACATTCTTGCTTCACAAGAATTATTTGTGTATGGCTCTGTAATGGTGAGTCACTGCCAAAAAAGTCACTAGAATTTTATTCATGGATTATCAACTGTGATAAAAGTTTGACTCTCTGTTGATTTTGTGAATGTATCAGCAGGTGTTTGGGACACTCAAATGTGTGATCCTCAGCTGTCCCCTTTGTAAGCTTTGCCAGAATGTTTCTTTGCTATAAAAAGTGAAGATGAATAAAATAAGCCAGAGTTTCTTCTGCCTGTTTAGTGTGCTGGAACATTGGTGAAAGAGCCCTAACCGCTGATATAAAGACGGACACTGTGTTGCCAAAATATTTATTTTCCTTGAAAATGTCTCAGATATGAGCGCTGCCATCTTGCGCTGCTAACGTCATTTGGAGCCAGAGTCTGCGTGGTAGTGATCAGGGTTTCGAGTTCCCACCCATACACCCGGCCTACTCAAATCCCAAGCAGAGCTCAGTTGTAAATCATGACATGACCCCCCTTTTTATAGCATCAAATAACTAATTAAAATCAAACTTACCAGAAAAATTAACACTTGAACAAACATTGTCGTGATAAGAACTACATAAAATGACAGAAACCATGTTAGAGAAACATTTATTTGAAGCCACTTTGATGTTTTAGTTTGGCCCACATCCTATCTACTACAATGGAGGAGGCAGGATTTATGACCTATATTGCAACCAACCACCAGGGGGTGATCACCAACATGTACATGTAGAAAAACGCTCTTCTTATATTATGCAGAGAATTGAGTCAAGAACATGTTTATATGTCTGATAAGTGAAGGATAGTTGAATAAAGCCCAACAGGACTTAAATCATCCTGAAGGAAGGGTATATTTCCCAATTATAAGCCGCTCACTATACATTTATTACATCGCAACTTACTAAAATGCATCATGGAGCAGTGCCTGTCACTCATACAGACCATTAAATAAGAAAGATAAAGTGCCAAAAATCACCCAAAAAAGCCAATTGCCAATAGCCAATAAATATTCGTCCAATCCCCCAACCATCTACTAGATGAGCGTGTTATGGTCAGTCTGGTTGTTAACGTGACCTTTTTCAAGTACACATTCAGAGGAGCATGTATTTTCTTAAGCTGTTGTTAAGAAACATGCCAACAAACCTCAGTAGCCAGTGTTTACCAACAGAAAACTCCTCTATATTAAGCTAAAACTAACATTTTAAAGTTTGCTTTCCTTTACTCATTTGTGTAGAGAGGAAAAGGTGGCCCAAGCTGATCAAACATCCTTGATAAGAGCCAACACAAGGCAGCAGCACTGGACAAACTACAAAGACTACGGGCAATGGTCAGGGACAGACATTCAGCCACAGTCCAGCAGCCCAATGACAGCCCAGCAATGTCCAACTGCATCCCTAACATCACTGCCAGCCACGAGTATGAGCCGTGTTTGGTGGCAGAGGCTTTGAAGGAGCTTTGAAGTGTATTAGAGATGGAGTGGGTGGGTCTTTGGTGATTAAACTCTCAAACTGTTGATTCTTCCTCCCAAATTCTGCCCACTTCATCAAACCTACATAAATCAGCATTTTACCAGCATATGTCCTCTCGGTAGCAAATTCTGGAAGACAAAAGGACAAGTCTGTGGAAAAAAAAATCAGAGCCTGCTGTACTGCTGGTCCCTGCCCAGTCTTGTCATATCAACAGCTGCAGCACAACCATCTGAAGTACAGCTATAAATTATCACAATTGTTTGTGTTGACTGTTGGCAGTTCATCACCATCCCAGTGCCAACAAAAAAATCACCTATTAGTTATTTCAAAGTTCAGCCTTTGTACCTTATACAGTACACAAACACTATGAAGCCTCAGGAAGTCTCCAGAAGTGTCTATGCAGCACCATGTTTGCCATTTATGGCAAGTTTGCCTCATCTGTTATCTTAAATAAAACCAGGAACTTATTCCTGTGGGTGCAGAGTGTCATACCAATGTCACAATTTATTAGAAATATTCATTTAGCTCAGGGCGATTCAACTTCAATAGCAAGTGGGCCAAAAAGGAAAATCACTGGGGGTTCGTGCACCACACAGAATACTTTGTCAATTAATGGCTACAAATAACTCTTACAGTATAGTGTTATTAGAGGAATCCCTCTGAGTCCTCAAGAAAACTGGCAGAAAATGAGCCATGATTTGACTCGTAGTGCCTTTTGTATTATTTCAGATGGTTTATTACTTGTTTGCGGCTGGCAAAGTAAATAAATACTTGTCAGTCCATTCACTCTGGAATTGGTGATTTTCACAATCAACTTTATGTCTCTGTCGCCTAAAGTGTGACGTCACACCTGACTTTTGATATATATAGGGATGGTTGCTGGCTGCAGTATATGTAGGTCAGTTTAGCAGGTGGGACATTGGCCAAACTAAAACATCAAAATACATGTCAAATCGATTTTTTTTTTCATATGTGATGTTTCTCAGGCATTTCTTATCACACTGATCTATGTGTTCATTTTTCTGAAACATTTTAAAATGTTTTAGTTTAGTTTTTAGTATTTAGTTATTTGATGCTATAAATGTGGGTTTAACATCACGATCGACAGCTGAGCCCTGCTTGTGATTGAGTCGGCAAAGAACTTGAAAGCACATCTCCAACCCTGATCACTACAGTGCTATTATCTGGGATATTTTGATTTTACTTTTGTTCAGTGGGAGGAAGTGAGGAAACAGCATCCATCTTCTTTCCGTTGTAGGTTGTAAAGGTGCTTTAAAATGATGGGACCAGTACGACATTGGTTCAGATCAATTGCATAAATAAAGATGTACACTGCATCTCCATTTCCTCTCACAGTACAAAAATTAAGCAAAATTATCTCAAATACAAGTGCTGCCATCTTGCACTGGTGGCGTCATTTGGAGCCACAGTCTGTGCAGTAGTGATCAGAGTTGGAGCCACACTTTAAAGTTCCTGCACACACAGTCAGCTGACTCAGTCCTTGTGATTGAGAGCTCAGCTGTCAACATGAAATCTGCTTTTTGTAGCATCGAATCACAAAAACTTAAACCAAACTGATGAGGAAAAAATGAACGCTTGAATATACAACACCATGACAGAGGTACCTAAAATGACAGAAACCATGTTAGAGAACAATTTAACTGACATGTACTCTGCAAGCCCTATGAGGGTGCAAAAGCATCCATTGAAATTTGAATAATAAATCTGAAGTGCAGGTGGTAGGTCAGGCATCCCAAGCTGCTACGTGTCTTTTTGAGAATATATTCAGGGTGCACAGCCTGTCTCTATGTGCATCGTCTGTTTTGCCTCAGCAGCGTAAGGTGCAAAGGGCTGGTTGCAGGTGAATATAGATCAGTGGGTGTGGTGATCATTAAATATTTTCAAATATTTGCCAATCACTGTACAATGATAGTTCAACAAACTGAGAGCTTTGCCTCAGACAAAATCCAGTTAGTGCCAACACTTCAAAAAAAAAAAAAGAAGTGACTGGTGGCTCCTGGCCGTTAACCCGCAGGCGACACAATGGCACTGTCAGAGGTACATCAGGCATAAATGTGTGCTTACATCTGGTGATGATTACATCAGACTAACGAATGCTGTTTTAGTAATAATTCTAATGTATCTCACCTCATACTTGGTCACCTAGTTTAGTAATTAATGTTACACAATAACATTAATTACACGCATTTGCACTGCAATGTGTTTCAAGGATAAAACATTAAATACTTTTGCTGAAAAGAAAGTTGGAGAGGTTATGATGAGCCCTAGTAATCACTTGTCTCCTTCAATAAAAAGCAATATATTATAACGCACCAGTCTGATGTTTGTCGAGGTCTGTAAGGTTATGCTGTAGCAGCCTGGTGTCATTTTCAGGTGATTTAATGAAGGTAAACACAGTGAGCGGCCATGCATAACAACACTGCAGTCTGGTGCGGCCCTTATCAGAGGCTGCAGATTTATTAACATATCATTGGTGCCATTCTGACTCATAAAGCAATCTGTCTGAACACCACGCTGTATTCACTTACTACTGTTTACAACTTGTTCCAGACACACCCGCATTTTGTTCTGGAACCAGGCCTGGTCCTTGCATGGCCTATGTCCTATCTTCTAATATGGTTGAGGCAGGCTTTATGATCTATACTGCAGGCAGCTAACGGAGTTGTTCTTGCTTCAGTTTTGGAGAGAAAACATATTGTCTGTCTTTATATGTGTTGGTGGTTTACATCATACACTCTGTGGTTCAGAGGTCTCATTGATATGCACCTTAGTTTCATTCATATCACACATGGTAACCTCTTGTAGCCCACAGAAAAATTCAACAGATCTATATCTGGCCCGTGGGCCACTAGTTGAATAGGTCTGATTTAGCTCTTTATAACCCTCGCATTGACTACTTGATGAAGTGCTGCTGTGTTCCTTCAGTGCAAAGTACCAAAATAAGACTCAGAAATGACACATTTTAAACCAATTTCATCACTAACTGTATACAATTTTCTCCAGGTCTTAACAGTGATTAAAATTTGAGTCAGGATGCCCGAGTGAGTGAGTGCCAGTGAATATCAGTGACTGTTTGAGGCTCATCCAAAACCACACAGACCATCAACAACAGACAGAGCCACAAATTTACAACAGACAGTCCTGCAGTCCAGGCCAACTAACCAGGAAGCCTGCCATGTAACCAAGCATCCCCTCAATTTATCTCTGTTGCTGTTTTCAGAGGATGACTATTGCTTGTGTTTATGAAGATGGATAGAGCAGGCAACATCTATGCACACACTCCCCCCCCCCCCTCCCTCTGCTCTCTCTGTCTCCCCTGCACAGTGATGGCGGTGATGGGAGACACCATCTGGTGGTGGAATGTGTCACTGCGGCTCGAAACCCCTCATGTCACCACCACAGGACACAGAGCATCATCACTCAGCGTGGTCAGAGCAGTTAATATGACAGGTACATGAATGCAGTTTTTAAGAAGAAGGATGACGAAATATTTTTATGGATTTGAATGATAAAAATCTGAACTATGACCTCCAGCAGTCAAACCTACACACCTCGCTGCTTTATGCATCGATCCACTTGAGGGATCAGTGCAGGAATTATTGTAGCTGAAAGTTGTCTGTGTGTGGCACAAAGAGGGAAAAAAAAACCCCACCAGAGATATAACAGAATGTGTTCTGCATGGAGCCGGCCACTGTTGCCACGGTGACAGTGTGACTCATGGCAGTTTGATTTGGATTTAGAGCGGTGCCCTGTTTTGTGTGTGATTTGTGTGTGTATGTGCATGAGAATGTGTGAAAATGTACCTGCCTGTATATATGTAAATACGTGCAGATATTATAGGCTTATATTGTGAGCTGAGGGGATGAAAAAAGAAAAAAGGGAGAATTTCGTCTGTGCAGTAGTAGAGAGTAATTGTCCATCTCTCTCATGTCTCCTCGGTCACAGTTAGAGCCTTTGTTAGCAGATTGGCTCTGCCTTAGTCTTATTAATGATGCCAACACTTAGGTAATGTGCCTTTTTGATGAGAGTAGGCCACTTAATCTCTCTATTCAGGCTCCATCTCGCACACACATACACACACACACCTCCCCCTCAATCCTCCTAATAAGCTGTCTCTCTGTCTCCTGTAATTTGGCAGACGAGTCTATTATATGATACAGTCATATTTTATTAATGGACCCCCGTAGCGAACACACACACCCCTCAGTGGATGAGATTATGTGACGCACAGGGAGCGTGTCTCTGTGTTAAAAATGATTTCAACTCCTCGGTTAGTTTTCATCTGCGCCGTTTGTCTGCTGCGTTGTTAGTATTGGGCTGGAAGGCAGAACCACAGGCATTTTGTGCTGAAGTTGGCACTGTTCCTCCACACTTCATTACACTTCCATCAGCTCGGTGATAGCACGGAACAGTGCAGCTTCAAAAGGCCGAAAACAGCAAAATAAAAGGCAACGTTCAATTATTGAGTTAAACATTTGGTGGAATTATTCTTCTTGTCTCTGTCTCTCTTCTGTCTCTTTCTCTTCCTCAGTGTTGTACAGATAATTCATCCCATATGTTTCAGCGGTGCCAGGCATTTCAAGCTCTGTGGTGAAGTACACTCCTCCAACACTAATTTGCTCAATGCTATATTGCTTCAGTGATATATTACCCAACAAATTCAGAATTGTTTTTGCATTTCTGCAAGATGTAAAATGTATTTACTTTTCTATGTCTAATTTCATTTCTAGATGATTTAGTGAGCAACAAGAAGAATAAGAATCTACAGCCATGCTAGCAGCTCTGTGAGACTGCATTAAGACACAGTGGTGCTTTGAGCTAAATGCCAACGTGCTTACAATGACAGTACAAACATGTTAAAGCTATAATATGTAACACTTCTACATTAAAATATCTAGATTTTGTTGAGTTGTGCACTTACATTCTCCCAAAAGTTTCCAGCAATGGTCTATTGCAGAGAAATCTGTTATTTATTCAAGGTAATGGTAAATTTTATGCTAGCCATGATCCCACGCTACTTCACATCATCAAACTACATCTTTTGTTATTGTTTTAATTTGAGAGAGACCCCTAGTGGTAGAATTTGTATATCGTGTGCTTGGTGTTAAGCGGTTCTAATGTTTGCCACCAGAGCAGGGGAGCCTAAAACATTTTCCCTTGGAAAAACTGAAATAAATGGTGGGCTACACGGTCCAAAAGCAAACACCTTTTGTACTGTACTGTTAAGATGCAAAATGTGACTAAGATCGCAAGTTCTATTAACTGACTCACTGTGCAAAGTGACATCCTGCAGCTGTGATCAAATAATGAAAAATAATCAATAATTTACGGATTGTACATATTAACAGATCATTGTACTTCATGAAAAATAAAACAGCATAAACAATAATTCGTATTTAAAAAAATTAAGTGTTGCATTTTATTTTGCTTGAAACATCTGGCAGGCCCAGTCAAACCTTTGGCCTATGGGCCCCACTTTGGGCAGTCCTATGCTAAAGAAGTCAGGTGATCAGCAACATCATTGGGATTCATCCACTGGGCACCATCAATGCCTGGATAATTTTCGTGGAAATCTTGTAGCTGTTGAGGTTCTTTAATCTGGACCAAAGTGAAGGACTGACTGACTGACATGCAGATATTGCCAACCCTAGACACACACCACTATTGTTGCTAAAATTGTTGCTAAAACAAGAAACTAGAAAGATACAGTAGTTTGATTTTATCCCTCTACGTTTCCTTTGGGCAGGATGTTGCTGATTGATATTCATTTAATTGCATCAGTAACTTACCATTTTATGCACAGAAATTCTAGCAGAGATTGTAATCTGTGAGTTTTGGATTAAAGGGCCAGTGTGTAGGATGTAGTGGCATCTAGTGGTGAGCTTGGAGACTGAAACCCCTCGTGTCACACTCCAACCAATAGAGGTCATGAAACTCATGAAAAATGCAAAAGACCTCTTAATAGGCAGGGTTTGGTCTGTCCATTCTGGGTAGAAACATGGTGGTTCAACATGGAGAAGAGGAACTAAGACCTCTGATATAAAGTACTCATTCTAAAGTATTGAAAACACAAACATTCTTATTTTCAGATGATAGTACACCAATGTAAACATACTTAGGAATATTATATCAAATTTATCTGCATGTTCTGTATGTAAATCGTACATACTGGACTTTTAATGCTTGAAGGATGAAAAATGAATTCCCCAACAACAAATACGCTCTGAAGCTTTTCAGATTTGCATATTCATACAATTGTTCATTCTCAGTATGAACAGGAATGCTGTATATACCATTAAGATGTTTTCCAGTAGTTTATTCAACAATTTTAGCATTATGATACAGTATAATGTATTTTTTCTAAGGGCTTCAAATATGTGTGTGGAGTGGTGCTTTACAGTAAAGGACTGAGTGTATCACCCGATGGCCCTGTGATCTATGCTTGCATTCATTTCCACATAATAAAAACTTCCTCTGAACAAGCCGAGACAAACTGTCAGCACAGTGGACCACTTCTCATGTTGTCTGGTCTTGTTGGAACAGATGAATGGATTAAGTTTGTTATCAGACTGTTTTTATGTTTTTTTCTTCCTTCCCTTCTTTTATGCCTGCAGTGGCTTGTCTTCAACAATGAAATACTATCTGATTGTTATTGCTCCAGGAAATAGTCCGAACAGCGACAGAGATAATAGGATATATATTGCAACATTTGTATGTTTGTGCATTTTGATGTTATCTGGGCAGATCTTCACTTTTCTGAGCATATGTGCCTACGTGCCAGCATGTGTGCACGTGTCCACGTAATGAAGAAGAGTGAAGCTTTGAGCTGTCACGTTCACTTGAAGGCTTGACACCGTGTGACAGTCAAGAGTAACACGCTGAGAACAAACGACTGATTAGAGTCAGCAGACTGAAACTGAGTGGCTGCTCATTAGACACATTTTGACAATATTTGGTTATGTGCCAACATATAGAAATATTCTTAGCCAGTCATTAGATAAAAACACCTGTGCAGATACTTACGTGTGTCAACAGAAAAGTGTGTGTGTATGTGTGTGTGTGTGTGTGTGTGTGTGTGTGTGTGTGTGTGTGTGTGTGTGTGTGTGTGATAGAGAGAAAAAAGAGAAAACAGCTCTCAACTTAGGACTCGGGACCCCCCAAGCAGCTTTGAGAGAAAAAAAAAAAAGGTTTGCCAAATGATTTATGTTATGAGAAAAATACTTTCAGCGCATAAATTTAAGATCATGTTTTTAATCCTTGTGATAAATGCCTCATGTTTGAGAAATAATGAATATTTACAGCCCTGAGGCTTGAACCAATTATTAATCAAGTGAAATCTCCTGATAACAGTAAAAAAGAATCAGTGTCCAGCGTCAGAGTTCAACATTTGGTCCTGCAAATGTGGGTCACGTAGTTTTTTGGTGCTATAAAATGTTTTGAGTGCTGCTGCAGTGGTTCTCAACCTGGAGGTCAGGACCCTCAAGTGGGTTTTGAGATCATTTCTGGGGGTTGCCAGATGGTTGTGGAGAGTAAATTATTGTAGCAAGAAACATGGAATGAGAGCGAGGAAGAAGCTCTTAGAGTCAGACCCTTATAGTCTGACTCAGCGGAGGTACTCTGTGAGTGTTAGCCTGCTATAGGACAACTTGCAATAGTTCAGTTATCTGCATTTTCCAAATCTCCAGAAAACAACAACCTCTGAGAAAGGAACCGACATGCAAACCTAATGGCAAGTTACCACCTGGGAGAGTAATGGTACAAATTTAAATAAGCTAACATCTACTTCTTTTTTTTTTCTTATGTCATTTTAATGCCGATGTCAAATTCCACAAAATGTCTCCACCCAAAACTATTTTGCAGGGACACTGTTTCTGCAGCTTGGGCCTAGCTCTGCCCAAGACGATGTGATTGGTTTATAGAGTGTTTTTGCCCCTAATGCAAGATGATAATGTGTGGATCCAGACCTTCCACTGAAATAAACCTGGTGCATCTCTTTCAGCTGCAAACAGGTACGATGCATACTAAGGTTTTGGACACTCATAAATCTCACACACTGTTGTGGTGTACTAAATATGTTGGGAAAGAGTTTCAGATGAGCACTGTTGGCTAATGCTAGTAAAAATGCTAAGCCAACCAATAAAAAAGCCCAGTTAACAACTTATTCAACAAGCTAATTAATCATCTGAAGATGGTGATGAAGTTGTCAGTGCCTTTTTAAAGTTTTTGTCCATGGAGGGTTAACATACGCCGTTTAGGCAGTAGGCACACTGACATTATTAGCTGCAGCTGCTGCAGGGAACTTAGCTTTCAGGCTACAAGGCTATGAAAACAATGCATACTTAGATAAACTTTATTTTGTGTTCGGTTAGATGTGTTGCCCTCACCAGCTTTGCACTTCACATTACAAATACAACAGCTAGTGTTGTCTGTGTTGAGTTTTGGAAAATTTAACCACATTTGCAACTGCTTGCAGTTGCCCTGACTCACTTACTCCGCTCTGACTTTAACAAGCTGCTGCTCGCCTTAACGTCGCTCTCTCTCTTTCTCTTTTTCTCTGTACTCTCTATTACTCTGTCATCCAGATGCGCTCCCAGGTACTGACATTAGGCACCGTTTGAATTGGTGCTCTGTAGTAAGGACATAAATCGGTCAGTGCCCTTAAAAGTACTGTGTTCGGTGCCCTGAACTATCAGTCAGTCAGGGCCATTGATATGTCACAATTCCCACCATCTGGCAACTGCATGAATGATAAAAACGGTTCACTTTGATGAAAGGTCAGGAGAGATTTTTGTAGGATATATTTGCCACTGTGTAAAAAGTACTGATAAAGTAAATAAAAATGTATTAATTACATTTTGTATAGTTGTATATTACAGTGATAACGTATGGTTGCCACAGAATCCCATGGCACAGCTTGACTTGCCTCTTGGTACACTGTTTGAGAACAACTGCCAGTGGTTCTCAAACTTTTTGTTTTGCGACGCCCCAGAATAATCAAGTTGGTGATCATCTCAAACACAAAGACCTTTGCTTTTACTCTAACAAACACACTATAAAAATTGTTCAGAGGCAAATAATATAACTGGTACAGACGATGTCATGTAACAAACATTCCCCATTCTGAAACACGGCCCTCATTTCCCATCGTGCCCACTGCTGGATAGAGCAGTATGTTAAGTTTGATGTTTTATGTCACAAAATACAAATGCTACCTCTTGGTAGTGTTTGTGTCTGTGCAGAACATGTACGGTTTATGTGGGTATTGTCATTTTTTTTTGCATGTTTTTAGTTTTAACCATCAGTGATGTGACAAGGCCAGCTACACATTGTATATATTTTCCTTGTCTCCTGAATGTTATTAAGGGTCTGATGTTGCTGAGAGCTGCTTCATGTCTCTCATTCTGCGTTGCTTGCCATATTTTTTTTTTTCCACAATCATCTAGCGAGCCCCCAGAAATTATCTCGCAACCCCCTTGAGGATCCTGACCCGCAGGTTGGGAACCGCTGCCATAGAGAACAGTAGGTACAGTCTGACCTCTGCTGCACCTCTATGTGGAACCAGCGGTGTTTTTTTTTTTCTCTGTTTCAGTTCCAGCCCTCCAAGGCACATTACATAACTACACTATTATTTTTCCATCCCCTGCCTCGCTCTGTCTGACTGACATAGCGGGGGAAATACAGATCCAAACAAGGCAATGATAATGACTCGCTCCTCTCTCTTTTGATCAGTCTATTTGTCACACCCTGTCTCTCTGTTTTCTGCTGTTTCTTCTGCTCTCTGTCTCACCAAACGGTCTCTTTTTCTGCACCACTGCAAGTTGGTTCTTTTTTGCACCCAATGTGGTACGCTGGCTTTCCATTAGTTCATTTCCCCCGTTTTGAGAATGTGCTTGTATGTTGCGTGAATGTGCACTTTATGAATGTGTGTGTGTGTGTGTGTGTGTGTGTGTGTGTGTGTGTGTGTCTGTGTGCACATATGCGTGTGTCTCCAGAGTCTCAGAACAGTATTATTGTAAACATATCATTTGATGGGGAGAGTGGTTCAGGTTGTTGGCCGGCTGCCCTGCTTTCATTTGGAACAGAGCTGCCAACATCTGGACTGTGTCAACACTCACTGACAGTGTTTGTGTGTGTGTGTGTGTGTGTTGGGGTCCCTGCTTCGGCCCCAGAGCTGTCAGCCATTGGATGGGGAACAGATTTGCTCAGATTAATCAAAGGTGTAGCATTAATAAAAGGAGCCCTATTCCTCCATGCCTCCAGGCGGCCATTTTAAGAGCCTGGGTGAGCAGCCTCGCATCCTCCACGATGAGCTTCAGTCACACGCAGCGGGTTGCGCGCTGCACTGGCACGCAGGTACATGCGCACACACAGGGAGGGTTACTCGCTAACGTTAGTGTTGATCTGTGTAGTTAACATTAGCAGTTTGTCGGTGTAGCTAATGTTAACAGTTGGCCTGTCCTGTAAATGTTTCTTTGAAGTAGACTTCTCAGTTTGAGGCAGAACGGTGGTGGGTCCAAGTCCAAAGTCCCCGGCTGCGGGCCTGAGGAGTTTGTGGCTCGGGCAGGGCCCTTCTGCGCGGAGTTTGCATATTCTCCATGTTTGCATGTTTTCCTTGTGTCCACTTGGGTTCTCTCTGGGTTCTTCAGCCCCCCACAACCCAGAGACATGCAGGTTAATAGGTTGATTGGTGACAATAAAGTACCCATAGGTGTGAATGTCAGCATGAGTGATTTATTTAAAAATCAAACTGTAATCCTGCTAACCTAATTTTACTAAATGTATCTGTAATCTGATTATGTCTTTTTTCTGTAACTGTAATGGAATACAGTTACCTTTTTTTGTGTCCTAACTACGTAATCCCATTACATGTAATCCATTACTCCCCAAGCCTGCACAAACAGCCTGGGATGGGTTTCCAACCGAATTAGTTACAATCTCACACAAAATGGGAATGCTTGACAGGTCAGCCCGATCTTTCTCCTGTTTGCGGTTTGTTTGTCAGTTCACACACTGTAAGGTGGAGGTGGAGTAACAGTGCAGTGTTCCCTTTGGACAGGATGCTGTATTTGATACTGTACTAAATGTAAGAGAAACCCAGATCAGAATCAGTGGCCACCCTGGATGAAAAACCCACAAATCCAGCAGAGACACATAAAATACGTGTAATTCATATGGTGAGAAATGTGCAGCAACCGCCATCATTAATTTATTTAAACCCGGGTCAGGATGTGCAGTTACCTCAGATGCGGGACACGCAAAGCCTTCAGAGCACATTTCAGTGGTGTGAGAGAGAGAGAGTACATGGAAAGAAAAAGAACATTAATTAAAGAGGAGTCCAGTGTGTGTGTGTGTGTGTGTGTGTGTGTGTGGTAGGGGTGGGAGGAAAAACTGATTCTCTTAAGTATCATGATTCTTTTTTTATGATTCCTGAATAGATGTTTTTTAATTGCTGAATCGATTTTTAATATATTAAAATAACTAGCACTTGGTCTGTTAGCTCGATGCTAACATGTAATGGGAATTCCCATCACAGTGGAAATTAGCATTGCAATTGCCTTACTCCTTTTTAAGAAGTGTATTCTACAGCTAAAAAACTGGCTGTTGTAGTTTGCATTGCATCCCTAGATTATACAATTACTGATGACAATTAACTTTAGTCTTTGTTGTTCTTGCTAATGGAGAAAACAATTTGTATAGGGCAAGTAAAAATTGACTTTGGGCAAGTTTAGCCACTTGCTGGTAAAAAAAATAAAATAAAATAAATAAATAAATAAAGCATTCTAATTTATCTAATGTGATTCATACAGAAATCTTGTTCATGGACAAATCAATATTAAATTTTTATTCACATTACATTTAGTCACTTCCTCACTCTTTATCTGTGACATTTTCTCCGTCCAGACAAAATGATTATTGCAACAACAGAACATAGTTAGAATTTGGCATCTAAGCTCTACCCTCATCACTCCTCGCAGATTATGTTTACATAGAGACATAGAGGAGTGGTGAACACATATCTTGAACCCCCCGTCGAAGCCTGCAGGTAGATGCTGGGGTGGTGGTGGCGCTTAATGAGCAGGCAGTGACGCTGATGCAGGGCAGCGATGGCGTGTGAGGCATGTCACGTGTAATTGCAGTGCAGCTCGAGTTGACTACCTGAACTAGCTTGCAGGCATCGCGACATTCATGTTTATAAGGAGAATTGTGCGCTTTTCATGTGGATGTCTAGTCACTGTTGATGGTAAATGTAGTCAACTGAAGCAATAAATTAGTCAGTGCTGTGAGATCTGTTGTTCTTCCTGCAGCCAGTTAGAACTACAGGCTATTTCAGCCTGGATTTCTAGCCTCCGCTTCTGGGTTGCTGCGGGTTGTGCTACATGAGTATTTTTGTCACCTGATGCTATTTTTTTTTTTGGGCCAACAAGTTCATGCTATAGGCTAGAATGGTGATAACATGGTTATATGGGCATGAGCAGAACACTGCACTGCTTAACAGCTCTGTGAGCGGAAAAATGGTCAACGTAGCACACACTGAGGAATTTATTGCTTCAACTGACTACATTTACCATCAACACTGATTGGACGTCCACATAAAAAGTGCCAAATTTTCCCTTTAAGCTTTTCGTGTATGTGCATCTTTGTCTGCATGTGTGCTCAATGCATATGGATAAATCAGTGTATAAATACTGACACTGCTGTGAAAAGGTCTAATAATCCCTCCTTCAGTTGAGGCTAAAATCTCCATCCAGCCTGCTCTGAGTCACCCTGCAGTCTGGGCTGTTGGCTCTGGCAGGCCATCTGATCCGGCCTCACTGGGCTAAAGATATTTGGGTGTAGTGAGCGCTAATGTTATTGCTGAGCTCGGGGTAGTGCTGGGGCTGAGATGTATTTGGGTTGGCTGGCTGAGGGATGAAGCCTGTTTGCCTACCGGGGCCGAAGACTCTGCAGGGGGCCTGCCTAATCTGCTGCACCATCCGACAGCTTAATTAGTGTTTCACTGCCGCACTCGCACACACACATTTCCTCTGTTCCACACACACACTGGGGCATAGCTTGTTAGTCTAATAAAGAGCCATTAGAAGGTTAAATGTGGGTCTCATTAAAGATTAGTCATTTACTAGCATGCATAATAAGACTCTCTTGTGTGATTCTGATAACTGCTCATATTGCTGCGAAAGTGACGACCACAGTCGACTCGTGCAGTGTTAATTTACCGTGCTGTAGCCCGGGATTTGGCCCGTCTCCTGCTGAGGGCACAAACACCGAGAGAAAAGGATACAGTCACTTCCAGTCAGTATCTGAGGGCTTAAATGTCATTACACGATGGTGTCTTTATGTTGCGGCGGCGCTCTACACACTGTAAATTGTTTGAGATGATTTTGACGAGCAGTGATCCAAGGGGGCTTAAAGAGGAAGAGCCTTGAGTAGGATAAGCTGTGTGAAGAGGGGTCTAGATTAGCTTGAATGGATTTGGAAGTCCTTGTGGAAGCTTGGACTAAAGGCTATATTGAAATGTCAGAGATAATAATTTTACTTCTCTCGTTTCTGAAGATCCCCATCCTAATGCCTCCACCATCTGTTCGAGAGCAGAGCGGTGGACGTCCATCAATGCAAGGAGAGAGGGATAGAGGAGGAGAAAGAGAGAAAATTTGGCGTGCCACAAAGATGCGTTTACTTGCTCTTTTCCAGCCCTCATCAAGCTCCATCTGATCCAAACAGTGTTCCTGTCTTTACTTGGACTCTAATAACATTATTCTCCTGGTCACGGCCACATAAAAAACAGATGAGCATGAGCCATAAAGGGGAAAATCAGTTTTCAAAAAGGAATTAAAATATTGGAGCTGCCAATGTTTTGACTTAGTGGATAAAAGCCTCCAGGCAACGAGAGAGAGCAAGAAGCTGTGAGAATGTCAAACAGCAGACAGCTTTACTGACTCAAGACATGGATTAGCCATCTGAAGTCTTGTTTCAGGAGTTATAGTATTACTGAGCAGCCCATGACTAACCTGCAGTGTAACACCAAGTGTTAGCTGCATATCAATTAGAGAGATTCTCCGCAGAGATCGACATTAGAGCTGAAAATGAGCTGTTAAACTGGCCGACAAATTCACTTTCCCGTCTCTGTCCTGATAAATATTTCAGCTGAGCTCAGCTACATCATAAAAAAGAAGAAAGAAAGTTGTATTTAATGACTTCCACTCATGTTTGTCAGGTTTTAGAAGTAATCTGTAACAACATCTGTGACAGTGAATTGCACTGTGAAAATATCCACAACTGTAAGAGAAAAAACTGACAAAATCCATTCTTGTGACGTACTATTGGAACTGTTCACGACTATGATGTTTGGATTCATACAATATGCTTTATTTTATATGTAAATCTACTGGTGTTAAAGTACACTTTGTTACTGTATTGAAGTAGACTGTTCTGGTATCTCTACTTGAGTATTTATTTTTCTGACAAACTTTTACTTTTACTTCCTATATTTGGACAAAAACATCTGTACTTTCTACTCCTTACGTTTTCAAAACAGGTTCATTACTTTGGTTTTAATGCATTTTAGGGGAATTATTGATTATTTTTATTTTGCATCAGTCCATGCCGACTTCCAAACATGCAGACTGATTATAACCTAAATGGATGGAACAATAACACACAGAAACAGTGATTCCTTAGTGTATCAATAACTGCATATCATGCTCAAATAATGTAAAAACATAGCAAGTTCAGTTTTTACACAGAAACAGATGATCTGACCCTTTGATGCATTTAAATAGCAGGTGTTCAATCAAAAGTGTTTTTTTATTTTTTCCAAATCTTGTGTCTAAATTACTTCCAGCTTCTGCTCTGTTCTGCTCAGGTGTCACAGTCAGCTCTCAAAACCTCACTGGCTACAAAGATGCAAATGAAAGATCTGGACATTAATCTGTATTATTACTTTAAAAATGACTCTTTAAAAGCAGATTATATTAAAGCAATATCACACAAGAATGAGTGCTGTTATACTGAATATCTGGCCGACAAACCCACTTCCCTGTCTTTTTCCTTATAAATATTTCAGCGGAGCTTCATCATAAAAAATAAAGAAAGTCGTATTTAATGACTTTCGCTCATGTTTGTCAGGTTTTAGAAGTCATTTGTAGGAACAGTGAATCTGCATTTTGAAAAAGTTCACAAACATTAGAGAAAAAAAGTCTAACTGGAAATGCCAAAATCTATTCCTGTGTTTCATTTGCATTCACACAACATGCAATGATTTAATATTAGTTTCTTTTATTTGGCCTGTCTGAATGTTAATTCAACACTGTCATAACTGTGTGTGTTTTTTTGTGAAATTAAGCTAATTTTCTGTGCTTTTATTCCATTATCATAATTCATTTTGATGGTTTATTTGTTGACAGTGTGTGTAAGTTGTAAAATTGTTAACATGGGTGTTAATCTGTCACTCTGTGCTGCTGCACAGCCCTGATTTGTCCCTGAGTTATTTATCATGTTTCCACTATTTAATGTTTATGATAGCTTGGGTGATGACTGTGTGGTTGTGTTGTGCTGTGTGCTCTCTATGAGCGAGAGTGTGTGTGAGAGCAATTTGTTTTGAGTGACACTCTGTCGCTTCCCTTGCAGGCAAACTTGCTAATTTACTATCTCTCAAACAGATGCCACATTATGCCTCCAACATTCGCATACACACAAACATACATCACCGCCAAACCCGCTCACATCTGCCCATATGTGCTTAAATCAACTGTCAGTGAATCTTTGTCACTGAGAGTCGACGTCTCCAGCTGAGATTCAACTCCTTCATTCACAGTAGAATCTTTATAACGGCGTCTAACAAGCTTCAAGTTGTTTAACAGTACATGTAGGTCACTGTTTTCTATCTCTATTTATGATAAACTTAAGTCCTGCTGTCACCGTAGAAGTGAATTATTGAATTGATAGTAGTGTTGTAGTACTCAAGATAGGTCTTGGTCTCAACAACACTTTTTAAAGGTCTCGTCTTGGAATCGGCCATATTTGTACTTCATCTTGTCTCAGACTGTAGATTTTATTTCAAGACTGGTCAAGACAACAACTGTAGAAATGTCATGAAATTGCCTGTTATTTAATTATTTCTGGATGTAAAACTTCCTACATCAAATGCAACTAATAGGGCTGGGGGACATTACTTTTAAAAGTAACTCATTACAAGATTACTCAGAGTTAAAAGGTAACTTGTGTTACAGTGTTACCTACTGAAAAAAGTCATTCATTAAAGTAAGGGTGGGAATCTTTATCTGATTTGATTCAGAATCAGACTGATTTAATAGAAAAGGGTTCCGGGTTCAGTTCCACTGAAATACAACTTGAAACATATGTTGCCATTAAATGGTCTGCAGCTTAAAGTCTGCAAAGTTAACTGCATTAATGTATTAATCAATTTGAAAACATCTTACAGTCTACTGCCTGTATGAGCAGAGTGCTCTGCTGTGTGTCCAGCAGTATAGAGCAGACTCTCTGCTGCAGCGTCACCTCCAGGAAAACACATCTCGAGTTTTTTAGGTGAGACAGATTGAACAGAGAGTGATTTTCTTCATCACGGAGTTGGTTTAAGTTGTTTAATGCTGTGGTGTATGACACTCAGCCACGCAGCTGATAGCTGCTCCACTACCACTGATGTCTTAACGTGAGTCTCTGGGTGATGGCGTGATAACAATTCACAACACACTTCTCGTTCGTCTCAAAAAATGCAACTATTTAGACTTGAAACAAAAACATGATTGTTATTGTTGCCTTTTGAGAAGATGAAGTACATCTCTCCGTTAACCGCTAATAACTCCAGGATGTGCGTGCTGAAGACCGTCCAGGTGCTTTCCAACTTTTTCACTTCATCAACATCATGTTAATTGATACTTATAAAATCGATTTTTGGATCTTTATGAATCAACTCAGAATCTTTCACATCTGCATTGTGATACAAGAGTTGAGTATTTTCTTCACCCCTGGTAAATGTAGTTATGTTACATTAACGCTAGCTAAAGTCAGTTGCTACTTGCTACTAGTACTAGTACTTCTGCTTGCTACAGTTGCTACTAATTTCTACAAGCCGCTGTACCACTACCTCATTTGGGTGAAAGAGCTAGATATATGACAGTACTTGACCGTGACTCTGTCTCCTCTTGCCTTCGTCTTGGTCTTGACTTGGTCTCAACCCCTTGAAGTCTTGTTTCAGTACTCTTGCTCATGATTTGTTTTTGATTTAGATGGTCTGGACAACACAACACTGACAAATTGTGAAATATTTACTTGTAGCAGAGTATGTCAGTGTGGTCTCCAGTAGGGATGCACCGATACCTCTTTTTTCAGTACAAGTACAAGTACTTACATTTGGGTACTTACCGATACCGAGCACCGATACGAGTACTTAATAGTGCCATTAACATTCTTACAATAACTTTTAAAACATGTTTTATTTTCATTAGATGGTCACTTTCTAAATGTCATAAATCACTGCTGCTGTTTCCTGCTACAAGTGTAACCATAGTTACTATACACATTACATTTTTAGGTTATTTGTTGTAAGTTACTTTACTGATTTTGTGTTCCTTACGAAGCTGTGCAGTTTACTCTGGATGTGATATATTTAAGTATAATAATTTCACATTATGGACTTGCAGAATTAAGTTTACTATTATAAATGGTGTTATATATGATAATTATTTGATTATCATTTACAGCATTTTACCTAGCATTTTAATTTACCATTTACATGTGCAGTATTTAAATTCCTTCTTCATGTCCCTCTTGTCTAAGAGCTAATTAGTTCCTACCTGCCATTGTGTAGGGGGGGCAGGTATGAGTGTGACACCATGTGCAACAGTTTTGTTGACTCTGCTGTGAACCCCAAAGAGTGAAGCTGCGTATACTGTGCTGTCAGGACATTTTAGTGAGAATAAGTTCACAGAGAGAAGTTATAGCAGCTTATTACGAAGAAAACAGGGTTACAGACTGGTGGTTTACACCCACCAGGACTTATTGGACAGCGGCTGGCTGTGGTCTACAGGTGCACTTATTTCAGTTTTACATGGACTTACATGGAATTTTACGGACAGTTTCCAAAGTCCTGCGGTCATTAGTGGATGATGTTGAGGACAGCGAGTCCTGACAATGATGGCGTGTCCAAAACAAAGGGTAAGTATCAGCAAACGCCTTGAACTCTGCATCATGTTTAGATGTTTGTTTGTGTTTTTGTGACGTGGTATCAGGTGTGGGGTATCAGAGTAATTTTATGAGTATGAGTATGAGTACGAATATGTGAGGACAGTATCGGGCCGATACCTGATGCTGGTATTGGCATCGGTGCATCCCTAGTCTCCAGTCTTTTGCACCACATGGTATCTGCTGTAATGCTGTAAAAGGCTCAGCTGCAGAGTTACATCTCTAAAAAAAAACACATTTGGGCCATGAATCCTGCAGCCAATATGGACAAACACATTTAAATTTATGTTATACATTTTCTGCCACCAGAACAATAAAGTATTGGAAGTAACAGGTCATTATTTCAATCACAAAATGGATTTTTCACATTGAGCAACCGAGCATGTCACAGTTGCTAACACATATTGTCAGAAACTACCAGGATCTTATGTTTATGGTGCACTACTGACTTGAAGTGTGTGTCTATGTCTCTGTGTGTGTATGTGTGAGAGTGTGTGTGTATGTGTGTGTGTTAGTGCGTGTCATGAAGAGTTGGTTTGGCCGAGTGCCATGCAGCTGGAAGCCATCATAGAACCAATTACTTTCTGTCTTTTGCTCTCCTTCGCTCTCCCTCTTTCTTTCTTCTCTTCATCTCTCTCTTCTGCTCCCATTTTCTCTGTCTGTCTGATTTTAATTCTGCAGGCCCGTCTCTTTGTGAGCCAAGACTTTGCTTCACAGTTAACCCTTTAATTTTTCCCCTCGCTCTTCCTCACACCAACTGATAGAACACATCACCACCAAAAACACTTCCTCCACCTTTTCCCGGATCATCTCCAATCCCTTAACTGCTCCACCCTCCTCATCATCCTCTTAAACATGTCGGTCTTTCAGCCTCGTCTTGCTAAGCAGCTCGGGTTATTGATTCATATGTGAGATGTTTGTAAGCCTGCAGTCCTGCCAACACGGACCAATTTACAGTAACATGTTTGAACTGCAGCTCGTGTCGTGACTGAAGGGCAGCGAGAGTGTAAACACTGATTACGGATCGTGTAGTGAATGAATGTGTCACCAGAGATAGAGCGATCATGAGAGAGAGAGGCAGTGAAGGATGGAGGAAGTGGGAGAGTTAACAGTGTAAACAAATGAGGAGTGTAATGAGGATAAAGCACCACTGTGAACAAGTGAGCCTTTGTCTTCACACATACCTTCTCTCGACACACACATGCACGCACACACATATATAAATGGCTGCACCATGTTTGGGTTTCTGGGAAGTGCAGTTTATTGAATGTTAAAAGAAGAGAAACAGAATCCAGCACTTCAGTGTAAGTGAGTTGGTGAGAAACTTAATGATGTTTTTTGAGTGTTAATGGCAAAGGGGAGTTTTCTCTCAATATCCTCTACCTGTCCATTACTTTTGCCGAATAAATAGGATAAAAAATTGCACAAAAACAGAGAAGAGTAGAGAGTTTTGGAGTAGAGTAGAGTAGCTGGTGAAAAGTCTAAATTGAATTCTACCAGCTTACTTCACATCTCAAAACGATTTACAAAACTGCTTAATTTGTTATCAGTGGGGAGCCCTGATAGCACAGTTGGTAGAACGTGCACCCCATGTACTGAGGCTATCAATCCTCTGAAGCAGCCCTGGTTTGATTCCTCCTCGTTCCCCTCTCTCCCCACTTTCCTGTCAAATCTTCAGCTGTCCTTTCTAATAACTGCAAAAATGCACCAAAAGATAATAACAAAACGTAAATAATTGGTCCTTGAAAGAACATACCACTGGCATTGTATGTTTTAGCCAATTTACTACAAATCACATGTGCTTTATTATACAGTAAAGGACCAGTGCGTAGGATTTAGTGACATCTAGAAGTGAGCTTGTAGACTGCAAAAACCTTGTCTTACTTTCCCCTTCTAAGCATGTAGGAGAACCTGTCATGGCTGCAAAATAGTCATAAAACAGTCATAAAATTTAGCTTTTTGTGAGTTGATAGACATGTAATTTATTGTGTTAAAAGGACACTACCTGAACCTGTTCTATCTTCATCATCCCTGGAGTGAGAGACCTGGTCAGAACCACTGTAAATCCTCAGCACTGTATTTCTTGACACAAATCTTGCTCTGGTTTTTTTGTCCCAGATTGGTCGTGTTTACTTTGAGGATGCTGAGCCCTGTTCTATTGCCCGCTCTCCTGGCTCTGGTTCTGTCGCCTGTTCCAGCACCAATTCCCGTCTGCATTCTCCGCTGGGTCCACACTGCCCCAGGTCTGAAAACTTCCTCCTCCAAGTGGTCCAAAGTTCCCATTTCCCCGGTGCTCTAAGTGCACAGCTAACTGAGCTAACTAGCTAATATCAGCTACAGTTAGTGTTATGATATGTTGTTTGTCTGTTTAAAAAGAAGATATAAGTACAGATGTATCAGATGAGGCAGTGTGGTATAGTAACACAGCTGCAGACACAGATATTCTGTCAGATTTAACACACTCTTGCACACTATATAGGCTTAATGAAAGTCCATAGTTTGATGTTTAATCTTCTGGTTTCCCTGTAATTTAACAGTGACATATAAAGCAGCTCTATAGATGGCGAGATGCTGTATAATAGAAAAGGATGAATAATGTCTTTTATGTTCAGAGGCACTTGTATGTTGATTCTTTTCTAAATTCTTAACTTGATGATGCAGGTGTTTTACAACATAAATAACTGTTCTACTGAAGAAGATTTTTTTCAGCGGCAGACATCCATCCACTCCAAGAAACTGGCTACAAGACAAATTTTATGTTGAAGCTCCTGGGGAGGAAAAATGAGCCCAAATATTTGACCATTTTTGGCCATTTATGTCTACTTTTATAAAGTGCAAAAGACGCAGAGAATTTGCAGGGGAGCGCTGAGAAAAGTTTGTTATGACCAGACCACACACACACACACATATTCTGAATTCTCAGGTTTTCATTAAAATAAGGTAATGCATATGACATTAAAGAACCAGTGTTTAGGATTTAGTGGCATCTAACAGTGAGCTTGCAGATTGCAACCAACTTGCTTCACCCTCCCTGGAGAAATGTGTGGAGAACCTGCTTGTGGTCGTAGTGCAAGGTCCTCGCTAGAGCCGGTCTTTAGTTTGTCCATTCTGGGCGACTGTGGAAACGTGGCAGTGCAACATGGCAGCTTCCATGGAGGAGGATCTGCCATGGATGTGTTATAGAGAACTGAATACATGGTGACAGCAGGCCTATGAGAGCTGTTCAGTGGTGCAGGAAGCCAGCGTAGGTGTTGGAGCTTCCGCATGTGCTTCCATGTTGTGCAGTCCATAGAGGAAGTGCAGTAGAGGCTTTCTTGGGCCAAGCTTTTCTAGACTTAACTAACGTCATTTGACTGGATAGAATAAATTGTGATAGTGAAACAAGTCATTTTCACAAGGGTTGTGATGCTAAAAAAAAATGTATCTGCCATTTTAAAGCCGCTTCTTTCACAAAGTACAGCTATGGAGAAAAGTCATTTTGGGCTGCAGTGAATAATGTGACGTTATCATTATATGGTTTAGTCACAATGTCGAGCTGGCTTCAAAGTCTGGCACTCTTCCTGGGTGCTTGGGACCTGTGCGCTCTGAAGATATAAATGGTTCATTCTAAGGTGATGAAAACACAATGAGCCTTATTTTCAGGTGATTAAACACTTATGAATATTATATTCCATTTCTGGCAATAGATCCTCTTACATCATGGATCTTTAACTGCCCCCCTGATAACTAACCTTATTTCAAGCAAATTATATTTTAGATTTTGTTTTGTTTTTTTAATTCTTAATGGCATCAATTTCAGAAAACAAAGAATAGCAATCTACTTCATTTAAAATATTGGAGCAAATATTTAAAATTGTACATTGCTCACATAGAAACTATCTTCAGCTTTCCCTCTCACACAAGCATTTAAATCTTGATTTAATAACCAGGAAGCATGACCGGTAGTTATCTGTGTCCCTGCAGTATTGTGGTGTTATTTTGCATCTGTGTTGGTTTCCACCATGAAGTTAAAGAGTAACTTTACCAGGTTGAAAAGCAGAGCTTCACCACCCTCTCTGGTTGACAGTTTCAAATCTGTTGCTCCTCTTACCCAACCACACCAAGCAGCTAGAATAGATAGGTGTGGTCAGAAGTGTGCTCTGTTCCACCTGTAACCACGCCGAGCAGTGATGACACCCTGAAGTACAATTTTACATCACTGAAGCAAGGTGAAAACTGACCCTTCGCTAAGCCCCTCTTCTGAACAGCAACTGTCCAATCATAAGCACATTTCACACATGAACTGCAAAGAGCCCGGAGGAGCTGCATGTGTGAACACTAATGTCTGCATTCTTTGGTCTGAACTTAAGCCTACCAGGTCCCTAGTCCAAAGTCTGCATGAACTGCATGTGTGAATGCAGCAGCTCAATGTCCAGAGGAGCAGGTGGGTGTGTTGATGATGCTGTGCAGCTGTTCGCCTATGAAGCCACTGTTACGTTTCATTTTCATACGGATTATCTGCTGATTAGTATCAGTCTACATGAGTCTAATATTTTTTGAAGCTCACAGTTTAATGCCTGTCTTCATCATCTGTGATATGAAAACATCAGATTGCATTCAGAAAAGCAGTACACCATGAAGTCTCCCCCTGCGGGGTAGCAATTTTTTTTTTTTGCCAGGATGGCAAATGCATGTCCTATCCTACTCTAGCATGGCTTCATTGCCATCCTGGTACAAAAAAATAAAAAATAAAAAATCACTGTGCACTGGTGCACAGCTGGTATCAGCTGATCTCTGCATCTATCATCCTCCATTTCGATTATAGTTGGTTAATTTACAGATAAGACTGAGTTTTCCTCCTCCTTGCTTTCTGATTATTTCTGACGTGTGAACACATCTGATATGGACAACCTGCTAATGCATGCATGTGCGAAAGGGCACATTCGGATGATGTCCGGACCTGATTCTCAGGACATAAGTTTACATAACATTATTTAAAACCCTTCGCTGAGTTCATGTTTTAAAGTGTGTTAGATGGAAACAATACACAGCCAGCTGGAGACAGACTTCTCAGCTTACTCAGAGTTTAAGCATAAGTATTAGCTTATATTAGCTAGCTACTCTTCTGTATTCTGCTAATGAGTCATTATTTCGACGCATGTAAGCTAGAAATGAAATGCTGTTTCTGTCTTCTTCTCTGTGGAAGTGAAGACCCTGTGGTTCGAAAATTACTGCCCATTTCAATGTTAAATCTGCCACTATTATCACTGTAAACTGCATATGTGCAGTGCCAGAATGGAAAGCCTGACAGATGTAGTGACATCAACTAAGGAGGGCGGGGCTTAGGAAAGGGTCAGTTATTTTCAGAGGCGTTAATGTGACTGTCTGTGTGTTAGCCTTCTGTCCAGGGAGTTTCCTGTGACAATGAAAAAACTTTAACACCTTTGACCATGAAATTACACTTGGGTGGGTTTGTCACAGTAACAGCTCTTATTTTGCTACATCAGGTTATTTGAACCCTCATAAAATGTTTATATTATTTGAAAATGTGCTAGGAATAAACATATGAGCCTGGGCACCCTGGTAGCTCACTTGATAGAGCATGCAACCCATGTGCTAATGCTCTGACAGTGGCCTGTGTTTGAGTTCAGTCTGTGGCCTTTGCTACAACCCCTATTTCTCTCCCACCTTTCCCTGTTGCCTGTCCTGTTCAATAATAAAGGCCAAAAAAATAATCTTAAAAAACAACATTTGGAGGAGGATTTTTTTTTCAGTTCCTGTTCTCTGTATTTCGTCCCCTGAAGCTCAAAGCCCTTTTTCCAGACTTAAATAAATAAAATGTCCATAAAGTTGCAAATGAAAGTGACAGCACATTAACTGAAGACTAAGAAAACAAATCAGACAACCATCATACAAAGAATGTCTCACTGTGCTGAGAGAGGCCGCTCATTCTGAAAAAGGGGCAAATAGTAACAAGCAACACACTTGTACACACACACACACACACACACACACACACACACACACACACACACACACACACACACACACACACACACACACACAGATGGAGATGTGGCCGGGCGTCGGGCCAGATGCTCCAAGAGAAGGAAACTCACATTCTTGTGATGGGGAGTCATCAAGTATCAGGTTCCATAGACTCTGGCAGAGGCTGGAGAGCCCCCTCACCACCCACCTCCCCATCACACACATACACACAGAAACAAACACAGGGATAGGGGCATACTTTACAGCCCCATCTTTTTTGTGTCTGCGCATGAGGGCGGGTTGGCTCTCGGCTGCCTGAAAACACTGAACTGCTGCCTTTTCTAATCTCGTCAGATCTGTTTCTGTAGACGAGAGAGCAGAAGCGTCTGATCCTGCGTGCAGCTTGGTCTGATTAGTTTCATTTTCAGAGAGAGAGTTTCTGTATCATCCAGCAGAAAACCTCCTCAGAAGAAGCTGCTTAAAGACGAATGGATCTGGAGGAATTTGTTGGTTTGATCCAGTGAGAGGTCAAATGATCATGGAGGAGAGAATTAAAGAAACATCTGTAATTCCTCATGTATCCACTAGATGTCCCTGTCAACCTCCAAACCAGTGTTGCCAGATTGGTTTTCCAGCCCAATAACTGCTTAGAATTCACCATGATTGATTAAAAAAAAAAAGACAAATATTAACTTTAACTATCAATAGACATTAATTCTTAAACAATACCAACAGTACTGTGGTTCATCACATTTTATCAGTATTATATAATAATAGGACATCAATTCACACGAGTCGTTGTAAATCTTAAATTTAAATTTTAATTATCTGTCAGGTAAAGCAGGTACAGGAAGACAATATATCAGTGAAAAGAGGTTTAATGCTCTGTGAAGTTGGTCCATTCAATGACTCTGCACCACATCAGCTTGTACCTGCAGGATAACTGGACTGACAGCTTAAATCTCTGTCATGCTGGAGAACATGACACCAACATAATAACTGTCATGGATGAGCTAAGCTGTTACACAAACACTTAAACTGACTACAAAGAGTTTTCAACTGGTTATGAAACAGTCTCCTTGCTCAATTCTGATGCTTCTGTGTGACCTGACAGGACCATCCGTGAGAAGCTGTTTCTGTATAGTAGTTCTAGATGCCAGATGCCATGTCCAATTTGCAGCTGGGAACGAATAGGCACACATCTGGTTGACTGAAAGATTAATCGACAGTGAAACTAATTGATAGAGGAAAGATCTGAAATATATCTGACAAGATTGTGATAGGCTTAATTAATCGATTGAACAAGAAAATAATCAACAGATAAATCGACAATGAAAATAATTCTTAGTTGCAGCCCTATATTGAACATTGAAACTATGTGTCGATGGATCATTATATCCCAAATATCCAAGTGAACCAACATGTGAAACCTCAACATCTGATAACTGAAACTATTTTAGGAGAAATGTCTACAAATCTTAAAAAACTGTTGTTCTCTTTCTGTTATGTAACCAGCAACCAATAAGAATATGGGTCACTCTGAACCTTTCTGCCATACTTTGATTGCCTTACCGTGCTAATTTAGCTGCAGTGCCCGTGTGAAATAAGCCAATGCATTAATAAAAGTCACAGTCATCATGCCACTACTTCAACAAAACTCACCACATTACACATTAATCAATTACATAACCTGAAAAGGGCAGAAAAGGTGTAGTATCTGTGTGCAGTAAATAAGAGATTCAAATCTAACCATGTCATCTGATAAAACATAATGGTCACCAGGAATTCACACACGCAGGCTCTGACCTTTGGAAAGGCATCATCATCAAGTTAAAATAATTTAGAATTTCAGCTTTTGTAAGCTTCTTTAAAAATGTGGATTTCTATGTATTATATGTTATGTTGTGATAAATCCACCTGGTTAATTGTTATGTTCTAAATAAATAACAAAATGTTCTAAATAAATGTCAATATTTAAAGTGTCTTGTTTCCGTAGTAAGTTCATACAGCTGTAGGCATATCCAAGATGCCCGTTACAGTACCATTACGCTATTCTTTGTATCTTTAAAGAAAACTGAGACTATAGACACACTATTTAAGGACCAACACGTAGGATTTACTGGCATCTAGTGGTGAGCTAGCAGATTGTCTCCCTCCCACTCTACAGCATGCAGGAGAAACTATGGTAGCTGCAAAACTCACAAAAACCCCAGAATAGATGTATAAGGACGAGTCAGTGTTTCATTTGTCCACTCTGGGCTACTGTAGAAACATGGTGGTGCAACATGGCGGCCTCCATGGAGGAAGATCCACTCTCTCGAATATAAAAGGCTTATTCTAAAATAACACAACATTTGTTATTATCAGGTGATTGTACACTAATTAAATACACTTATGAGCAGGGGTGTCACAATTTCAGTATTACATTAAAAATGGATCAAAACAAGCTTTCAATTTCAGTACTCAAAATTACTCAAAATTAAATGCAGAACTGGTGATTCTTCTAGTATTTCATTTTTCTCTCTCCACCCCTAACTACTTGTTGCATCCAACCTGTGTCCAGAGAAAATTTTAAAAAAGAAAAAGAAAAACTTGAAAGACAGCACAGCATAACTTACTGGTCATTATATCACAAGAGATATCATATACACTTATATCTTTTTAAAAAACAATTAGAAAATGTGAATGACAGTTGGCAGGATATAAATCCAATGGCCTATTGATCTTTACAAATCAAGACTTGATCATTTAACAATGGCATAACAGTCAGTGCCTTAAAAAGAGTTTCAATTGAAAAGTCAAATTGATTCGATTTGGAGAATGGTGCCCCTACTTTTGAATATTATATTCCATTTCTGCCATATTCTATCAATAAATCCCTGTAAATATTACACTCTGAACCTTTAAAAACATTGCATCTATGTTATAAAAAATTATATTAAACCATACTGTAACAAAAAAGAATATTCAAAACTTTGTAAAACCCCTGCTGGTAGTTTTGGTAGCATTGCAGTAGGTGCTTCACCCTCTGCACTCTATTGATATTTTTAAGGGCTGATATTAAGAGCATTAATGCTGACCTAAATTTGCAATAGAAGTCATACTGGTGTGGATTTTCCTTATGGATTTTGAAAACCAAAAGAATATTCAATTTGATGAAACAGTTTGCAACAACACAAAACAGTTTCATATTTGCAGGGAAAGACAGGTCTGTTAAAACACACACACACACACACACACACACACACACACACACACACACACACACACACACAAATGGTATGACTTTTATGTGTATCCAAGTGAACCAACATGTAAAACCACAACATTTGATTTGAACAACTTGGGGAAAATATGTAAAACAAAAACACTATTTTCTTAATGTTTTGTATTCAGCAATTTCATGATTATGTAAGATGATGATGATGATGATGATGATGATGATGATGATGATGATAAGAATATAGGTTACCAGGTAAATCTCTGCCTTACTCTGAAACATTCACAGTAGTGTTTATTTAGCTGCAGTACTCATGTTAAATAAGGCAAGATGTAAATAAAATTCAGGGTCATGTTACTACTATTCTTTAAAAACTCATAATTATCTGAATAAACAATTACTGAACCTGACAAGGGCAGGAAATGTGTAAGGCAGTTGGTAAACCCAAAACTCAGTTATTATTATTTGGTTATGGTCTTACTAATATATTTTGTTTGAAATGTCAGTGTTTAACATACATTCATTTTTTGTGGTGGTCTGTCACAATGTCAACATCATCCACCACATACTGAATTTGCAATTTTGGAGCCGTGCATTCCTCTCTCTTGGTCGTGTCTAGAGAGGAACCACTGATTTGCAAAATGAGATGTAGGGTCCCCTTCCAGACATAACTCATGACAAGGGACCTGTCTGGCACGCACCAGCACAAGAAACTGGCAATGCAAGAGAGAATTTTGTATTTCTTTATGAATCCACCAAAACAACAAAACCTGATGGATCCAGAAACAACAACTGACAGCAGTAACTGCAGCACACACTGATATTCCAAGTATTTCAGTAAACTCTCCACCAGTAGAGTAGGGAGCTGACGTTTATCAAGCTGGTGGAGAGGCGGTCATAGAGAACAGAGTTACTTCAGTGTGAATCCTGAGTGCAAGAACACTTTTGGAGTATCAAAATAAGGTAAGACAACTTTTACGTCTAGTCTGCTGAGGCGGTGCCCCTGCTTTGTCTGTTTTCAACAAAACAACACTTTGATGTTTGCAGAAAAATATTGCCCTTCATGTATATCAACCAACATGCAAAATCCTAACACTGATAAGTGAAACTGTTTTTGTTTTTTAGAAATGTCTGCAAATCACAAAACCCTGTTGTTTGTCTGTGTTATGTAACCAAGAACTTCATGATGGTGATGATAAGAATATGGGTGACTGGGTAAGCTTCTGCCCTACTCAGCTTCCTTTGCAATGTTTATTTAACTGCACTTCCCATGTTAAAATACATGAATAAAAATCAGGGTCATGTTTATATACTTTAACAAAACTGTCCACATTATTTGAATTGACATTTACATGACCTGAAAAAGGCAGAAAAAATATAGAGTCTGTGTGCAGTAAATCAGAGATTTGGTGGTGATGTCATTCAGTACCATGTTTGTTTCAATTGGTTTAATAGGTGACATCATTTGCAAGAGGCCTGTTATAGTATAATGTAACAGTTGCATCTGGCAGTTGTGGCATTGCAGTAATACTGCAGAAATAACTTCCCAACCAAGACCGGTAATACAACAAAGTTATTTTATCATCTTACTCTATAAAGGCAGGTAGTTGTTTTCAGCTCTCTCTTGCTCTCTGATGCTGAAGGCACGCCTCACTTCCAGGTCGCCTCACATCCTGGTCACCCTGCTTCCACAAATGTCGCAAGTATGGTAGCAGTGGCTGCATTGTTTGCGTTGTTTGTAGATTTCCCTATTGTGGTTCCCCACAGTTCACCACGGATCGCTGTTTAGTTAGTGTATTTCTCGTAATTAGTATTTTGTTGTGTGCTTTATGGTTTCTTTTGTTTCACTTGCATCACATGGCTGCACATTCCTGCAACCAGTGTTCTTTTTGTTTAGCTAATTCTAGTGATTTAAGTTGCAAATTGTTTTCTATTTCTTTGAATTAATATTTCAATTTTTTGGTATTTTGTTTTGTTTGTTTTGTTGCTATTAATTACTGAAATATTTTTGGCAACTCACACTGGTTTTGTGTTCATTTGGTTATTCTGCTTAATTTACAAATATGTGACTGCCAACCACGTAGTAAGTAGTCAAATGTTGTTTGGAAGATTATTTTGTCTATTCGTGGATTAAGTGGGGTATTTCTTTAAGCGCAACCCCACTAACTGTGTCCTCCCTGTCCTCCAATGGGACTGGTGTCTCTGGGTGGTGGTATGTCCATCCTGTATGCTGTGCTGTGCATCCCAGGTCTTGTTTTCGCACCATTGTGTGTATGTGTGTGAGTGTTCACGTGTGACTGGGTTGACTCTCTCCTGGTATCCCTCTCATCCCTTGATGGCCCCACTGGTAAGCCTCAGCTCTGATAAGGCCCCCCTTTTGTTCCCATTAAATCTAAGAGTGAACTGTGTTTTAATGGGTTTTACCAATATTTCAAATGTTGTGATAAAATAACACTAATCGTCTTTTTAAACTGAACCATGTCTCCTGCTACTTTGTATGAATTAATCTGAATGCCTTCTCTGGAATTGGTACTGTCAGAGTTAAAATAATTCCTTGGGTGGAATTTCCAAGGTGGTGTTGTCTGGCTTTTGCTAATTTAAGAAGGTAATACCTCCACCTAACACCACCATCCACTCACCACATGACCACATCATCTGATAAATCATAACTATTTCATAACCAGATTCTTAACAGGAACCAGTCTTGACTATCCATTCCTAGAAAAATCTGGCGTGATCGGTTTGGACACATATCTTTCATCACCCTCTTTTCTGGCTACTCCTCTTCCTCCTTCAGTGATGACTAGATGTCTGCAGCAGCAATCAATGCTGCTCATCAGTGCTGTAACTCTACTATAATTGTGTTTAACGACTAAATAAATGCAAAAGGAACAAACATATCCCTCTGTGCTCGCATTATCCATCTGTAAGTGTATGTGTGTGTGTCTCTTGTTTCTGATAATGTGAGTTGGAATTCATGCAATGATAAATTAGTGCAACAGAATAAACGATATTTGCTAATCCCACTGCCATTCTCAGATACTAAAATACAAGGGTGAAAAGTTACATAAGTAAAAGTACACTGTCACAACTAGGTAAGTACTTCAACTACATTTCAAATAGAAAAATATTGTCACTCCACTTCATTTTGCATGAAGAACCATATGAAATGCTTTAAAAATACAATGCATTGTTTAAGATGACATCAATGGTTCGCAACATTTGTGGTTTGGGACCTCTAACAAAAAACACTGTCTATGTCTGTATAAAAGTAGTAAAACTACCTCAGCGTCAAGCAGCTTAGACAGTAAAATGCTACCTACACACCGATGAATCAGTATTATTTATCTTTATTTTTATGTAAATTTTAATGGAAATGCTATTTAGTTTGATGAGGGTAAAATTACAATGTAAGTTTTCTTTTCACTATTTACTAGTATTTGTATATTGTTGTATTGATATTCTCTTTCACAAAGTATCTGGATACTTCTTCCACACAACTTATATAAGTGCATGCATTGTGATCTGTATACCGTAAAGCACATGTAATGACAGTAGACTGGCTGAATGTGGAAAAACTGAGACATTGTTTGCTTTACAATCTTAAGCTATTCATCATTTCTTTTGTAAATGGATTGTGTTGTTTCTGGTAGGTTATGTAATGGGTTTGTGGTCCTGCCCACTAGAGAGCAAACTGGGCTTTATGCGCCCCATGAACTACAATGCGTTTGACACCCTTGGTGATATATTATTTTTCCTTTGTATTTGACACTCCTTTTGCTTTTCTGTGAATGCTGTAACAATGATGATTAACCATCTCTCATGACATGACAGCAGCAGGGCGTGACACCAGAGCAGAAAATCATGATGCATGGTGAAATGTTTCCAAACATTTTTCTAGCAGGGCAGCCTCTATGTCACTGCATCATGTTAAGGGCACCCTAGAAGGCACTTAATCCCCATCATGTTTTTTTCCTAAGTTATATTTTTGGGCTTTTCTTGCCTTTATTTGACAGTACAGCTGAAGAGCAGACATCAAAGGGGGTGAAGAGAGAGGGGATGACACGCAGCAAAGGGTCGCAGGCAGGAGTCAAACCAGCGGCCGCTGCAGAGGACTGACAGCCTCCATACATGGGGCGGACGCTCTACCAACTGAGCTAAACAGCCGCCCCAGCTATCATCATGTTTTGTCTACCACAGGGACATCCTAGAGGGCCCTTTATCTGTGTTTTAAATATGCATTTACCTGAGGGGCCTCAGTCCACCAGTGACTCTGACCATTCCCAACATTGCTGTGGTCTAGATTCAGCAAGAATTGCGAGCAGGTGCTGCAGTGCAGGTGTCATTCTTGACATACAGTACATTTTTAGACTGCCTCACTGCTTTTGCGTGTAAGCATGCAGAAATGTCAGTGAGTGCAGGAAAAGCAGGATTTACACTTTAAATATATGATCTCTGACATGTTCGCATGCTTTCATCGTACGTGAGACCAACATAGCCGGTCAGTCAATCAGTCAATCTTTACAAATATAGGGAAACAAGCTTCTTACACAGCAGACATTTTGACATGTCATAGTAGGAAAAGCATAGGTGTTATCAATCACAAAGTCTTCATTGAGTTAGGACCCTAAAACCAAAAAGCTCAAAGTGACATCACTGATATTCAATTAAATACAAAGTAGCTAAGCTGCTGTAAGTGGTGGGTTGATATGACAGATATAACAACTGTGCTACATTATGACTTGCTGGTGTTAAACAGTGTCTGACAGCTGTTGGGATGAACGACCTGTGGTAGCCCTCTGTCTTGCAGTGGGACTGCAGCAGTCTGCTGCTGAAGGAGCTGCTTAGTGCACCTACAGTCACATGCAGGGGCTGAGAGGTGTTGTTCACGGCTGATGTCAGCTCGTAACATCCTCCTCTCACCCACCTCCTGGAATCCAGAGATCAGCCCAGGACAGCGCTGGCCCTCTTAACCAGCCTGTTCAATCTTTTTTAAGATTTGGCTGCCTCTAGTCTATTAACAACCCATGGTGGACACGCTTTGTAGTGGACTGTCCATTATTATTTTACACTACATTGTCTTCATCTGTTGTTTTTGTATTATTTTCCAGAGCAGAAGGGAGGAAAGAAGGTGGGTGTGTGTTATGCACATGTGTTCCTTTGTTCCTGTATGTACTGTATGTTGTTGTATTGTCTTGTTGTTGAATTTTCTCGTCCTACATCATGGATCCCTTCAACAGTAAAATGTGTCAGAAAAGTGGTAATACAGGCTGGTTTGCTAAATAGCAACAACATTCCGAGGATCTTGAACTGAACCAGTTCAAGAACTAGAGCTCATTCCCAGTGTTCTCCTGACTTGAGAGGGATCTGTGCAGCAGGTAGATGACTACATTCTCTACCCCAGTGCCTGGTTAGTAAGCAAACTGCAGGGGTCTAATCCCCTCCATCGTCTTCATCAGGTAAGAGGACTTGCTCTTGGACCATGTTGAATACGGTTATTTTGAGGCTGTATGTATTTCCTCTGCAACCGTATTATTTTTGATCCATAATGCAACTGGTGTGCCATAAACTAAACTCTGCTCCTGTGACACTCTACATCACAGTAATTCTTATACAAAGAGCACCACATTTTTAACCAAACATTATTTCAAAGGTTATTAAGGCAGTATATTTTAGATACATTTTAAATCAAAGTTACCTTTTTAATATCTAATTTTATTACCGGTAGCTCCTTTGTCTTTTTTGGGGAGTGATATTACATAGCCCATAATAACAGCATAATAACATAAAAGCAATATGCCAAGTAAATCTTACACACTGGACCTATAAACGCTAATTTCAGTGGGGTGAGACATTCACCCCAGCGTCTGGCAGTAACACAGATCTATGTGGAGTGCATGACCTCTGAAGTGTTGGACTGCTGGAGGGGGATCAGGTGCTAACCAGTGCTGTCCTGACTCTGACGTGCTTTACGCTCTGCAGTAGGTCACATTGTGCAATGAGCACCCTGGCTTCGACTGACCTCATCTTTACCTTATTTCTGGCTGTCACTCAGCGTAGGAGAGAGGACTGACATTGTGTCAGGTTGTGTCTAGAGAGAGACTTGGGTGTGGCAAATACTATCACTGTTATCAGACAGAAATTCCTGTAAAGATGTAGAGCAGAGGAAAAGACAGAAGAGGTGGGGTTTTCTCTGTGGTCTGCTGCTATAAAAACCCCCAGTGGAAATCTCTGTTGCACAGCTCGAGAGAGGCTGGCAACCCGTGCAACCTGCAGCTACTCAAGGACTTATGCCTGGATCACAAAGCACAAAGGTAGGACTGCTCCTGTGATCGAATTAATTATTATTAATGATTTTAACTAACTTATTATTATTAATATTATTAATATAGGAAGATTACAGGGATAGGGTCAGGTTAAATATGTTATCCCTTTGTATGAGAACATTGATTTTGATTGATGATTAATTCAAATTCAATTAACTCAAATCATTGACCATACTGCAGCTTTATACTGCAGTGAATTAATTTTTCTATAAATAATGATTGATATTTAAAGGCTGCCAGTTGGTTTTGGTTTAATCTTCTGTAAGAGTTAATTTAAATAATATATTTTAGGCACGGTACACCTTCTGTTGTTTGTAGACAGGTGCATAGGAGGAAAATCCTCTGGAAAGAGAAGACAGATCTCCTGCATACTGTCCTTTACTTGTATTAAACTGTATTAAAGATACAACATTTCGGTCCTTAGACTCTAACTTTATATGATGAAGGTCTAGGATAAAGGATAGTGTGCAGGAGTTCTCTCTTTTCATACAGGCTGATAAAATGAATGCACACTTTAATTTTGGAAACCTTTCATACAAATATACGTTTAAGTATGAACTGATGAAATGTGCTGCTAGGTGACGCCTTGTCCTCTCTCCTCCCAGGATATTCAGAAGAATATCAACTGTTCCACTTCTGCTGCACTCACCACCACCTCTCCTTCCACCACCCTCTTTGTAAGTCAGTGCTCACAGTTTAGACATATGTTAAGTTAAATGCTGTGTGTGCTTTGCTGTTAATGTTTGCTGCAGATTTAGGGGAGGCTCAGTTAATGTAAGTGAGAAAATATTACATTAGTTATCATAGTTCAGAGATACATTATTGGGGAATTTTACTTTTGTTTCCAGAATCATAAACTGACTCATGCCTTTGATTAGGCCTTTTCTATGTATTTGGTATAGTCTTAAGTTCTGTAAAATGGCAATATGAGACTATTTCGGCTCAACTGTTGAATGTCTATGTGATAAAATGACACAATCATGATCCCATAGGCATCCAGGAATTGAGCGAAACTAAGAAAGTAAACTAAAGGGGGTCGTCTTTTTCCAAACTTTGTCTGAGGAGAGGCCCACAGTCTCAGACTTTGAAAACTAAATGGTAAATGGATTTGTATTTATATAGCACTTTTTTTTATGTCTATCAACTACTAAAAGCACAAAGACAAAAAAAAAACAAAAACAAAAAAACACAACTCTGCACTAATTAATTTCTAACCATGATGGTGGCTGCAGGAGCTTCAGCCCCTCATGGCGCAACCTGACCTGCCGTCTGATCATGACAACTCCCAGGAGAACAAGAAGGAGAAGGAAGCAGTACAGCTAAAAGCTACAAACCTGCAGAGGAGCAAGGCCTGCTTCCTCAAGGGAGTCTCCTACTTCGCTGGAGACATGGAGCCATTGGCAAAATGGATGGAAAGTAAGTCAACTCTAAGTTTTTGTTACATTGGAAAAATCTTCACCCACAAAAAGGCAGAAGAGCATACTAGAAGTTACATAATTATAAGACTGAAGATTTAAATTCTCAAAGTATTAATCACAGTCTAATCTCCAAACCTGTGCCTGCTGCAGTGTTCTGCTTTTTGTCCATATGTAGAAGGATTTATTGGCCTGTTAACAAAAATGCAAAAGTAACTAAATAGATTACATGGTGAAAAGCGTATTTAAGTACGAGTAAAATTTCAAGCTTGAAAAAATACTCATAAAAGTCTAAGTACCAAGGGCTTACTGAATTGTCAATAGTCACTTCTACCACTGATTGTAAATAACTTGATGGTGATACTCACTGTACCTGACATGATGTATAGCTTTGAGTATGTCCTATTGTAATAACAATGTGAGTGAGCCACAGAATGACGCTGTTAGATTGATTCTATATATCAGTCAATACTGAATGTACTGAATGATTTAAGTACAAACAATTACCTGACACTGACAAACTAATGACAGGAACTTTAGGCCGCACTCTTAAAACAAGCCAGGCTATAGATTAACAATGTGCAAAATGTTCCCTTTGAAGAAATGTTAGAAAAACCCAATCTTCGGATGTCCATTTTTAATGTAAGGCTTGTGTGACCTTGGATAATCAAATCGAAACACAGATACAAACGCTCCACTTCATCGTCGTTCACCTCAACAGGCTCCACTTCACACTGCGTCTTTTGACAATCTTTAAAAATATCAAGAGGGTTTTGCAAAGTACTTGGCAAATTGATGCGTTTGTTTTATCTTCGCCACTGGCTGCATGACTGTGAGCCTGCAGGAAGCCTATTAGGCAGCACTGGGAAGATGTCAACGCTTTCTGTGTGTTCTCTCTTTCCATCTTCCAGAACAGTTTTTCTTGCTGCAGTTGCTCGACTGGGTTTTGCGCGGAGCTGCTCAGGTGATGTTTGTCAACAACCCTCTGAGCGGCCTCATCATTTTTGGTGGCCTTATCCTGCAGAACTACTGGTGGGCTCTCAACGGCTTCGTGGGGACGCTCTTTGCCACTGTTTCAGCCCTCATTCTGCAGCAGAACAGGTTTGACATTTTTTCTTAGATAGAAAGTGATAAATGAAATTATAATTAGATATTACTACATATAGAGAAAGTTGGATGTGACCTCACTGACACTGTGTGTGGCTTCTTTTCTTTTGCTGTTCAACAGTAAAATATTCACTCATTCAATAACTTTATCTCAGGGGTGCAATAGCTGCAGGGCTGTATGGTTACAACGGTATCCTGGTGGGTCTGCTGATGGCTGTATTCTCCAACAAGGGAGACTGGTACTGGTGGCTCCTGCTACCCAACATCTTCATGTCCATGATGTGGTGAGTAACTAGACTGACTAATGGTTAAATGATACGATAGATTCATATCATAAGAAGTGAGAGGTGGATGTAGGTGATAAATTGGCAGCAATTAGCAATTAACATGCAATTAGCACCCACCTGTCAGTAGCCAACAATATTATTTGCACCCATGGTGAAATAGCCGGTGTTGCCATGTACACCCAGTTGTATATATCCTTGCATGGCAGAAACTAAGCACCCAGGTGTCCATAGCTAATAAGTTTTTGCACCCATGGTGTAAATAGTCAATGTAGCTATTTACTCCTGCATGGCAGAGACAAACCAACTTTTCCTAAATCCTAACCAAGTGGTTTTATTTCCCAAACATAACAAAACTGCTACTGAAAACTGAAAATTAAAAATAAAATAAAATAAATAAAACAATTAAAACAATAAACTGACAACACTGAAAGTGTTGACAGTGACATTTTCACACCAGATTCTTCAACTAGTTTCCCAGATCAGGCTTTCACTGCTGGTCTCCTGCAGGATTAGCAGGTGCTTAACCCCTTCATCCAACATCATCTTTTTTCTTTAGGGCCTTTGCTGGTCTTTATAACCAAACCAAGGGGGGTTGGTGTAAATAGCCAAATAATTCTCACCCATGTACAAATAGACACTCTGTAAATGAAGTAAACCATAACATGTAAAATGTAAAAACTGATCAGTTTATTGTCGTATGAAGATATAAATGCAATGACTAATTGTCTCAGCTCAGCATTTATATTTAAAGAACCTATATACTTCTGTTAACAGTAGCCTGGTCTCAGTCAATCATTTCTGATCCAGTCAGCCATGGAGCACCTACGCTAGTTAATAATTGTGTGAGTTAATAATTGTGTAAGTTAAATGCACATTAAATCTAATACGGGTGATGTTGTGTTTTTCTTTCAGCCCAGTTCTGTCCAGTGCCCTGGCATCTATTAACAGTCGCTGGGACCTGCCAGTGTTCACGCTGCCCTTCAACATCCTGGTGTGTCTCCACATGGTCGCCACCGGCCACTACAACCACCACTTCCCCCAAGTCCTCATTCAGCCTCGCTCAGAGCTGCCTAACATCACCTGGGCTGAAATCAACGTAGCCAAGGTCAGTGACAGACCTCTCTTTCTGAACATACCTCTCAGTGACATTATTTTACCTTTGCTCTAATGACATTTCAGCTATGTGTCATTTAGATATCAGTCAATGTCAGAACTCAGCTACTTGACCTTTGACCCAGCAGTCAGACTGGTTCAACAATAGTAAATGACTTGTTCCCTAAAACAAGACCTGTTCAGTCATCTCTGTGTTTTGAGTATTTCAAAACAAGCTGTTGTTTCTACACCAAACATTAGCTACCCAGTTAGCTAGCTAAGCCACATCTTAAGTTAGCTAATATTAGCAAAAATCTAACTAGCTTGCTAACAGCTTTCAGATGTAACTAGCTAGATAAAGACTGGTGTAGATTAGTTAGCTAGGATTTTGCTAAAATTAGATAACTACAGTTCTGCCGGGTGCCAAGCTTGCTCAACTGTTTTTGGATCATAGAGAGAAAAGGGGCGGGACTTAGAATAAGTAAATTATGTTCAACCTCGTCTGTCTGTACCTCCTCAGCTGTTCATGTCAGTGCCCGTGGGAATCGGCCAGGTCTACGGCTGTGACAACCCTTGGACAGGAGGAATGTTCATCATCTCACTCTTTATCTCCTCGCCTATCACCTGCGCTCACGCTGTCCTGGGATCTGCTGTAGGCATGGTTTCTGGTGAGAGAACCAGACACTACCTTGGCAGGCAGCCCATATAGGGTGCCCAGTAATGAACATCTTCATGTAAAAGTCATTCTGTCTCACCTCAACAAACAGCACAACTTACTTTTGCTTCCTTACATGCTTGCACTTCACTGATGGTTGTGATTTAATATTTTGCAGGTCTGGCTCTCGCAGCTCCTTTTGGAGACATTTACTTTGGCCTCTGGGGATACAACTGTGTGTTAGCCTGCATCGCCATCGGAGGAATGTTTTACGCTCTCACCTGGCAGGTGCACCTGCTCGCCATCACATGTGGTGAGTGGAAAGACCGTCTTAAAATAATCTGTCCCTGACAGGATGATTACCTGACATGTAACCATGTGCAACATTGTGAAAGCGCGACCACATACTTGGGTCGCACTTTATTTTACAGTTCTTAAATAAGACGTAACAAGCCATACTTTGTTTTTGTCTTTCATTATCCCTGATTACCCTCTAATAAGTTCTAATAAGGGTCTAACTGTGGAAAGTAATATTTGTATTTTGCATTTACATGAATACCATTTTAGGTAATCTCTCTTCTCCTCCCCTGCAGCTTTCTTCTGTGCATACCTCGGCTCAGCCATTGCCAATGTCATGTCTAACGTAAGCGCACATTTTCTCTCACACTTATATCTCAGCCTATAATAAACACAAGTTACTAACTCCAATGTGACATGTTTTTCATCTACAGTTTGGTCTGCCAGCCTGCACCTGGCCTTTCTGTCTCTCTGCTCTCACTTTCCTCCACTTAACCACGGGGACCGACAGGATTTTCAAGCTGCCACTGGCCAAAGTCACCTACCCTGAGAAGAACCTGCGCTTCTTCTGGAAGCTGCAGAAACAGGAAAAAATGGAGAAGGCTGAGAAAGAGAAGAAAGAGAGGGAGGAGCAGCAGAGAGCCCTCGAGGAAGAAGTGATACTGAATGAGAAGGAGAAACTGAGGCTAGAGCTTGAACGGATTGAGGAAGGGAGAGAAACAAGTGAAACGTCAGAGGGTAAAAATGATGAGGCATATGTCACAGAAGAAGAAGTCAAACCCAGTGATCAGATCGAGGTCCCTATTGCTGACTATGTCTAATAGTTACATTTCTGCAGCAAGAGAAAGAGGATACACTAATGACACTTAAATATATGAAGAATCTAAATAAATCTGTCTGTAAATAGTCTTTCAGATTACTGGTATATTTTACTATAAACTGAAAACTTATGCTGGCAGTTCTTTCTGAGTCCAGATGATGTTTCATTGGATGATTTGACGAAATATTTCACTATCTAGTTCTGTAAAACTTTGTTTATATATCATATGTATATTTTTTTAAATAAATTATTTTCCAATCATCACTCAAATCCATGCTGGTTTATTCAATGTTGTCTGAAAGTACTCAATCAAAGCTAAATATGAAATAATTGCAGATAATCTGTATCATCTGTTGGTATAAGAAACATTTACAGACACTTATATACCATTTAGTTAGAATTCACAGTCTGTTGTGATGTGTGCAATGTGTGTGGACTTCAGGGGGAATAGCTGTTTTGATCAAGGATGGGGATCTTTATAAATGAAATGTAATTTAATTTAAGGCAGAATAATTTCTAGAGAAATATTACTTGTTGTCCATAAACAAACCACACAATCTTCATCACAGGGGGAAAAAAGTCAAGGAGTGGTCTGTTTGAGTCCGCTGTAATGAACAGGAAGAGTCCTGGGGAGCTGGGCTGGTTGCTGGGCTGCAAGACAGACTATGATGGACACAGAGGAGAAAACGTTGTAAACAGTCTTACAGGTGAATACAGTGTGTTGTTCCTTTTCAGCAACTGTTTGCTTTTGAGTCAGAGTGGCACCAATGATATGTTCACTGTGTTTACCTTCATTAAATCACATGGAAACAACACCAGGCTGCAGCAGTGTAACCCTACAGTTAACACATCAGAGTGGTCGGTTATAATATTCTGCTTTTTTATGAAGGACACATCTGATAACCTGGGCTCAAAGCAAAAAATAGCATATATTGTATCCTTGAAACACATCGCAGTGCAAATATAGTTGTGCAACACATTACTTACTCAACTATGTGACCATGTATGAGGTGCTATATATAAGAATTATTGCCTAAATAGCATCAGTCCATGATGTAGTCATCACCAAATCTATCACTACCTATTGTTATTATAACTACCTGAGGAAAATCACACTCCCACCTGTCTTTGGGTGCAGATTTGTGTTCATGTTGTGATGCACTGAACCATCCAGACATTTCCTTAGGTAACCCTTTCTGTTTTCTGAGCTGTCATTCTGATTGGTACAGCTGTTTCAAAGCTATGAGACCATTGATGAGACTGGCTGGGAGAGTATTAGATAATCACAATGCTCAATATTCACCATCATCCAGCCCTTTGCATGTTGTGCTGCTGCACAGACATGAAGCAGAATACAAGGTGTGCATGGAGACGTGCAGTCTGTGCAACCTAAATATTCTCCCAAATAGAAACGGACAACACAGATGCAAGACCTACCGCCTTGCACTTGGCATTAATTATTCATCTGTCGACTGAGGTTGCAAAATATTTAACAGAGGGTGCAATGCTTTTGCAGGCTTGTAGACCAAAGCATTGAAAGAGGTATGCTTGCTACACACTGAACTGAAAATGATGATATAGGTATATTGTTTGAATCATTTTCCTGACCCCATACTGGTGCAAAAATACAGCTCTGTAAAAAATTAAGAGGCCACTGCAAAATGATCGGTTTCTCTGGTTTTACTATTCATAGGTATGTGTTTGAGTAAAATGAACATTTTTATATTATTCTATAAACTGCTGGCATCATTTCTCTCACATGTGAAATTAAAATATTGCCATTTAGTGCATTTATTGGCAGAAAATGACAACTGGTCAAAATAACAAAAAAGATGCAGTGTTTTCAGACCTCGAATGATGCAAAGAAAACACGTTCATATTCATTTTTAAACAACACAACACTATTATTTTAACTTAGGAAGACTTAAGAAACCGATATTGGTGGGATAATCTCAATCTTTAATCACAGCAGTGGTTTTTATACTCTCCCTCATAAAATAAGATTTGATTCAGGTGATCATCTAATCAGTGTCTCATTAATGAGAAGGCTTGTGTTGGAATCCAACAAACACTGGAATGGACTGACTGCCACACATGTAGAGATGCTTACTTAAGAAACATTTGTGAGAGTGGTCTCTTAATTTATTCCAGAGCTGTATGTTGCCAGTGATCATTTTACCATCATGTGACTGCAGTAGAAACCATTAAATAGTGTGTATATGTGTCTATTTTCAGGATTATGATTGAATAAAGTATTGAAATATTAATGAGACAAGTTTTAAATATTTTTTTGCTCAATTATTTGTTACATTAATCAAATAATTTAAAAAAAATCTTTAGATTAATCACTAAATTAATCGTTATATTAAACATTTAAAAATATTTGTTAGTTGCAGCCCCAGTGTTAATAATAAGTTTCTGTATGGTGCAATAAAAACTGTTAAATTTAGTACAGTGTGAATAACATTCATCTGGTTCAGTAAAGTAGGTCAGTAAATAACTTTCAGCAACTTTCAGAATATAATCTGGCACATTTCACAGTATGCATCTGTACATTTACACTGCGTCTTTAGCTTGGTGATGCCATTTCTGTTGCACAATGTGCTGCAACATTCCACTTGTTTAATGAAACGTGTGCTTGCTGGTATGATTGTACAGTTTACGTTGATGATATAATCTACAGTCATCCAAGGGCACCGCACATCCAGCACATTCAAAGGCTCAGAGATTTTCAACTCAAAACACTTGGGGCAGCGAACGCTCGGGAAAAAAAAAAAAAAAAAAAAAAGCCATTTCTTTAGGCAGTCGCAGACATTCTCTGCCCATTGGGAACAACTGAAAAAACAGCTATGTGGACATGGGCCTTGGCCAATTAACAATTTTGACTTAATAGGAAATTTAAGGTTGTGTGTGACTTGTTCTAAGAAACAGGTGGGACGTGATGTCAGGAAATGCTCTGCACCTGTATACACTGAGCCTCAGGATCATTTAACAGCTTTATCATTAACATTTCATAGCACATTTACATGTACAGTATCCGTACCCAATTATTAACTGTAATGTGTGTGCAATAAAGCATAAATACGCAGGACAGGCTGGTAACCTTGAGCAGGGAAACGTCCCCTCGTTTTGCATTTCATACAAACCTGCTCTGGCAATGTGCTATTGAAAATTTAATAATTACAACTTTGGTCCTTTCATCTTTTAATTCTGCTTGAGGGGTTAAGAAATCTGGGCGGAGTCTGCTGGTCATTTTTGCATTTTTTTTTTATTGGGAGTGTCTTAACATTTCTTCCTATTGGATAGATGTGGTGACAGAGATCAGATCTCTAACCAGCTCAGAGCTTCATTTTATTTTCAGTGTTTTGTATTTAGGAAATGTGCCAATGGGGCTGAAAAAATAGGACAGATACAAAAGAAATAACCAGCAAATGGCTGACTACAGACTCTCTTACAGTCCCTGAGTGGATAGAAATAGTTCAAGAAATTTATATCATGGAATGATTAACTTTTTCTCTGAGACATGCTACCAAAAATACTGGGAAAAAAATGGAAGTCCTGTATGAATCTGAAGTGATTTCTTACTTTTGTTAGGAGAAATTTGCCTTACTGCCCTCTGTACTTTTCTTTTTTACCAACAGAGCAGACTTTTAAGTTATACATGAATAGGTATTACCTCCTTAAGAAATACTTATTGTTCATAAAAACTTCCACGATCTCAAAGGGCAATTATGGACAGAAAGGACCCACAGATTTTGATACCACAGTGTGACCCAGATTCACCCATTTTATTTTACATGTTGTCTGTTGTCCATTTATGTCTGTTGTGTTTTTGTTATAAAAAAAAAATAAAAATAAAACTCAAATACACAAAGTTGTCATGTCGCAAACTAGGCTGCTTTCCATATGTTGTGAAACTACAACAGAAACGTGCGACACACTACAGTGAAAATATGTAACCCTGATGTTTCTAGAAGCTTGCAAGGCCTTCTTCCTCAAGTGTAGTGTGTGAGATCCAGCAGGAAGATAGGATCTGAAGATCAGATAAGCATGTACAGCACAACCAGACAGAAGCTTCTTGCAATTTCTCCTGAACTGAAAAACAGCAAAGTCTTCAATCTCTGTCTTAGAATAAGTTGAAGTTGAATGTGTGTGATGCTCAGTCATGATTACAATATGATTTATTGCAGTGCGGCATGTTTTCATCATTGCTAACAGCATGACTGAGGGTGGAACCTGTTCAGCAGGTCAGCTTTAGAGGGCTGTTTGTGTTTGCTTCGTCCGAAAATGATTTTACGTTTGTTTCAGTGATAATGACATAAAAATGTATTTATTTTTGAGGCTTTCCACAAAATACATTTTTAAACTGGATGCAGATAAGAGATGTCCTCTGGATGCATGTTTGGCGCCAACACAATCATCACCCACATAGCTTTGTCAGGATGTGGCACCTTTACAACAAATGGTCAAGTAAAGCTTCACAGAAAAAAATACTTTTCTTGAATGTTTCTGCAGCTTTTTTTAGTCCTCTGCTAGTTCAAATATTTTTTGTCAGTTTATGTGGGCACATCTTAAATGTTGGACTCTAAACTTTTGACACTGCCAGCACGAAAAACACCTATGTGGGATGCTTTCTTATCTGAACTTCTCTGTCACATACAGGTGATCACAAGATCAGACACTCAGGCGGCCTTATCAGCCTGCCTGTGGAAAAGAGGCTTTTGTAAAACTGGTAAGACTAATATTGTACGGTCAGAGAGACTGAACATTTGCCAGCTTAGATTAGAAACAGAGCAATATCTCATGATGAGGTGGCACACTGTCAAAGAGTAATAAGTAGAGTGTAATGACCTGAATAGCAACTTAAAAATCATTCAGTTCTTTATCAACACTGTAAATGAATTTTGTTCTTTTCATAGTATTATTACTGTCAGGGTTCAAATTACAGAGTGACTTTCTGGAGAGCCATCTTTGGAAAAGATGCCCGTGGATACATGGAAGTGTGCACCAGCGCTGTCAATTGTTGTGTTACCGCAAAAAACATTCTGGTGAAAATATTGCAGGATACAATGGGTGGTCAAAGTATTAATGACTTCCAGAAAGACTGCGTACGATAGTCTTCCTTCGACCTTCCTCTGTCTCCCTCTCAATCAAGCACACACACATGCTTGCTGCAGCGGTGCACACAGCAGTGCTATCGGGGCTTTTCTCAAAGGAAAAGGTGTTTTCACTTTTTTTCTGACCACCTTTGGTTGCAAGAGTTTGATCTGAGTGGTTGAAGTTGAGCCTGTGTTAGACATGATAGACAGGTGATTCATCCAATCATCCAATCCCAGATGTTTTTTTTTTAAGTGCCTGCCCTTTTCCAAACAGTTTCTAAGGACGATTTCCCAGATGGCTCTGTGTAACAAAACATCTGGTATGTCAGATTAACACTTTACAGTGAATAAAAATCAGTTAATCTCATAAAACTTCACATCTAAAGTCCATGTCAAGATCCAGTGTACTTTAAACAACATAACACCATTGCTGAGCATTTGTCTTGACTGTGACGACCAGAGTTGTATTTAAGACGGATTCGGGGTCAAGGCTGCACTTGCACTCACCAGTGTTGTTCAGCTGGTCTGCAACATCTCATCAAACATCTCATCTCCAGCTCACTCTGTCACCTTAAAACACACAACTTTTCAGTCATCAGAGCACCATCACTCACGGACAAATGATCTCAGAAACTAGGGCAGACACGTTTTTGCTCACGTTGCTGGCCTATGGCCACCACTTAAAGATAGCAATGTGTCATCTTGATTTATAAGCGCCCGCTTGATCAGTGAGGCCAACTGCTCACCTGATGCTCACGTTTCCTCATTCAAAGACTTTCTGCACACCTATTTACAAACCAGTTACCTGAAATCATGTGATGTTTTATCACATAATGTCTTACGTACTTGCTGATTCTTGGATCGCACAGATCAATCTGATGCAAACAGAGGTGTAGGTGCTGAGGTAGGTGACTGTGACCGTGACCAGCGCTGCTGCTGATTGTGTCAGCCTGTGCCAACCTCCATTAACCACAGACGCATAGTTCAAATGGTTGCTGTGCTTCTAACAATTGATGTGACTTCATGATGATTGATTGATTGATTGATTGATGGGTTGATGTCTGTGCATGTGGCCAGACACAGCGACCTACTCTCCTACTTTCTGCTTTGATGATGATGATAATGATGATGATGATGATAATGATGATGATGATGATAATGATCATCATCATCAAATTAATATTTTGTGTGTTGGGCCCCTGCATCACTCTGTTGGGATTTATTTTGCAATAATGACCTACATTATTCCTTATATAAGTCATGTTAGTATAGAATAGCTGCCCTCCTTGTGAATAAGTGAGAGGCTGATTGGATGAACAGAAATACTTAATTTATTTGAGCTTTAAGTTTGGCTTTGGATGTTTTCATGTAACATTAATGTTCCGAAGTCTTTTTGATTCAGTATACTTTAAACAACAGAACACCTTTACCGAGTATTATTCTCGTGTGACAACCACCAGACTGTGGTTTACATAAGGGTCAAGGCTACACCTGCAGTCACAAGTGTGGTTCAGATGGTCTGCAACATCTAATCACATATCTCATCTCCAGCTCATGCTGCTTCCTTAATTCTGCAGCCAACAGAGCATCAACACTTACAGACGAGTTCTCACTAAGCTTAGAAATTAGGGCAGACACATTTCTGCTCACATTACTGACCTATAGCCAACACTTAAAGACAGCGATGTGTCGTTGTGACGTATTACCGCACAGCTCATCAGCGAGTCCAGCTGTGCACCTTACACTCATATCTTCACAACTCTTTGTGTCAGTCACCTAACATCATCTGATGTTTCATCACACGTACTTGCTGATCGTATTGATCAATCTGATGCCCACAGATCAGCAGATGCTGAGGTAGGTGACTGTGACCAGCTCTGTTGCTGATTGTGTTAAACAGCCATACAGTGTGTCTAAAATTATTCTCATTAATAAGGAACAAGGAATTAATAATATAATTATAAAACCCAATAAATCTAAACAGACCTGGATAGTGAGTACAGGGAGGAAAAGGTCTGCGTACTTCTGGCACAGCCTGATGCTGGTTGGATATACTTGTTGGATAACCCATGTGGAATTTTGCACACAGGTTATCAAACTTCAGAAACACTTTCTGTTTCTGTTTCTTCCCCCCACAGAAGTTTTAGCAGGAAAGAAGAGTGAGGATGGGAGGAGGAGATGAGGAAAAGGAGATGGAAAAAGGGAGCCACAAAACTGCACCTGACTGCGGCTGGACTGGTGGGCTCACGCCATTTCTCTCTCCTGCCTGCTGACTCCCTCCTCAGGATCAGCTATAGTTGCTAGTTTCATTGGTTTTTATGTGCAAAGTCTTTGATAAGCTCAAGTGCTGTGAAATTAAAATGACTGCAGTTTATTGAGTATTTTAATCAGCTTTTGAAATATAATATTACAAGGATTTACACCAATATTGTGATACCTTACAAGACTTGCAAACATGGACACCTCGTCTCTACCTGCTGTTCTAAGTGTTTAGGAGAACACAGGAAAAGGACCTGCACCCTCTGTCAGTATAAATGGCTCATCCTATGAAAACATAATCATTTTTATTTCCAGGTGCTTTACACTAACGAAAACATATTTAATTTGAATTTTATATTCCATTTATGTTAATAAGTCCCTGTAAACTTGTCGATTCCCAAACTTCAGGATGCTACAGCCCAATCTGACGATCTGAAAAGCATCTGCAGTCCACCTACACCTTTAATCACACAGCTCTGATCAACACACACACTAATTGTACCAATGATGAGAAACAAGATGCTCTGGTCTTAATGTGACTGGTCACAAAATACAGTGTAACACCTGTTAAAGGACAGATAAATGCAGAACAATACACAATTTAAATCCCATGCTTTTTTAAAAAAAAGTTCATTATAAATATTTGATCATGATTTCAAACTTGCTTTCTTCCTATATAAATCTTTGCAATCAAATGTGAGCTGATTCTTGGGACACTAAAATAAAAGTCAAGGTTTTGTATTAGAGGTGTACGTTTCATCTGTTAAAGTGGATCATTATTTAAAAAGAAATGTAATGTGCAAACATTTTCCTCCAAAATAGAAGTGCTAAAATTTAAAGAAAAGTGGAAAGTCAAAGAAAGATAAAAATAATATATTATATTGTGCAAATGATAAATATCACAGTAATTATCTTAAAGAGAAACTATTACCTCTCCCTGTTCATGAGTGAGTCTCTAAAGTACTCTGTGCTCTGCTTTAACATTTCAATGTGCTCTGAATCCAAATAAATAAAAATAATATTGGGAAACATGTTAAAAGACCACAAAAAAATCTAGTTTATGATCCTAAGTGAAGGTAAAGTAATTGAAACTAGTGCTATCCACTGTACCTTTATTGTTACCAGCAGACGCTGTTTGGGGCCCTGAGGTGTCTGTCAGGTCTCATACAGCTTATTCATCAATTATACTGAGTTTGAATTACTTCTGTTGTTTCAATACACAAAACACAATTGTCTTTATACCTTGTGCACTTTGGTTAATTGGCCAAGAAAGAAAGTATGAGGCTGAAAAAACTGCTGCTGTGATGTCTTCCAGCTGTGTGGCATCCTGCCAAAACAAGTCTGCAAGGCAAAAAACTGATTTTCTAAAACACACAAAACACACACACACACACACACACACACAGAAGAAACTGTTTGCCAGTGAAGTGGATTGGATTAAACATGCAGAAAATAGGCATAAGAAACCTTTTTTTATTTTTTACTCTCTTTTGCAGACTTGACATACAGTAATGGTTTCCACTATGGATTCAGGTCTGTTTAAATGTTAAATAATTTCACAACATCTCCAGTGTATTAGTCAATCATTTAAAGCCATTTACATCCACATACCTGCTGTACAGTATATCTAAACAAACAGTCATGGTATCCAACTTCAAGGGCATGAACGAGAGCCAGTCTACAAGTTTCTAGAAGAGCTAGAAAGACCTCTGGTGGTTCAACTGAGAAGCATCATGTAAAAGGTGTTTGAGTGTAAATCACATAAACCATCAGCAGTTTAGTTTAGAGAGGATCCTCCCAGGATCTGTGATTTTAAGGCTTTTCAGCTTGATATCCACATAGTCATCAACAGTCAACGTAAAATATTTATATTCTCAAATGTGGCAAAGCTTTGTGAAAAAGGTGTAACAGCTCTCAATTCATTCCTCAAATTTTTAAATTCAATTCAATTAAATTTGATTCATTCAAGATTTTTGTTTTGCTCTCAAAGTGTGTTGGTGGTGAGTCGGTGATGCAGCTTCAGGTTTTATATATTTTATCTGAGGAGTCTTGCATTTCCCCCCTTTATAGCTTGAAGCACAGCAGCACGCCGTTTCTTTTGCATCATCTTCAGTATTGTGCATCAGAAAAATGAAAACTGAGGAAACTGAGGAGGCTCCAGAACAGTTACTAAATGAGTTAACAAAGTCAAGAATATATATATTTTTTTATTTTCCAGACCCCAGGATGCTTCTTTGCCTGTGTGTCCAGCTTCCTCCTGCACTCAGATGAACAGCTTTACTGACAGCTGTTCTTGTAGAAACTATTCTGATTGTGATAGAATATAACTAAGTACATTTACTGGTACCAGACAAAGTACAATTCAGGGATTAGTACTTTACTTAGTAAATAATACTATTTCCATTTCCACAGAGACAATATGGTAGTGTCTACTACACTGCATTTGTCTGACTGGTTTACTTTTCAGATAACATTTTTTTTATATTCTTCCTGTTAAGCAAAAACATGCATCTCTAAATTTGGTGACTTTTATTTGGGATTTTTCTGATAAACTGAAGGGTTAAGTGTTCCTTTATGGACTAACAAACGTTTTATACTTATAAGCTAAACAAACTCTCAAAAAATATGGAATTAGATGGGGTTTTTTTGCTGAAATACATGGTGATACTACAAACATGATGATGATTACACAGACCATGATGCATTGCTGTAGATTAAATTACCCAATAATATGTAAAATAGTTCAAATGAGCTCAGCCCTGAACATCTACGGCAGTAAAATGCAACACATTAATCCAAAACATAATTTACAATCATAAAACACTGGAGAAGCACTGGAACATTTTACTGCAGAATGAGTGCTTTTACTTTTCATATTTTAAGTAAAGTTTGCTAAGTTTGCTTAATTCTTAATTAAGTATGGAATTAAGTGCTGAGCTTTTACTTGTAGTGGAGTATTTTCATTTTAAGGTGTTGATAAACATCTTTACAGTAAGGGTTTGAATACATTCTTCACTGGTCCCTGATCAGTGTCCATGTGTTTTATATTCTTCCTTTTCTTCTAAATACTGTGGAGATTTTCTTTGACCTCATGGTTAAGTTTCATTCATCTCTGGGACTTTGTGTAGACTGTGTACTTTAAACCGAGTGATCTCACTGCGATTAAATTTAGCATAGGTAGACTCCCAGAAACACAAACCTAAAATATCCGTTTCAAAATCAATTCCAAAGAATTTGGATCAAACTTGATTTGGACTGTCACTGTTTCAAAAGTGTTATTTCAGCAACAACAATTTCAAAATAAGTAAAGCTTAGTGACAAAAATCAACCTCGACATCTACTTAAAAATCTAGGTCAAGTCATAATTATCATACTGGCACCCTTTGTGATTCGATTAAAAAGAAAATCCAACACCTTCAGAAAACAACTTTTATTTATATTTTGTTCACATGAAGAGCAACACAGTTTCAAAAAGCATCTGCAGCATTTCATCCCAGTGCAAAAACAAAGACAATCTGATTGGTACTTGACCACAACTCTCTCATCAGACAGGCTACATCGACAACTTTGACAGAACCCTGAACCTGAATGACATCAGCAACACATCTATGGAAGCTTATTGCAACTGACTTTACATGTCTTCATATTTTCTAACCAAAAGACGGTGAAAAACAAAAAAATACCAAATCCCAGAGCCTCAATAAAGCTGATTAATTCATCTGATTGCTGGCAGCTGGAAAAGTGTCTCTGGTGACAGTTCTTCATGATAAAACGGGGTGATCCACAGTTATCCAGGACATAAAACTAGAAGATGTGTATTTAAAGGCAAATTTAATACATTGACTGTCTGTGACTGACTGGATGGAAACAGACAGACCTAAACTGCAATGAGATCCTTTGTCTCACACACTACTACTTTATCTTTTCTCCCCAGAGGGTGTAGACCATAGACATATATATATGTCTATGGTCATGGTATATATATATATATATATATATATATATATATATATATATATGAGACTGGCCTGTAAACAAATACTTGTAAACAGGGTAGCTGCAGTTTTCTGGATTAAAAACACTTTAATGTCTGCAACTCTCAACTGAATTTCAATGAGTCCTTTTTACATTCAAGGGTTTATGATCCACATGGAGTAAGTTACAAAAAAAGCTTTTTTCCCTACACCATGGAAATCAAAAATCCTTGAATAAAATATGACTCATTGAAATTCAGTTGACAAATGTAGATGTTACGGTGCTTTTTATCCACAAAAACTGCAGCTCCCCTATTTTCATGTATTTGTTTACAGGCCTGTCTTGCCAGTTTCCAATATGGTGGGCTGAAGCAGTCAATGCGACATTGTATATATGTATGTATGTATATATGTTTATGGTGCAGACAGCCACATCTTCTAAAACTGGCAGGCGTCAGAACACCAGGCCGGTAGGTAACATGAATGTGCTCAAGAATTCACATAAATAAAAACCATCAAGTTAAAATGCATGATTTCAATGACAAGTTACGTCTGAATATCACCAAACCAATCACAACACACCACTGCACCTTCAAATGCAGTGACACAAAATGGTTTAGTCATGTTTCTTTACTCATTTATTGGGAAGGTGGTACTCAGAAATATTTTTAACAAACAGAAGTGGACCTAAGTTACAAATGTTTGACAACCACTGTTCCAAACACATGGGGCACATTCAATCTGAAATGATGTGCACTGTTTTGCTAGTTTCCCAACTGAACAACATGTTTCCTCAAAAACTGGCAGTACCTTTTCTCTAGTTTGGTGGGTGTGCCACAAGTGTTAACCAATCAGCAGCAATGTGCAACACCGTATTGAAAAGGCAGTAATGTCCACAACGGGGGATTCACACACCATTTCCATTTAAATAAACGTTTTGCTACTGTTCCTGCGCTGAACGCGGCGATGGTTCAATCTATCTGGTCCCCTGCTGGATCCCACCCCTCCTTACAAGCACTTTGACCAAACAGTAGAAGTCACTACTGCAGTAACACACATGATGCTTTTAAAGGCCTGCCACCTGTGCATCAGGCCAATTAAGTTCATTGAACATGTCAGAGGTAACAGTACAGAGAACTGAGCCCAGCCTTTGTGACACACATTGGTAACTTTTTGATGAACATGAAAATCCTACAGACACATTTTTTACATGAATGAGACAAAGAGGCTTCAGAGGAGAGGAGAGGAGGAACTAAAAACAGAGACACAAGTCTCATGACAATGTTAAAGGGGCAGTTTGCATTACATGAAGTGTGGTTGTATGAGGTACTTATCCATAGTCAGACTATTACCTACAGTAGATAGTGGTCGTTATGCCCCCAGTTTAGAGAAGCAGAGGAAGCTAAGAAATGTATTGCTGTGGATAGGGTCAGCAGGAAAATGTATTTTGAAGATTTAAGAAAAGGTTCACCTAAAAGAAAAAAAAAAATCATTATTAGTTAAAGTATACACTATATTTAGAATATTTTAACCTTTTCACTTTGCCATCAGACAGCCTTTACTGAGGGCAAACTGCTGTTATATAAGCCAAATATCGCTCTCTTCAACACCATCAAACATTACATTTGATGATTTAGATTTTTTTAATGTGAACTTTTTTTAGATGGATAAAATGTGTTTTGTTGTTGACCCTGTCTACAGCAGTACATTGCTTCTTTGGTTTGCTGGTGCTCTCCTCTGTTTCTCCAAACTGGGGGTGAGTTGACCACCATCTACTGAAGTTAATACAGACTATCGATGAGCACCATAATACAACCCAACATTAAATAATCAAAATGATCCCCGTAAGAACTCCCAAAGAAAATGATTAAATCTGCACTGCAGTATACCTAATAAAACTATCCTGAATATCATGAAAGTGATGGAGTGGATGAGTAAAGCAGTACCACTTTAGATAAAGCTCAAGACAAGTGAACAACTGTATTTAAATAAAATCTGGGAGCAAACACTGGGGAAGCAAACATGTTTAGACACTTCCTCAATAAATAGCTAGTCTACTCCTCATTCTCAAGAGCAACACAGCCAGTTAACATCTGAGTTTCTTTAAACCTTCGGTATGATTATTTGGCTGATGAGCAACATATTAGTCATGCCCAATACAGATGTTCTTCTATACGCTTTGTATCTTCAGTATGCACATTAGCCCTTAAAACACAAACATTCATCAGCAAAATGACCTCCCTGGGGTTATCTAAATCAAGAAATACAGTAAAAGTATTTGACCAAGATTCTCGATCAATTCTATGTATACATCTGCTCTTTACACACTATATACAGAACACAAAGCAAGTCTTAAAATGTTAAAAGAGGTTTAAAACAGTACATCCAAAAATCGCAGGGGAAAACGTTGTAGGGGTGAGCATATGTACATTATAATTACAAGTTTACAAGCACATGGAGTTTAAGGATGAGTCTGTACAGTGACTGCACTGCAGGCAAAAAGCTATCAAAGTGAAACCTGTTGATGAGAGCTGAACCGGGTTTATGACAGAAAGGAAGATAGAAAGAAAGAATAACATTTGGCTCCAGTGTGCACTGCCTGCTCTCACCTAAGACACATTGGTTGCTGATTTAAACCTGCACTGCTGTGCAGTACGCCCTCTACTGTACACAGTGGGAAGGTTTTGTCAGTACATTCAATTGATGCCAACACAAGTTTGGTATTTTAAGCCATCAATCAATCAATCAACCAACCAGCTGATCCTCTTAGCCCAGTGGTTTTCGAACTGGGGTCTGAGGACCAACACGGGTCATTAAATGGGTTGTACGGGGGTCCCCAGCAAAAGGAGGATTAAAATATTTGAACTTATATCACATTTTTGGAAGTTCGAAGAACAAAGGCAGAAACAGGGTCAGCCATTTTGACTGATTGTAATTTATAGCGATCCTAGTAGGGGGGGGGTATAGTGAAAAATTATGATACCAGTACCCTTAAAGGGATAGTTCACTCCAAAACTACCTATTTTTTCTCTTGCTTGAAGTGCTATTTCTCCATCTAGATTGTTTTGTCTCTGAAATGTAAGAGAACTAGATGACACTCAGCTTGTGGTGCTCAAAAAAAAAAAAAAAGGAAAAACTCAACTGCAATATCTTTTTCCAGAGACCATGACCCACTTACTCAAGATAATCTACAGACCTCACTGTAAGGAATTTCATGTAGGAACTACCAGCAGATTCTACCATAGAAAGAAAACCTATATGAAACTTGAATAACCAGTTCATGACTTCATTAAAGAGACATTGCAGTCCAGTTATTCAATTTTTTTGGCACAAGCTGAGTGCCATCTAGTCTTAACTAAGACAAAATCCCCTCTAATTGGGCGTCAGTGGTCTAATGCGTGTCTAGTTTTGTTTTGTAAATTTGGGAACCTGTGTTCTAGCCAAACCACGACTAATATAATAAATGCTTCTGGTGACATTAGTAACCAGAGTTCAGAATAGCAGGCAGCTGTTCTTCTTACACATATTTTCATGACACATCAACAAAAGGTTTGTTTCTCTCAAATTAATGGTAATTTCAACTCTTCATGGCTGAGGAATCCCTGACAGATGCATCTACATGTATCTGATGGTCAAGATAAAGTCCGGGACTGACTGACGATATGTACACGGACAGTAATGTTGACATTCTTCACACCTGCTCTTTGTGAAGTGGCCATTAAACAGCTCAGAAGTTGAGCAAAAGGAGTGTGGTTGAAGCATGATTGTCTGCTCAGGTGTGAGGTTTAGATGAGAGCTGCAGAGGACAGGTTTGGTCAACAGCATTAAGTGTGAGGAGGAGTGTGTATTCGTATCTGACATCTCGCTGTCAGACACACAATCAGAGCCACCCTGAGCTAGCAAATATGACTCACAGGACCAATCTCCAAAAAACGAAACATCTCGTCCATCCAGGTAGAACACATCCTCCAGCCTGGATGAAGGGAGTTTAGAGACACAGTCCTATGATAGTGCAAACACTGCTGTTGTCTTGACGACACGCCCCGGCTGCCTGTTAGCGGGGGCGGAGACTGAATGGAGTGCCTGTATTAGAGCCATTTTTGGAGCGTAGACAGGTTCTTGTCCATCCAGCGCTGGTTTAACCTGATGGTCTCCAAAGCTTCCTGCACACTCCTCATCTGAGAGCCGCGCTCCTTCAGACCGGAGAAGAAACCCTGAACCTGCAACACACACACACACAAATAATGAGGTGCCAGATCACACAGGACACAACACACCAAAAGCATTCTGTGAAGAGTTAATACAGAGTTGAAAGGAGCAACTTAAGTTTAACCACATTGTGATAAAAAGGATTAGTCTTTTATGTTATGAAATTGTTTCAAGTAGTTAAAAGGGAGCTGAAAAATTAAACTACAGATGTGTACCATAATATGTAATGCACTTTTCATTTTGTTAAAATGGATTTTCTAAAATTGGCACAGAAAAAGTACCAGTGAGGAACCAGCATCGAAGTCAAGGTATCGCTACTGGTATCGAAAATCTTTGAATACTCAGCCTGATGCTGGACAGCAGCTGACACAGTGTGCTGGGTTTTTTTTTTTTTATAAATAATGGCAATAGACACTTTTATTTTCTCTGACTGTATGGAAAACTGATGTTTTCACATTACAGATGACAAAGAAAGGTGTTAAACATAGGTCCTACTGGTAAAACATATACATGTAGGCTGATTGAGGAGTGTGCTGCTGATTCAACTGACAAAAGTCTGAGTTGGGCACAGCCTTTATTTCCCCCAAAACAAGTGCTTAGCTCCTCAAATACCCTGCAGCAAAAACATATTCTATTAGAATAAAGAAACTTACTTGATCAAGATGCGCCTTTGTGGAGAACTGGGATGTGGCAGACTTGATGATTGTCTGGATGGCGAAGGAGCCCACAGGGAATCTACAGCCACAAACACAAAAACACTGTCATCGTTTCATCTCTTCATTGTTATCTGAGATAATCTTAAATGTAGTCTAAGTGATAGCTGGTATAAAGCTGACAGGGACCACGTACTTCTCTATGAGGCGGTCCCAGTTCTCTTGTATGAAATCCCAGGCAAATAAGTAGCCGGCGAAGCCATTACACACAGTGTGGATGACCAGAGGCAGCTCCTGTGTCTGGATGATATCCCCCTTCAGACCTGCCTTCAGAATCCTGGACAGACCGTAACAAGTGTTCAGTTCAAATTCTGTTCAGTGCATGAACAGCATTATACTACATTTTTGTTGCTTCAATACAGTATGAGAATAAAATGTTTGTCAAGCCCTGTAATCACCGAGGTATTACAGACATGTTTCAGAACACACACATTAGGAAAACAATAGCAGCAGTTTACTGGTTTCACAGTTTATCATATTACGAATACCAGGTATATTTGCAGTATTGAATTTTATTGTATTTCCATACTTCCGTTAAAAGTAGTTGTTAAGTTTCATGTCTGTCAGGACATACTGACAGACATGAAACTTAACTTAAGTTGTGAAATTATGATAAAGGGTTTGTGGCCGTTGTAGCTGACGATAATTATTGTGCAAGACTATATACCATGACACCGTAAAACAGTGACATTTTCTGGGTTATCACACCGTAAAAAATAATCTTGTACCATTGCAACCCTACTCACAACAAATATTAGCAATTTAGTAACTGAAGCTCTCAAATCACACAACAAAACAATTTCAGCTGAAGAGGGTAATAAACACGTTGTATGTACAGTACAGTAATATCATGACGAGGATGGCACCAAAGGACAAGCAATCATAATACAAATGTAAATACTGGAGTAGAAGGATAGTTCTCAACTATGGAGGAGTTTGTGCTCTATGGTTATGAGTTAACATGGGCCATTTCAGAAGCCATAAAACCACATTTAGTGCCATTTTAGTAGTCACTGAAAAATAGACAGCACCAGTGCTCTTGATTCTGCAAACTGCATCTGCTACACAAAACTATTGGTGTCACACACCAGATGATTGGATATCTCACCACCTACCGATCATCAGGAGATTTCTAAATGCAAAATAGTAGTTTGAACTGCACCAGAAACAATGCTCTTCCTCAAGTCCTCTCAGTGATAGGCACAGGATTTCTATATGCCATTGCCCCAATATGAGGGGACTTTTTTTTAAACACGCCAAATTTTTCCACCCAGTTTCACCAATAAAAAGATGGAAGATTGTCCTAAATCTCTATTCAATGAAGCCTCATGAATCAAAAAATATCTGCGGCTCGACTCAAACAGACAGAGTCAACAAAAGTATTGTCTTTTGGTTTAAGGTGTTTCATTGCTTACAGCTTCTGGCTCAAGTTGAGTCCATGTTTGGTTATCATCAAGTGCAACGTATTAGGAAGTTGCTAACAGGAGGGATTGGTAGGATTTTGCCACATCAGTGAAATGCTTTGAACATTTAAAACACCGCTGCTCTGCTTTGCACTGATTTCAAAGCAGTTTCACTAAAGTTTCTTTATTGATTCCCTTTCAGCTTTGCAAATGAAATGATGTTGTACTAAATGTACATTATGCTTAAGAAGTTATCGATGGGGAAGGAAAGTGATTGATGCTTGATCCTGGCCAGAAGCAAACACACACACACACACACACACACACACACACACACACACACTTACCACACTATACGTCGTGCATCCTGAGTGGATGATAGGCCCCGCAGCATTTTTCGCTTCTCTGCATCATATGTGACGTGTTGGTACATGTTGAGCAAAGTCAACCAATCGTCAGGTGACTGAGCAGCCACATTGAATACAACCTGCTGCAGATCACCTGGGATCCTACAGAAATATATAAAGATGCAAACAGACTTTGGGTTATAAGTGCACCAAATTTCAGTTTCCTTCCAACAACTAAAAATGTCAGATACCAACTTGGTTAAGTCACATTCTTCCATCTCTGCTAAAGATGATTTCTGTCTATAAAAAGATGTTCGGGCTGCTCTTCTCATCCCGCTATGACAGTGACCCAGAAAAGCGACTCAATTCTTGTGTGCTACACATACCGTGAGGTCCCGTTGGGGTCCATATACTGTTTGAACAGGAGCTTAGCTTGCTGAATGCACTTCACTTCATTCAGACTGCAGGCTGTCTCCAGCAGGGCTGAACGCAGCTCCTGTTTAGACACACTCTGCTCCTCTGTCCATGTCTGGTTGTCCATCAGAGAACCAAAATGATCCAGAATATATTTCTGTCATATACAAGAAAAGAAATCATGGATACATTATTGCACAGAAACTCTACTGGCAGTTAAACAGCTGACAAAAACACTTCTTAAAAGTTGACTGACAGAAATTTTTCACAGAGTTGGGATGTTATCTTGTATCCCAAATGCCCTGATGAAACAATAAATAGCACCAACATCTTTAAGCTAGAATCAGTGGGATTTGTCAGTTCATGTTTGTAAACACACCAGAGAGATATTTGATTAATGAAATACTGGTATTTTGGGTTGGTAAAGTGTCCTGAGCTCAGCAAAATGTGCATTTTAAAGTTTCAGATCAGTTACACTGATAACCATGTGTAATTTTGAGTGGATTTGTTGAAGATATGAAAAATACTGGTGTCTATGTTGTGCTCAAAAGTGATCTAATTGATTTAAACATAGATAACACCTGTACTGAACAGTCAGTGATTGTTAATGGGAAAATAATTGCTTGTGCCTTGCTTTTAAAGCTGTGTTTGTTCAAATTAAAGAAGTTAAAATGAAATCCTAAAATGAACATTATATGTCATCAGAGATTAAAGAAACGCACCAAGTTGAAATACCAGCTTCACCAACAACAACACTACAGACCGGCATGTTCTACTGTGAAATGGTTTTTATGGTCTAGAATATCTGTTTTTGTTTGTTTTTGTTGTTTTTGGCCTATGTGATTCCACACACTGCCCGTTTTATGTTTATCCCCTTTACATGGAACTAAAATTAAATGAGTTCTAAGAAATCAGTAGTGATCTTTTAGAAGGAGTAGATGTTTCTAGGTTAAGTTGAGAAAGATGTGTTGACCCATTTCCGAATGCTAGGGTGTTTCATATGTCCCCTTTCAGGATAAATATTTACTTTGCTTTTATTTTACTGGTAAACATTCCTTCTCATCATAACTCCCAGTCTAAAGCATGCTGACAGATTTGAGCAATATATAATCAGCACTTTTTTTTTTTAAACAAAAGAATTTCCAAGACTACATATATTATGGGTGTATCTGACAGACGTGGATTAGGACATCTTTACTCACAAAATACATTGTCGACTGTTACTGCAAGTCAGTGTATATGTGTGTTTGTCTTTACCTTCATGCGTGCCACAAGACTGTGCTCCTGCCTTTTGTCGAGCAGCTGGTAGATATTGTTGAGCTGTAACAAAGCCTCTGTCACGGGAGAAGTCTCTGTTTCATTGGACATGTAGTTCAACAGGTTGAGGACTCGCTGGAAGGACACACGTCCCAGTCTGTTGACAACACAGGAGAGGAGAAAAGTGTTTAAATGTCAAATACTACTCCTCTTCAGTTTCTCCTGTCACTGGACGCAATTCAAAAAAACAACTATTTATGTTATCGGCTGTACCTGGAGAGAGCGAAGACATTGTGTATGAGCGAGGCACGGTCCTCGTGTGTGAGAACGTTGACACTGTTGGACAAAGCTTCTCTGAGAGTATCCCAGCCCTTGTCTCCGTAGTCTACAATGTAGAAGCCGGTGTTTCTGTAGTTCAACTTCAGCCACTTTACACTTTCTGGCACCTTAAACGTCCCTGAAAACACACAAACACATACATACACAATATTTACCCTCTGACACAGTATCTGAGGATCTGAGACTTGGACTTGATACTGCAGGTTAATACTTCATGTTTTACCTGACTTGGTCTTCAGAGTGAACACCTGTCTGCACTCAGGAGCTAAACTGCAGCTGTCGTTCACGTACGTCACTGGAATATGCCACAAGCTGAGGAGAAGCAGAATACACTCAGTCTGCTGTGTTTCTATTATTTCAGTGTGTGTTTGTGTGTGGTTATATAACCAACCTGGAAGTGTGCGTGGTATTGTCAGATGTGAGCAGGAAGTGCTCCTGTGTAAGGGTCACCTGATCTCCGTTGCGGCTTACAGTGACTAATGGGAATCCCTTCTGCAAGGTCCATGAACTCATCATCTCTGACACATTCTGGTGCTGCGTGGAGACCTCAACCTGAGGACAGGAAGACAAATCCAGAGTCTGTTAGGGATGACAGCACTGATTCTGCAGGATCAATACACTGATTCTCACAAGCTGCTCATTTGGTCTTGATTCCTTTCAAAAACAATCAATGATGACATTATGCAAATACAAAATGTTGGTGGTTGAATCACTTCGAGGTTTTCAGTACTTTGTTACACGGCTATATTAAATACATGATTCTTATTGGTCAATTACAGCATTCTAAGATCTGTTATTTAAAAAAAAAAACACCTCTAAGTTAATTCTGGAGCTGCACTTCTGTGTTTGGCCCAGGTCACTAGTGGGATGCTGCTAACTGTGATCAAGCTGCCACTAGCCAGTTAGCTCAGTTAGCTCAGTCTGTGTCCCAGTCCTATTAGACTGGGACAGTCCTATAGTCCTATTGTCCCAGTCCTATTAGACTGGGGCACAGCCTCTGAGACTGACAGAGCCCAGGTTGACAACTGGGACACAGTACTGAGGTCAGTTACAGCAGCTATGACTAGGACTCTGACTCTGGGTACGATGAAGACACAGCAGGTTCAGGCAAGGACATGAGGTGTGAAGCAGTTGAGGAGCAAGCTTGTAACTTAATGGGTTAATTTTTAGATATACATCATAGTGTCGAAAAGTCTGCAAGTATTTATTTATTTATTTATTTTGTAAAGATATTCATTCCAGTATTTTGAACAAGCTTGATATCAAAACGTTAAGCCTTCTGACTGGTTGTTCTGACACATTCATTCACAGTCATTACCCTTTTTATAATATAATAATAATCTTTATATATAGAGCACTTTTGAAAATTCACATTAGAAAGTGCTTGACAAAAGCAGTTAAAAAAGCACCATACCAGGTGATTCACAAAGGACACCAAAATTGGTTCAAAATTCAGATAAAACAGAACAGGATGGAAGAATGGCAAGAATAGGAAAACAAAAACATTTAAAAAAATAAAAACAGTTCAAAAAAGCTAAAACTTCAATAAAATCATGAAAGGCTCTCCAATAAAAGTATGTTTTAAGAAGGGATTTAATAGAGATCACAGACATGATTTCCTCAGGCAGACTGTTCCAGAGCCCTGGGGCCCTGACTGAAAACGCCCTCTCCCCTTTAGTTTTCAGCCGGGCCTGTGGAGCAGACAAAAGACCTCTGCCCGAGGATCTCAAGGTACATCCTGGTGTGTAAGGTACTAATAGGTCAGTGATATACGAGGGAGCAAGGCCATTAAAAGTCATTGCAATCTTTCACCTGTAGTTAAAAATACAGGAAGATCCTCTATTTGTATAACAGGACAGACAACAGCAACATGAGCAACTTCTTCAAAAATTTAAAAACAACACATCCTTAAAGTTAAAAAGACAAAAAAAATAATTTTCTAAAATTGTTTTTAATGTACCATTTTTGTAAAGTAGACTTACACTTAATAGTGCAAACATTTTTATTCAAATTGCACGCATTTTCGCTTTTGTAATAAATTATCATTAGTGGTTGGTATGTGTCATGTGATTTTGCTTATTCCCTCCAAACATTTGTCATTGTGCTGAACAGTTGCATACCCATTTTAAAAAGTATCAGTATCTGTAAAGTTCTTTTAAAAATATCTGTATCATATCGATTTAGAAAAGTGTGGTATCATCCCTAGACTCTGTGCAGCCTAATGCCATGTTTTTTTTCTGAATATCTGGCTGTGGTCTGAGACTTTGCAGCTCTGTAAGGGGCTGTTCACAGAGGAAAAAAATGGAGAGATAACCTTAAAAAAGTTTCCAAAGCTCAGATTCCATCTAAACAATGTCTTTTGATGAATAAGACAAATCTCAACATTCTGTGGGAATTATTGTTGACCTTTGAAGTTTGTTAATCCATTTTTATTATTTTGCCATTTAATTAATTTAGCACTCAGACTTTGAGGACTGGCACCATTGTGGCAAATTTCCAGATGACCAGTGCGAGACTAAGCAGGTGCAAGTGAAGCATCAACAGGGCAGCAGGGGGAATTAATGAGCTGGCAGACTGCCGTTAAACTGAGGAGAACTGGATTCAAGCCCGTTTTGACTGTAATTACCCAATCTGTCTGTATCTACTTGTGTCCTGAGCTCTGACTTGTCTTCAACAGGAAGCAAACAATAAGAGGAACATTCTTACAGGGATCAATAAATCATTATTATCAACTATTATCATTATGCTGATAATGTAGCTCCTGATACAGTTCTGTGATCACCCATTATATGATGGCAGTAACACTGGCCAATGCAGCTGATGTCAGGGAGACTGTATTTGAGCCAGCTACCTGACAGATTTCAGGAAACTACACTGTAAAAAAAACATCACCAGGAATTTATTGAAATCAACTAATGTAAAGATACAAGTTTTATTTATTCAAGATAAACTTGAAATTTCTCAAAAACTTCAGAAACATGTAAGAATTTACAAACAAAAGTTCTTCTAACCTGGAGTCTTTAATTAAATTTAGTTTCTAAAGAACCATGATCAGCATATTAGCTTACTCCCACCATGCATTGTTTGAGAGATAAAACTCTCCTGAGACCTGTTTTATAGTTAGAAAAGTGCATATGACAAAAAAATTGTTGTGCGTCTCTAATGTACTTTAAGATAAGTCAAGGTTGCTTTTTTCACAATAATGAAACCATGTGAACCATGATGAAGGATAGTTTGAGTTAAGTCACAACCTCCTTACACTTAAAATGTAATGAAGAACACACACGTACACACACACACACACACCTGTGTAAGGCTGTTCCACAGGTCATCGGTGACCGTGTTCTTTTCACGGAACTGAGTCAGGTATTGAATGATCCCTTTTTTGAACAGTTGGTCTCCTGGCAGCGAGGCGTTCAGCATAAGGAGAATAGATGCACCCTGGAAGACAGAAGCACAAAACATCTGTGATCAGACCCAAAATAGAACACCAACTATGATTACAACTGACTGTGAGGTTCCTGAGATATACAACTGGATATGGAAATGAATTAAGAACACCGCATCTATCAATCTACTTATATATACTACATGTACTGTAAAAGTTTACCTTTTCATATGAGACAGAGTCAAACATCTCTTCCACCTGCTCTGCTGTATTAACCTCTGTCGACACAGCGTGGGAGGAGTTTAATGCATCTTTATCCATGGCTCTGAACCGCACTGCCAGGAACAAATTACCCTGCAAACAAACACAGGGTTTATGGCTAAGGCACTTGGACTGAGTTACACAAACAAAGATTGGTTTAGTCTAAGATTAGTTCTAAGAGTTTGGCAAAACTAGGTTTAAAATGAGTAAATCCAGATTTAAAATTAAGCAGAGCTCTGTTGTACAATTAAAAACTAATCTCTCAAGTAAATCCAAGATCACTGATGTAAACCAAAATAAAAACATTTATTCAACACAGAGATACTTACTTACCCAATTAAAATAAATAAACATAAAAATTAATACATTTGAGAAGTTGTCGAGTAGAAATACTAAATAATGTTGCACTGTTTGCTCACAAACTAAAAAGTTAGTTAGTTACCCTCATGATGCTTGGCTAAAGAACACTAATTTCTCCTTTCAAGAAATCTTATTGAGTGAATTATTGGAATAATATGGCCAAATAATAGAACATTAAAAAAGGACAAAAGCACAGTAACAAAAAAAGCGACTGCCTGGCAGCAACTGGCAGACTGCTTTAATGGCTAAACTGGTGAAAAAGAAGGTACACATCATAAAACTCAATTAGGTTGAGTCTGGCCCTTAACTTTCTTCAAGGAACTTGATTGTTCTACTCGATCTGTTTAATCTTTCTTCATTTAAGTTTGGTGTAACAAAGGGCTGCAATTATTTTAATTATCAGTTAATCTGTTGATCATTTTTGTGATTAACTGATTAGTTGCTTGGTCCATATGTCAGAAAATGGGGACAAATGTTGATTGCTGTTTCCCAAGGCCCATCCTCAGATGTCTTGTTTTGTTCACAACCCAAAGATATTCAGTTTACTGTTACAGAGAACCAAAGAAAGCAGAAAATATTCATCTTTGAGAAGCTGAAATCAGAGAATTTGGACTTTTTTTCTTAATAAAAGACTTAAAACCATTAAGGGATTATCAATATAGGCAATTCATTTGATAGTTGATTTATCGTTGTAATTTTCAGTTAAACACTTTTAATTTATGAGACAGAGGTGTGAACTTACAATGTCCAGCTGAGGCAACACAGTCTGCAGTGACATGTACTGCATGTAAGTGGCGAAGCCTTCATTGAGCCACAGGTCGTTCCACCAGATCATCGTTACCAGGTTTCCAAACCACTGTAACACATCATCAGAGACAGATCAGGGACTTAACTGCAGGATATTCACTGTCTCTGCTGCTATCACAAACACATAAGTGAACATAGCTACCTGATGGGCAAGCTCATGTGCTATGACGGAGGCAACTACTTGTTTCTCCAAAGGAGAAGACTGCTGACCCACCAACAGGCTGGTCTCTCTGAATGTGATCAGTCCCCAGTTCTCCATGGCTCCTGCCAGGAAGTCTGGGATGGCCACCAAGTCTGACAAAAGAAAGATGAGGAGAATAGCAGGGGTGTGTACAGAGGAGAAAAGAAAGAACAATTGCAGTAGGATTAAATGACAAGCATGTGCCTGTGTGAACTCACCTAGTTTTTTAAGGGGGTAGTTAATTTCAAAGAAGTTATTGTAGAAAGCCAGCAGTTTGGAGGCTGTGTCCAGAGCGTATTCAGTGTGCTCCTTCTTCTCTGGCACAGAGTACACAGACACCTGAAACACAGACACACATATAAACGTGCTTCCTTACACTCTTGGAAATAAAGGTACTATCTAGAACCATAAAGAGTTCTTCTGCCTGTCCCCACAGAAAAACTCTTTTTGGTTCCTGTTAGAACCTTTTTAAAATTTCTACTTGGAGCCCATTCGGAGAGTTCTATGTAGAACCCAACATAAAATCGTTATACCTAGAACCCTGTATAAGAAGTTCAACAGAGAATGGTCCTACCTAGAACCCACCAAGGGGGTTCTACCAAGAACTTTTTATATTCCAAGGGTTTTATCTAAAGCACACTCAAGGGTTTCTACCAAGAATCTCTTCATATTCTAAGGGTTTTATCTTGAACCCATCAAGTGGATTCTACTGAGTTTTACCAAGAACTGACCCAGTGGGCTCTACCAAGAACCTTTACATATTATGGTACAAAAACCCCTTGACAAAAGAGTTATTCAAGGATTTCAACAATCCTTGAAGAACTCGTTCAACTAAAAAGGGTTCTTTGGATGAAAATAGCTCTTAATGGAACCCATAGACTTACAAAGAACCCTTGACAAACCCCTTCTTCAAACAAGGGTTCTTCAGAAGCAAATGGTACTAGGTAAACCTCAGCCCTTCAGGAAGAACACTTATGGAACCTTTATTTCTACAAGTGTAGTATTGTAGAGTTTGTGGTGCTCAAATCGAACTCATATGTCGAACTTGAATACCTAAAGGTACAAAGGGAGAACACACAGAAATCTTCAAGACAAAGTTGTCTAATCTCAATTTCACCAGTTTGATCTGGCCATGTCAACCAACAAGCTAAGGCTTCGGCCTGGAGGTCTCCATTAGGGTATGATGGAAAATTGAACTCAGGACCTCCATTTTCCTTCATGACCAGAAAAAACTGATGAAAGATTTGTGTGTGTGCTGCCTTTTTTTTTCCTGCAACAACTCAATGAATACCACGTCTAAAATATATACATGTATACCTGGATGGTTCTGAGGAGAAAGGAGTCACATCTGTGTCAGACCTACCAGAGTATCAGAGACAGTTTTGCTGACAGGAGTGAAGTTAGCGACGATGAAGGCCACCAGGTATGTGCTCATGTTGACACTGGTCTTCTCAAACTCATCAAGCTCGAGGCCATTGAGAAGTTTTGTGGTTCTCACCTGAAACACAGCATAAGGATAACATTACTATCAAATAATGCTGATAGTATATTCTGAATTAAATCCAATTTGGCATTTTCTCAAATGGCTGTGAAATACAGCGCTGCAAGCAAAAACCAATACGTGGTCTGTTAGCTTAATTGTGCCCACACACTGAGCTTACGAGTCACAGTGGGAACAGGTATGACTCACAAGCTTCTCATAATATACTGAGTGAGTGACATAAGACAGTGTTGTACTGTACCTTGAGTCCATCTAGGTGACATCTGAACAAATGAACATTAAATTTGATGGCAAAAGCTCTAATACTAATTCAGGTTAAGTTCCATTTAGGTCAAACAGAGTCAGGGTGCTGCAATTGTACATGCTGGTCACTGGAAAGGCTCTGCTACACTAAATGGAATGCGATCTTAATTAGAATCATCATCTACAGCAGTATTTCTCAAACTCTGTAACCCTCAGAAAATATTAAGCTCTTCAAGTACCACTATTATGACCAATATAAAAATTCCATAGCCATATCTTAACCACAGCACCATTACATAATAAAACATGATTAGTTTGTATAATGTGCACAGTTAAGAAATAACACATACAAAGAGAGAGAGGGAGCTTCACAAACCTTGGGTTCCCTTCCTGGTCGTGATCTTTCTTGTATTAAAACAGTTCACTAAATTATGTTTCTAAAAGCATCTTAAACAATGAATAGACAATGCAGTAACAGAATCTTGTTACATATTGATCAGTCTGATCTGAGTTTTGTGAGCTCTATGTGTTGCACTGGATGGACTCACTGACAATGAAAGTAGCCTCACCCAAAAGCTTTGTCATCTATTTCACTGTAAACGGGAGCATAATTTACTAAATGAACATCATGCTGTATAGAGACTTGAAACGAGCGACTGAGACCATAAACTCATTAGGAAACTGTTTATTGTGGCCATACATCAAGTGAGAGGTAGGGTCAAGACTCAATACAATCAGACTTTTTTTAAAACCAGCAAAGTCAACACTTTTGCATTGGCTTCACTTTTCAGACCCAAAAGCTCTCCTGCTGTCCATGGCTGTACTGTCCCTTAAAGGCCCAAAAAGCCCAGAGAATAATATACATAAATAAATACAGTCTACTCTGTTCAGCTACCAGCAGTTAAGGCAGGATGCATGTTTATTCCTGATAAGAAGACTATTTACTTTTGACTGTTGGAAGCAACAGCCACACTGTACAAAGGGGTGTCACTAGAGCAATTCTCACACACCGCAAGGGGCAGCTCTTCTCACACACATACACACACATATGCACATTCAACTTCAGTCTTTTCATTTTACCTCTGCTTACTAATGTGCCATAACTAATCATTGATGGTGTATGCTTGTGCTACATTCATGAATGCATTCTACTTAGCAGGCTGATACTGAAACAAAAATATGACAGGAAAGACAAAACTTATTTTAAATACATTTCAAAGATCTCATAGTTCAAGGGTTTTTTTGGAAATATTGTAGCATTTTGATTGTATGTTTTTAAATTAATTCATATAACTTTCAGGGAATCTCTAAAGGAAGACTGTGTGCCAGAATCTGGCCCCTGCAGTATGACGGTTGTGAAAAAGGTCAATTGCATGCTCCTTCAAACCAATATGTGGCATTGTGTTGTGTGATAAAACTGGACATTTGAGAGAGGCCTTTAATTGTGTCCAGCCCAAGGTATACCTGTGTAATAATCATGCTGTTTAATCATATTTAGAATATAGTAATAGGATGGGGTGGAAATTTATCTTTGGCTCACCAAACACAAGAAATAAGACAGTAGTTAGTAAAAACAAATACATGGTTAAGATTAAATACATGTTAAACATTAACCATTAAGCACCAAAAGCAGGTCATGTCATGTCTGTGTTTTAAATGTCATCAGTCACTTTGCAGAGTTAAGAATATCGATGGCACTTGGGACAAAGGACGTCTTAAATACATTATTAGTTGCCAGAGAGACTCCCAGAGGTGAGAGTGGAAAGAGGATGGAAGCTATCTGTCAGGATGCTCCTCACCGTCTTCCTTGTCCTCTCTGTACAATGTTGGATCAAAGGCTTCTGCGGTTTTCCAATTATTAATTGGATATTAACACGATCCTAGAAAGTTCATCCCTATGTCTACAACTTAGATGACCGTGCCAAGTTTGTGTGTGTGTGTGTGGGGGGGGGGGGGGGTATTGAACGCTTTGTTACAACATTGCAAAAATAAGCAGAACTCAACTAATGTCACAGTACCTTTGGCATGTTGGAAAGACTCATGTAGTCTGGTTTTCTGCTGATTCTAACCAAGAAGGTGGCTTTGAAAGATGGTTCATCAAAACAAGGAAAGGCCTTCCTTGCAGACAGCGGCTCAAATTGGGTTGCAGCTAAGACCCTGTAGACAAGAGAGAGAGGAAATAACAAGTTAGCTAAATGCTGCAAAATCAGTAAAACAGCCCTTTTCAGTTTTTCTTTGTTATCAGGTTTACAGCACAGTTTTGTTAGCATCTGGTCTTGATTTGAGCCAAAGGTCACAAGACAACACATCTTTCAGCTGTTGTAAAGAACGTACACCACAGCCAATAAGTCAAGTGTACCTTTTACTGCCATTTTTATCGGTGTATGAGCTGTTATAGAAACCATCGTAGGTGTGTGAGAGGCTGGCAGAGTAATCCAGGGTCAGAACACAGGTCTGCCCAACCTTCAGCTCATCGGAGAACTTCACGGCAATCTGCTGTTTAGGTTTGTACTCCAATACAGTCACCTCACTGGCCTCTGCATCACCCAGCTGGAAGAGAGATGTCTGAATCATTTTTTGTTCAGGCACAAATTAAATCTTTATATACAGTTATCAGCACACAAACCCAATTTCAAATCCCACCTTGAAAGTAGCTTTGGTAATGTTGAGATTAGCGCTGTGCAGAATGATGCGTCTGGCGTTGTGAAGCACACTCATGTTAATAACAGTGCGACCAGTGAAGGTCATAGTCTCGAGGTCAGGGTTCAGGGTGAGGTCATAGCTGAGAGGGTGCACGCTTTGAGGCAGCCGCAGATCTGCCCATGGAAACAGTTCTCCGTTTGTAGCCACAGGGTAGATTGGCTCGACAGGGGTGGTCTTGTTTGGCTTAGGACACCCTGTCTGCAGAAAGATGGAAGGTTGGGGTCAGATAGAAACATTAAAAAAGGAAAATAATCTGATATCAGAGTCATACTTGGTCACATGTTCACAAAACCTACCTAAACAGAGCTAGTGAATGTTTTTCTTACCTTGGTGAAGGTGCATCCAGGTAAGAAGTATAGTACCATGGTCATGGACGCCACAATCACCAAGAACAACACACATACAACCATGGTCCGGGCTGAGGGCCGTGAGCATGTCCTGAGAAAAAAAACAGTTTAACATAACTTTATAATTTCCAAATGCGGGGTGAAAAGGTGGAACAGCAGTGTTCATGGAAAAGATGTAGATGGTGGTGCTGCAGAGACAAAGGCTATAAATATAAACATTCAACTTGGTATTCTGTTGTCCAGAGGAATAAAACCCTTTTAGCTTAATGCACTTAAACCTGTACATGTTTGGCCAATTTTCTTCATCTGCATCATGTAAGAACCAAAGACTGACTGCTTCTTCTGTGTAAGCAGGCAGGTAGGAAACTGTCTAGGGCAGCAACTAACGATTATTTTTATTGAATGTCAAAAAGCCCATTTGCCGGGACCTTGCTGGTGCATGTATGAAACAAGACCGCTGACACAAGTCAGGTAATCACAGAACTTATTACCATGCTTCAATAAATGCAGCCGTTCACTGCTACAGGTGCACCATTACAAGCTATTTTATGATTCTATGTAGATGTTGGTCAAAGATAAGGGCCATGGAAGACACTGATTTTTAGTGAGTGCACGGAGAGTATCTATGGTACTGTTCATGGTATGTGTTTATTACTTTCCATCTATTTGTTTTGTTTTAAGGTGAGGTGTTTCCAAAAAAAAAAAAAAGGTGTTCAACATCAATTTCATATTTTCACATAGTTATAGAAACTTCAAGTGTTTAAGTGCCTGCCTCTGAATCCAACATTTGTACATCACCACACTCCACAATACCAATCATAGAAGCTATGACTATAGAAGCTAATAAATGAGACAAAAATATCACAAGCCATACCATACTAATAAAATATTTTTTATGGAAATAAAGTGCAGTGTCCCGAATGATGACCCTTTCAATGCATTACCTGGGTGGAGGCTGTCTGGTGTAAGGGGAAGAGCTGGATCTGTGAGCTGAGCTGCGGTTCATGAAGGACATGCCCAGCAAACGGGCAGAAGACTCACAGTCCTCCTCATCCTCGTCCATGTCATTCTCTCCCAGGCCTCGCACAAGCAACCGTGAGCTACGAGGCTCATACGCCACCTCATCTGGGTCAAGAGCAGGAAACGTCTGGAGAGAGCATGTACAGTACAATCTGTTATTCTGCAGTTAAACTCTGCAGTGTTTCCCAGATACTGTTAATAACTGGATTGCTTCCGCAGGTAAATGAATTAGCACAGGGTAAGATGTCATCTGTGGAGGTGGTGAGGAAAGTGAGGGCAAAGACAGGAATAATGAATAATCAGACAGAGAACGATCTGTCAACAAAAAACAGGCACAGATGACAAGTAAATCCTAGTTATTAGAGAGCATTAGGGGAGATTTTTTAACCAGAACTGTTGTGGACACAAAGATCTTGCAAAGAGGAATGAAATTTAAGAGAGGGTTTCATACAGTGAGGAAGGACAGAGGTAGTGTGGACAGGGGGACAGACTACAGGGATAGCTGTATGAGGTAGTTATCAGCAATCAGTGTATTAGTTACAGTAGACCTTGGTGGGCACACCTTCAGTTACCAGCACAGAAGATAAGCAATGTACTATTGTGGATAGGTTCAGCAGCAAATGGTATTTTAGCCACTTAAAGACAGGTCTACATAAAAAAATCACTATTAAAGTGTATGCTGTATTTAAAATATTTCACTGCTTTGCTGCCAGACAATCTGTTCTGACAGGAAACCCCTGTTATATAAGACAAACATCATTCTCTCCAAACTGACCACACTTATAAGCAAAATCAGTAACTTTACCTCACAGAAGACAGGAATTGCTGGTCTACCACTGCCTCAATCTGATAGTTTGTTTGTATTATGTAACTTTGGTGAATCCAAACTATGTTTTTAAAACACCAAAGTCACAGATCAAAGTAGCAGTAGACCAGCAACTCCCATGTTCTATGAGGTAAAATGACTGATTTTGCCTATGGAGCTGTCTATGGTTGGTTTGGAGAGAGTGATGTTTGGCTTACATAATGGCAGTTTCCCATCAGAAAAGATTGTCTGACAGCAAAGTGGTGAAAATATTCTAAATATAGTGTACGCTGAAATTATTGATTTTCTTTAGGTGGACTTTTTTTAGCTGGTTAAAATGCCTTTTGTTGCTGATCCTGTCCACAGCAGTGGATAACTTAGCTTCCATACTGGTTCTCCTCTCTGCTTCTCCTATCTGGGGGTGTGTTGGTCGGCCTCTACTGTAGATCATACACTGACTATGGATAAATACTTCACCCCCACGTCAAATAATCCAAACTATCACTTTAAGGTTTACAATACTTTGTTTATGAGGATTTACGATACAGTACGTCTTGATTAACAAGGCTGAATGGAGAAAATGGTTCACTGTAACTCTAAAAACATACTGATGACACAGCATTGTTGTCATGCTAAAATGAAGTTCATATTTGCAACAAGTAATTCTCACAATATTAGCTATAGATATGTGTAACTGACAGATCTGAAATGATGTACAGAGCAGTAAAAGTGTTGGCCATCCTAAAATTAAGTGATCATTATTCCTATTGCCCTGATCTGTCCATATTATCAGATCTAAAGATGAAAGCACTTATGAAAAATGTGCAGAGTGATGCAAATGTGCATTCTGATATTTGCAAATGACTGAGCCTGGCTGGTCCTTGAAATGAGGACAAAGCACGCATGACATTAGATGATATGAGCATACCGGAAATGCAGTGGAGTCTTTGGCCAAATCCACAACATCAGGCTCTTCTTCAAACATGCTGTTCTCAATCATGTTCCTCGGCAGGTTGGCTCGGTCTAAAACACAAATAGAGGAAGAGAAATCAGATTCTTAAAAGGGGAAATGAGATAGGTGAGAAGGAAAGAGAACAGATTCTATATGGTTACATAAGCTATACCGCTAATAAAAACAGAATGCAATGATTTGCAAAAACCTTTCCAACTATATTCAACTGAATACAGAAAAGACAAGATATTTAATGTTCAAACTGATTAACTTCATAGTTTTTTGGTAAATGTACATATTTTCAATGGGAGACAGGTCTGGACTGCAGTCAGGTCAGTCTAGTACCTAAACTCTTTTACTATGAAGCCACACTGTTGTAACGCATGCAGAATGTGTCTTGACATTGTCTTGATGAAATAAGCAGGGACGTCTCTGAAAAAGATGTTGCATTTGTTGCTCCAAAACCTGAATGTACCTTTCAGCATTAATGGGACCTTCACAGATGTGACAGTTATCCATGTCATGGGCACTAACATGTCCCCATACCATCAAACATGCTGGCTTTTGAACTTTGCTCTGGTAGCAATCTGGATGGTCCTTGTCCTCTTTCAACCAGAGGACAGAATATCCATTATTTCTGAAATACGGACTCGTCAGATCATACCACATTTTCGACTTTGCATCAGTTCATCTCAGATGAACTCAGGCCACAGAGAAGTCAACAGTGTTTCTGGTTGTTGCTGATATATGGCTTTTGCTTTGCATTGTAGAGTCTAAACTTGCATTTTTGGATGCAGCACCATACTGTGTTTACTATCAACAATTTTCAAAAGTGTCCCAGAGTCCATGTAAAATCTTTTATACAATTATGTGGGTTTTTAGTGCAGTTTTTAATGCAGTGCCGCCTGAAGGGTCAAAGGTCAAGGGCATTGAATTTAGTTTTTTTGCCTTGCCCCTTACGTGCAGAGATTCCTCTGGATTGTGTCAGTCTTTTCATGATTTTATGAACTGTAGATGGTGAAATCCTTAAATCCCTGCAGTTTTGTTTTGTGAAACATTGTTCTTAAACTATTTGCCCATGCACCTTTTCACAAAGTGGTGAACTTCATTGCATTCATGTCTGTGAAGGACTGAGCCTTTCAAGGATGCCTCTACAATACCCAATCATGATACTATCACCCGTTACATATTGACGAGTTGACTGTTCACAACAGGTGTTTTTTGAGCATTCCACAACTTTTCCAGTCTTTTGTTGCCCCATCTCAACTTTTTTAGATTGATGTTGCAGGCATCACATTCAGAATGAGTGTAAATTTACAAAAAACAATCAAGTTTTCCTGTTTGAACATTAAATTTCTTGTCTTTGTACTGTATTCAATTGAATACACATTGAAAATGATTTACAGATGATTGCATTCTGTTTTTATTTACATCTTACACAACATCCAAATGTTCTGTGTTTTTGGAGTTCCAGCATTTTACACAGAAGAGTAGTGGCAACAAGTCATTTTTCATCAGAGAGACTTATTGTCACTGAATGTGCAGACAGTTTCTTCAGTTTCCGGTTACTAAAACTCCTACAGCATTTCCTGGTGCTTTGACCTACATACAATGAGTTCATCAGGCTGGTAAGACAGCTACTTTTAAGTGCTGGTGTTACGAAATCTGTTGAGACATAAATCATTGCATTTCCTTCACAGTAGTGCCCAAAAAACCTAAAAAGTGCCCTCAAAACCCCTACAAGATCCTGAATTTCAACAAAATAACCTGTCTCCAGCATCATGACAAGCATTATATCAAGATCCATGTGATTTTAAAGCAGCCAGATTCTCCCTCAGAAATTCTTGAAACAATCAGAGGTATGTTCAACTTCCTAATTCAATAACAACGAAAGTAGTAAAACGCTATGCAATGCAAGTCTCCTAGTTTGCCTCACGTTCCACTCATGCTTTTACAGGCTAAAGACAATGCATTTTCTGTCTCAGTTGCTGATGGGTTTGAGTGGAAAGCACCGAGAGACAGTAAACACGTACTAATGAATACACAGTGTTCATACAGAAACAATGACAGCAAACAAAGGTGAGCTTTAACTCCTGAAAAGGAAGACAGGAGTCCAGAAATGCACGAGGTGAATTTAGTCTCTTGTCTGCCCTGTATAGTGTTTCTGATATGACTGTATGGGCTGTCACTGTGTCTGTGTCTGGACCACATTACTGTGGTATTAATGTCTATTAATAGGCTAAGAGCTAACTAGTAGGTAATGTGTAATGTGCAGAGGAGAATATGACAAAACTAAGACACATCAAACTCCATTAATAATGACTGTCAGGTCTACTTTCTAACAACTGTGGGATATTGTTGTGATATTATGGTGAAACTTATTTCATAAGATGACAGAAGAAAGAGAAAGGAAATGTAATGATTATCATCCAGACTACAGACTTATCTAATTGTTGCTATTTTGACTGATACTGCAATTGCAATATGATCTGTGATATTAGCAGGAATTATAATTTTTCAATCATTAGTCTTATTTTTATTGAAGAACACATGAAAATGACTGTGATATGATGATCAAGACAGATCAAGACATCACAATATTTATTTTAAAACAGTGTAATGACACACATTTTGCTCTTCACAAATATTGAGCATCCTGGAGTAAGCCATATTGTGATTTGAATAAAGTTTCAATTTAATTGTTCAGCCCTAAAAGCAGGCAAATAAGAATAATCAACAACTCCTGTACTTTCATAAAGTTTATATGTATATTGTCTGCTGACTGTCCTCTTCCTGTTTACTCAAAGCATTTATCAGCCCTACCTTAGAATCACAGAAATATAACCAAATATATATATCTGAGTCTGACATATGCATCTACTTCTTCACCCCAGATAAGAATAGACAACTGACACAGGGCAGGAAGGAAGCCAAATAATGACACACAAATGATGTTATTGGTTAGGTGGTTATTAAAGAAACAGGAAGGAAGCATCTGCTAATGTTTTTTCATTATTATCTGATCAAAATGTGGTTGTGATATGTGACTTTTGGCTTTTACTAGAAAATCATGAAATCACAACAACCAAACACAAAAAACCAAAAAGACTAACTACTCTGATTCAGGGCTGGGCAATATATCAATGTTATATCTATATCGAGATGTGAAACTAGATATTGTATTAGATTAAACTGAAATTAGATGATCTGGATATTTTTCCCCAAAAAGATGACTCAAAATGATTAACAGATTATCAAAATAGTTGGTGATTAATTTAATAGTTGGCAATTAATCAATCTGCAGTTAAACAAGAGATATGCATAGAGATAGAGTAGAGTATAGTAAAGAGTATGTAAATAGAGTACTGAACCACAGTGATGTTTCTGGTTGGTTGGTGATTAAAAAGAAAGAGGAAGGAAGCATATGGTAATGTTTTTCATCTTTATCTGAACAAAATGTGGTTGTGAAATGTGACTTTTATTAGAAAAACAACAAAACTACTAGATTTTTAGCTGAGCAACACATCAATTTTAGATTGATAATGTCATATGAGTCTAGATATCATTTAGATTTTGTTATATCCTCATATGTCATCTTTTTCCTGGTTTGAAAGGTTGCCTTACAGTAAAGTGACACAGTTTTCTGAATTTACCTGACTGATCTAGCTTTTGTTATCAGAATTCTCATTGTGTTAAGCTAATATTTTCTCAATGCACCAACGGTCATATCTATAATTATCAACACATAAGTATGTTAAAAAAAAAATATTGTGATATTTGATTTTCGTCCATACTTCCCAGCCCTACTGTGATCTGGTGATTCAGATTAACCTGGAATAAAATAACATCCACCGAGGAGAACACTCTTTTCCTGAGAGCTGTTATAATGTGTGCTCTGGCCTTTTTGTTTGTTTTAATAAAGGCCTAGACGCATTGGGACCATAACTGAGAGGTTATACAGCAGCTGGCTGCCTGAGCTGAGCGTAGCATGACTTATCTGCTCTCCACACCAACACAAAACACTATTATCAAACCAGCAGGCTTCAACTGGCAAACAGTGCTTCTGTGACACAACTTGTGTGTCTAAAACAGTGGTATACTATATTACTGCGAACAGACTTTAAAACAGCTGTTTCAGCTGTTAGAAATGTGTCAGTGGCTTTGTTTAGTTCGAATAAAACCAAAATGTTAAATAAATAAACTACAAGATCCACAAGCAGCCCATTCTGCGTTGAGGAGACAGTTATGTGCAGTACATTGCTGTCACCCCTCTGCAGGACCGTGTAGTGGGACTGCGATTAAGTCGGCTTCTGAAAACCCCTTAACAGTAAAACGGAAGACACCAGTCGCTCAGAAAACATGACGGTGTCTTTCTTTTAGCTCGTCTAAAGTCAAGCTCCCCCCTTTCAACATGTGTCCTCGGGTGAATGTCACTCCTAGAGAGCTTGCTGCTAACGTCCCGTTAGTTATTAGCTGGCCTGCTGCTGTTAGCTTACTGTTACTACCATCTCCCGTCCTTACCTGTACTGTTGCTGTCAAACGGGTCCATGATGGGATATCTTTAAACGGCTCCTCGGGTCCAAAACAATCAAATCTCCTCGCGTTTACAGCAGCTCGACAGACAGAGGTGATGTTTTCTAGCTGGACACAACCCACCGCAGGCTACAACAGCAGCCTCTCCTCCTCACTGGACTAACGTTAGCTACGTAGTTGCTAGCTTGAAACTAGCCAACTTCTGACAATTGTAACTGACTGAAAGACATCCAGTTTTGCTAACGTTAGCTCACTTCCACAACTTTATCGCCCATTGCTGATTCGTAACGTTAGAATAAAACATGCATACGGCGTGATTGTGTAGAAAATCGATCCTCAAGGTAAGTATATACAAACAAATCTGGTCGGTAAACTAACTAACGCACGAAATGACACTTTGCTTCCTCCCCGACCAGTTGTTGACAACCTCCCATTGCATTACAATACTGACATCCTATTGGCTGTTCCTGCCGGGAGGCGGGGCCAGGGCACAAGACACATTTTTTATTACACTAGTGAGGACTTTATGCTGCCTCAGGGGTGACAACCTTCATTTTAAAACCACTATGTATCATTGTACAATACGACTACCCTCATATTTAAGACTTTATAAATGGTTTATAATTAGGCTATTCATTATGTCGTAAAGTCTTCATAAATCATTAATAAACGGTTAGAATAAAAGTTATGCACGGGACTTTCCCTTTCTTAGTCCCTCAAAAGGGGGCGGGGGTCGCAATATTAGAAAAGAGAGGGAATGAGCTTCTAAGGGTATGAAAACGTCTGCAATTGTGGATACTTTCTATATTTTTATTTCGAAAAAGTTAGAACACAGTCTTCATATATCAACATGAACTCACTATTCAGCAAGATCCAATTGCAAGTACAAGTACTGTTACATTATTAAAAAGAAAAAAAAAAGACTCAATTATAAGTAAAAGTATTGGTGTTAGAAAAAAAGGACTCCTTTCAAAAACTACTCAGAGTATTGGTTACTTTTTAACCGCTGATGTTTAATACATAATCAATAGCAGACATTCGATCAAAGAGATTTTTGTTTCTTTTTAGTCTAAATCACTCCCAAACTTGAAATTTTCGTTTTTCCTTAACCAGTAGTTGAAAATGCTGACAACTGATTATTTATGTATAATGTATAAGATACAAAACACTTTTTTGACTTTAGTTCCATTTCTAAACAAAAGATCAAATATTCATGAACACAGTTTTAATCGGTTAAATTCTTGAGGCAGATTAATTGATTAATGATTACATCATTACTCCAAACCTGTGCTGCTGCTGTGTTTAGTTTTTCATCTGTATATCCTGGTTTTCATTTGAAGTTTGCAATCAGATAACTTTACTGGCTACAAAAAAATACAGATGAAAGGTTTGGATATTAATTCATCTTGTTCTCAGAACTCAGTTATAATTTTGAAAGTAACTAAGCAGATACTATGGTTTAATGAATATAAAAGTATAGACTTGAAAATTTACTCATAACAGTAGAAGTAACCCCAAAAACCTCCACCCCTGCTACTAATTAATCTTATGATTTTCTAACATTCATAGGTAGCAAAGTGGAGCCTTATTGTAAAGCAATGATACTCAACTTATGAAATCTGGCCCACATCAGGGTGCCAGGTGGCTTGTCAACCATTTTCTTATTGAAAATAAATTGACACTGGGATTTTTGTTTGTTTGTTTGTTTGCTTATACATTAGTAAATGTTCAGTAATATCCCCTCGCTGTTACTTGGGAAGTTGCAAATTAGCTTAATATGCAATTCATTTCTGGCCTGGTTGGAGCAGTTTTTGTTTATGGTCTATGTTAATGAATCATTCCAGGCTTTGAGTGATTGCATCCCAGTTTGAATAAACATGTATAAATGAAAAATGTAACCAACGGTATTTGCAACTAAAATGCAGTTGCAGTAATTAAATGCAGTAAAATTTATGAATTATCCATCATATGTCATCTAGGCTTAGTGTCAATCCTGTACGGAATTAATTTAGTTTAGAGGTTAATTTAATAAGCCAGTCAATTGTCAACGTCGCCATTTATTGATGAGTTAGTTTGGGTGATCAGCACACTGATCCACACCTGGAATTCTGTCCTGAAGATACCAATCATCTGGTAATTTTGATGTGCCAAATTAAACTTTTTGGCTATTTATATATGCTTATGGTGATTAAATGTTAGTAACTTATTAACACATATGTGATGAAGCTGACAGGTATAAACACACAGATGGAGAAGACAAAGTGAGCTCAGTAAGCAATGACATTGAGGCTTAACAGCACTGATAAATGCAGGCAACAGGTCACTATTTATCTACCTATTTACCTAATTATCTATCTTTATCTGTTTACAGCCAAATTAATAACCTAATCATAAACCATTTGTAAAATGGTGCCAACCATTACAAAATAAAGTATAAATCAACACCTCCAATATTTTCCTCTTCTCTTTTAGTGTAAAGAAGTAAATGAACATTCTCAAAACTTTCACAATTGAATGAAAAGTGACTTATTTATTTACAAAGCAGATTATGAACAGCCTGAGATGTTTTAAGAAAACTGTACAGTTTCAACAATGTCTCACGTTTTCCACATTCAGTCAGTCTACTGCTACACTAAATGCAAATATTGTTCTTACTCAAATTAAATAGTGCCTTTAACTTAATTTATACCAGTCTTTTAATTTCACTTGTTTACACTAAGGCCTTTTACTTAGTTTCATGCCCCGCAGACCACAAACTATACTGGAAACCTCTTATAAACAATCAACAACAAGACAAACATTTTTAAATCTATTGCTAGATTACACAAAACAAAAGACATTCTAAATTCAAATTCAATACTCTTCTGTAATAGTTCCAGTATATTATCTGTTGTGTGGAGATTCGGTGAAAACACAAAACAGTCAGAAATCCACTGCTCATACTACATAAAAGAGTGATAAGGACTGTAAACTGACAATCATGACCCTATCAACATATTATTCATAAACTTACATGCTCTCAAATTTAGAAAACTGCATATTAAGTAAAAAAAAAAAAAAGTAGTAAGTGAGTAAGTATAAACTAACAGGTACTTGCATGACCACAAAAACAAATTCTTAATTGAAAAATGTTCAACATCTTTAAATAAGACTGAAATATTGCTTTCATGGAACTGTTTTCTGTCTGTGGATTCATCACTGTTCTGCAATTTCTAAACTTTTCTACAAGTCATTTTTTACACTTTGAAGTGTCATCCTGTGGGCCGGATTGGACCCTTTAGCAGGCTGATTCTCGCCCACAGGCCATATGTTTGACCGCCTTGCTTTAAACATTCCATGGAGGTCAACCCTAACCGTTAACCTCAACCCTTACCCTAACCTCAGCCTATTTAAAGTTCTTACCTTGTCCCTAAAACAAGGTCTGAAACCTCAAATAAACAGTTAAAATGACAAATATGATACACACACACTTTTCACTATACTTGTGAGAACATTTCATTGTTTGGCATTCATTGTTTGGAGGCCAAATCTAACCTGAGCTGTAAATGTTACACATCCAACCACAAAGCTCTTAGTTTAACACCAAATCTTAATCCTAAAATAAACTGTTAACGTAATGAATATCAAGTAAACACACACACACACACAAGTGCAGACGTACTTAACACGAGGATGAGTTTCAGTTAACACAACACACACACACACACACACAAAGGTGTCAGGAGGTACAATGAACACTTTTATTGTCTATTTAAGAATCCATTTACACAGCATTTGAGTGTCACATTGGAATGGATCTCTCTCTCTCTCTCTCACACACACACACACACACAGACAATACATTATTCACAGTACACACACGGCCTCACACACACACACACACACACACACACACACACACACACACACACACACACACACAACTACTGCTCAGCTGGCACCTCTACTAATTCCATTTTCTGCTTTGTCTAACAAATAAGTCCCCTGAAGATTTTACAAAAAACCCTTTTCTCATATACAAAACTGTCAACTCCTCAGTTATGTCACACATTACAATTTGCAAATAAAAATACATACAAAATTCAAAAATCTCGCAAATTTCCCCCCCTGTGGCATCTGCCAACCACAACCAGCACCTCTCTTTCTGCTGTCCTTCACTTCATTTGCTGGTTCAGCCAGTTTCTCAGAGGCTCCAGGTTCCTCTGAAACCAGCGGATATTTTTCTGCACGTTGTCCAGAGCAACCTGAGTAGCTCTCAGCTGATGCGCCTGTTCTTTGATCGACTCAAAGAACAACTGCACCTGAGGGTCAAACACACACGTCCATTTACGAAAAACCCACACAAACATTCAACTGAAAATTAGTCTAAATATGTAAATTCTCAGTTCAGAGTTCCTTTTTGCTCTGTGTTCCAGTAACAGTTGAACCAGCTAGAAACTCAGCAGAATCTCAGTCAACTTTCTCCTTTCCTGTTTCCTATACTTGCACAGGCCTCAACGTTAATGGTGAGAGATCTACTTTCCCAACATCAAATTTTACTTGTCCCTTTACAAATTGCTTTATTTATTAGCAGTTTTCAAGGACCAACGTAGACCAAAGTTAATCGTCATGTTTACTCAAGTTTTTCAAATCCCAAGGTGATGTCTTCAAATGTCTTGTCTAATTTTCAGTCTAATATGATACTATACTAAACAAAAATCTGGAAAATCTCCACATTTGAGAGACAGAAAACAAAATTTTCTGCCATTTTGCATGAAAAAATAACTTTAACAATTAATTGATTATCAAAATAGTTTCATAGTTTGACTCTTTTGCCACTTGCCTGTTTTTCTTTTTTCTTTTTCTTTTTTTGCATTTGCGTTTACCCTTAGTCCCTCACAAAAAATGCTTCTTCTATTTTTTTTTTCAGTTATAAAGTAGTGTGGTACTGACTCACTGACTCACTGGCTGACTGACCCGCAGCATTAACAAATGTCTGCTAACCTTGTTGCAAACATAATTGACCCTTCCTAAGTCCCAGCCTTCTTGGAACCTCGGCCAGCTTTCTCCTGTCCTGTTTCCTGTACTTAGAGTTGCTAGTGCTAGACTTATCTATGTTGAAAAGAAAACCAGTAATGAAGATTGTTAAAAGATGTTGCTGAGGACCTGTAAATGTGATAGCACACATTTGTGAAAGGGTTTTGTAGATGTGTCACACTATTTTACGACTGACAACAATTTGAAGGAGCATTTTTGAAGTGGAGAAATACAAGTGCAAAAATGGTTATGTTTTTCAGACATAAACATTTTAAAAGCCTTTTTTAAGACCACGGTATATTGATATTATCAGTAATTATCACTATCAGTAATATTACTGATATTGCAAATACTAGCCAATACCAATAGCATGTTGAAATGTTTGGGGCATCTCTAAGTTGCATTCAAAATAGAAGGGTGCACCTACATCAGTGAGTTCCTCTGGAGATGAAAACTGGCCCGTGGTACCAATGATGATGTTTCTGATACAAAATGAGCCCAGCTGGAACCTGAAGAGCAGTAAGACAACAGGGAGGACAGTCAACACAGGACAGTTTAATGTCTGCTCCTACAGATGCACACACTGGTGTTTAACGCTTTCATAGTTGTGTAATCAACTACCCATTGAGCTGCTTGTGGTACAATCAGGTCATTCTAAAATCAAAAACCTGTTCGACTTGTTATTGACTGGCATGGAAGCGACTAAAAGGTAGATTTTCCTGTTTAGGTAGGTTTTCCTGAGTGTCTCCATTATGTACTAACTTTTCAACCAGTGTGTCCCAGTTCTTCTTGACAAAGTTCCAGGCAAGCTGATGTCCCTGCACATTCCTCGCCACCATCAGGATGAGAGAGGACAGGTCCTGGGAACGAATCACCTTTCCTTCCAGACCCAACTCCAGCAGTCTGTAACACAAACATATACAATATAACACGGATCTATTAACACCACACAGTCACTTAAAGAGCCTCCACCAGCAGCTGTTCAGCACATCTGTAATACTGACACAGAATAAATATTGGATATCGTACCTCCATTCTATCTTTTCTGTTACTGTCAGGTTAGGCATTAGGTCTCCCTCCATTTTCCTAACTTTCCTGCTGTACTTCCCAAAAAAAACCTGGAACAATCTCACAACTTTACCACCCTGAATGAGAGCATCCATTTCCCACATCTATTCATTATTATGTTGCTGAATACGCACTTTGTAAAAAAAAGAAAATAAAAACTGTTTAGGCACAAGAAATGGAGGTTGAAGTCACTGAGGAATGGTGGGATGCTTATCTTGAGTATTCAGGTCATGATTTTTGGAAAGAGGCACTGGTTTTGATTTTTTTTTTTTTTTCTTTTTTGGTGTTTTGAGCACCACAACCTTGTGCCATTTACTCCATTTATATTGGCAAAAAGGCAATTACTCTACTATTTCTTTTTCTCTTTTCTTATCTGTTATTACAGGTTGTGGGAGGGACTTTCATTGTTTGTAATACCCTGTCACTGCTGCACAGTTTGAACTCTAATATAATACTCCATGTTTGCCACTTGGTGGCAGCATTAACTGCATGAAAAGATGTACCTGTGTAGTTTGTCTGCGTCTCTGCTGCAGGTCAGGGCGAATAGGATTTTGTTTTTTTGTGCCCCAGAGAGTGAGATGTTGTATGTGTGTAAGAGTGAAGCCCAGCCCTGGTCGTCCTGAGCTCCAACTGCATACACCGTCTCTGCTACATCAGTGGGCAAGCTGGAGTAAACACAAGCGGAGACATGATGAAATATTAAATTATACACTCCAGCCTAACATGGGGAATAGCTGCTGATTATCTGACTCGTATCAGCTGTTGTTGACTGATAATAATGTATGTCCAAATATCATTTAGACATACTTGAGTGTGCCGTTGGACTGAAGCCAGTCTCTGAAGCTCTGGCGTGCTCGCTCCACACAGGGAGGATCATCCAGGTGGCAGGCCAATGACAAGACCTCTGACCTCAGCCGTCGCTCTGACACAGTGCCCTCGTCGCTCCATGTCTGCTGGTCGATGACGTCACGGAAAAATTTCAGGATGTACTTCTGCACCAAAGCACACGGAGAAACAGAAAAAGAGTCAGAATAAGAATGGGTTCCATTTATTCAGTGCATAACAACAAACATATAGAAAATATGAATGAAGATTAAGGCGAGTACTGCAAGTCAAAACAACATAGAAATAGAAACCAGAGAAATGACAATAACATATGAAAAACAAAAATATAATATAAAAACAGTAGAAAGAATATGTACAATATGACTGTTAAATAAATAAATATTTTATGTAGCTGTATTATTTATTTATTTATTTACTTCTTTTTAATTATTTTTATGGGAGTTATATCATAATGTCTACATGTTATCATGAGTAATTTGTTTATATCAAATAAATATAAGCTGTGCAGAGAAACAGATTCTCACATGAACTAAAGCTGCAATTTATATTGACATTGTAAAATAAATGCCAGATTAAATGCGTCCTCTTGTCTCCTCACCCCCAGCTTGTTTGTTAGATCAATCTCATTCCTTTTCTCAATAAGCTGGTAAAAGGCCTCCAGATAGCCCAGTCCTTGGAGGAGCGGCACTGTGTGCGTCTCTGATCGCAGGTAACCAATCAGGTCTAGGGCTTTGTTGAGTGGCAGATGACCTGCCCTTTAGAGACAGACAAGAATATTTGAAAGGTTAGCTGCTATTTCAGGTACACATACAGAAAACAAACCTAGAAAACACGGACACACAAACACATGAAGACATATGTGCTTACGTGACCAGCTGAAATGAGTTGTGTATCAGGTGAGTCCTATCTTTGTAGCTTAGAGCAGTGTGGTTTTCCATAAGTAGTTTGGTCATGTCGTCCCAGCCACTGTCCTCATAATGAACCACATAGTAACCCGTCATGTCACTGTTTACTTTCACCCAGCTGACGTCCTCCCCTATATGTATACTGTCTAAAAAAGCAAAAGAGAGTATAGAAAACAATTAATAAAAAATTAAGATATGTGTGAACTATATTTTGTATCTCTTCCCTGTTACCTGTTTGTGTTGTCAGCAGGTGTCTGTGGACGGTGCTGGAGGCGTCTGTCTTGTATGTCAGAGGGATATGCCACAGGAAACTAGACAAAAAAAGAAAGTATTATTTTAAAAGTCTTGATAATGTTAAGTGAGTAGCTGGAACCAGTGAGGTTTTTTAAATCTAGAAACTGTTTTACACTTAGTGTCTGAAAGAAACTTGACTAATAACCTATATTACCATTTTTTGACTATGCTTATGTTGTTTATCAAAATGCATCCAAAACTGCGCTTCTACCCTGTTAATACAGTATTCAATCATCTCTGTATATTTATCCTTGGATGTTTCTTTAGTATTCGTCTACTGCTGCATATTTCTGCCATGCCAGAAAAAGAAAAACGGGTTAGGGTTAGGGTCACATTATAACATGAAAAGCTTATTGTTATAACAAGATATTTTTTATGTTATTACAGGACATTTTTCACATCACATTGTAAGAATATATTTTTCTTGTTAGAATAATGTACTACTTATCTTGTTATAATGTTACATTTCATGTTGTTATATCATAACTTTTTGCTGTAAAACAAACATAAATAATGAAATATATAAAATGTTTTGTAAAAATATAAGCTAGCACGTTATAACATAATTTTTCACTTTATAACAAGATAGTGTATTGTAATAAAATGCAAAGTATGTTTTAATAAGTTTGTATGTTGTAATGATGTGGAAAAATCTTGTTATAATGAGAAAATCTGATGTTCTAATGTGAAAATATATATTTTTTTTAAATTTAGAACGTAAAACTTGTTATAATATGAACAACATCCTGTTATAACCACACACTTATCACGTTATAATGTGATACCAATCCATTTTCTTACTCTGGCAGCAGCAATACTCTGTCATACTCTGTTCTGTTCTCTGGGGACACCTATTGGTTGTGGACAGCAATGCACTCTTTCTGATGTTAATGTGTGGATTATAATACTTGTAGTGTGTGTGTGTTGAATTGTTGATTGTTTTGTCTTCCCTGTTTAATGTTCTTGTGGGCTGTGTATTAGGACCCCCTCGAAAAAGAAATGTTTCATCTTAAGCTGGTTTGTCCTTATGAATAAACTTGTATATATATTTACATGTGAGAGTAAAAACGTAGAGTAGGGGAGCAGCGTATCGTGTGAATATAATAGTAAACTAAATAGTAAAAAAAATAACTGAACAAGTGCAGATGCGTGCTAACCCCTGTTGCAGTGTGGACCAGAGGGGGTCAGAGGGCATCACCGTCCTCAGGAACCTGTCCTGTCTGAGCAGCAGATGAGGCCCCTTCCTGGTTACAGTTACCAGAGGAATCCCTTTCTGCAGCGTCCACGTGTTCATCATGGCTGTCAGGTTCAGGTGTTCCCCTGCAAACAGGTACTGTAGGACACACACACACACACTTACACACACCGTCTCACAAAGTCAGAAGATCATTTTTAAGAGAAAACTTATGAAGAGAGGTCATAGAGTTGATGTCTAAATGTTTACTCACTGCATTCTTGGCAGCCTGGCGGCTGCTGTAACAGTGTTTTCCTGAGATGAAGTCCTCCTCTGAGCATGTCTGAAAAACAACATAAACTTCAAATAAAACGTTTACTTTTTTACAACATAAATTTCTATTAAAAGATCAAAATGTTTCTTGGAAATCACATGTGCCTTTCATGGCCATGCTACACCATGGTGTTTTACAATCTGAATGTGATCTTTCTACCTTCATAATAGCTGTTTGCTCCAATTCAATTCTGTCCAGTAAGATAATTAAATTCATATTGGTAATCCATCACAATGGACACCACGGCAAGCCAGCATATTTTTTTAAAATCACTTACGATTGCATAACATAACTTTGAAAACAGACACAGTGTTCACTTTGATTATTTTGACCTTCTTTAGACAATTCTCAAGTCTCAGAAAATTGACTTATGCACCATAATGAAATGAATGGGAAATGATGGCTGTCTCAGAGGAGAGAAATCACCACAGTAGAAATATAACAGACTTACAATATATGGTATAAGATAAAACTTTTTAAAGATCTTTAAAGAACATCCAGACAAAAATGAAATATGATCTCTGGCTGCAAAGTCAAATACAGCTCTGTCACGCTGCCCGTTAACTTTTTGATTTACACAAAGTACAACAAGGTGACAGCGTTCAAAGATAATGTAATTTGTATTTATACATTTGCTAAACTGTCCCACAGGTCCTGGTTGTGTGCATTTCTGTAGCTGTATTTGCGGAGGTATCGAACAATCCCGCTCTGGAACACGTCATCTGTCAGAAAGTGTCGCAGCATGTGCAGGACACACGCCCCCTGGTGGAAGAGACAGAAAATGTTTATTTAATCAACAGGCCACAACAGGTTATGATGTTGGTTGTTGTCAAAGCAGTTTGAATATCATTAGTCATAAATGTGAAAAGGAATAGCAATATAGAGAATAATGGTTATATAGTGACAAGGTTGTCTTTAGATGCTGTTTGCCAACAATTTCAAACATGACCAGGCAAATCACTTCTGAGTAGCTAAATAGATAGACTATCTCGCCTTTTCAAATAGATTTTACGATAATAACCAATAATAAACAGATAACAAACTCACTTGCAGAGTTGCACTATCAGATTAAGATTAATTTTAAATCTAAGATTAGTTCTAATCATAGTTTACCAAAATGAGGTTTAAAGTGAGTAAATCCAGATGAAAAATTTAGCAGGGCTTTGTTGCACAATTAAGTCGGGTGAAAACTGTCAACTTTTGGTTGCTAACAAACCTTACATTGTTTGCTGGCTAGCTAAAAAGTTAGCAAAACATTAGATTGTTTCCTGGCCAAAAAGTTAATTAGCCTTGTTAGTCTACTCATGATGGCTCAGCAGACAAGCTCTAATTTCTCCTCCTTTGTAAAAAACTTGTTGGCCAAATTAATGGAGCATATGGAAAAATAACTGAAGATCAAAAATGGACAAGAGCACATAAAACTCAACAGGACTGAGTCTGTCCCTTAACTTTCTTGGAGAAAGTTTACTATTTTACTGTTAAGACTGGATCACATTTTACACTGGTGATTTAAATTTGGTGCAACAGATTTAAATTTATTCTAGGATTAGAATAAAAAAAGACTAAACCGAGCTTTAAAGAGAGTTTTGTGACCCTCTTTGTGACCGAAAGCAGCACAACACATGTATGAGACTGACAGCATACTTTGTCATAGGAGACTGTGTCAAACATCTGTTTGATCTGGGTGGGGTTCTCTGCTGGGCTGGATATCGGCCGAGAGGAATTCAACGAATCGTGACCAACTGCTGCAAAACAGGTGTGCAGCAGATATTCTTCCTGCAAGAATGGGCACAGAACAGGATCAGCAGTGCTCTCTCCTGTCTTAGTATTAATCTACCACTATTAATCAGTTGAATTCTCCAAATAAACAAAGCACATACCACTTTGAGGTTGGGGTAAGTGGCCTCAACTGAGATGTACTCCATGTATCTGGCAAATCCTTCATTCAGCCAGATATCATTCCACCACTCCATGGTGACCAAGTTACCAAACCACTGCAGAAAAATGTAATAAGTGATTTGTGAGCTAAACAAACACTTAATCCTCAAAAAACGAAAAGGTCCGGAGGTCACAGAAATTCAAACAAGTGCAATGAAGGTGCTCTTTGGTAAGGAAATGAAAAGTAATCCTCCATGTCTTTTGAGTGGGGACACAGCTTCACACTCTCACCTGATGGGCGAGCTCGTGGCCAATCACCATAGTGACCCAGAGTTGATCAGAAATGGAGGATGTGAGGGGATCAAAGAGAAGGCTGGTCTCTCTGTAGGTGGTCAGACCCCAGTTCTCCATCGCACCAGACTGGAAGTCTGGAATGGCTATCAGGTCTGAGAGAGAAAAACAGAGGTCAGGGGACAGAAAGTGACGGGGGAGGGGGGAAAATGATAGACCATATAGCTGCATTTCCACCCAGAGTACCCAGAACTACTCAAATCCCAGGAACTACTTCTCAAGGAGCTAAAAGGTTTCTTCAGCCATTTGCTGTGGGAATGAAAGCCTGGACTTTGTCAGTGGCTCATCTGTCTGCACAATCTTAAAAATAGGGGTTCCAAAACGGTTCTTCTTGAACCCTTTTTTGAAGAAGGGGTAAGACCAGGTTGCTTTGTAAGACTTTGGGCTCCATTATGAACCTTTTCCATCCAAATAAAAATTTCTGGAAGTAAGATTTCTTGAAGAATTGTTAAAAGTATGGGCATTAAAAAAAACTTCTCTAAATTAAAGCCATGGTAACATAGATTGTTGAAATCTGTCTAATCTGTAGAATACAATATGGTTCTGCGTAGAACCCTATAAATGAAACCCTTAAATATATTTTTAAATCCTCCTGGGTAGGTTCTACATGAAAACCTTGGAATATAAAAGGGTTCTTGGTTGAGCCCTTGGGTGGGGTTTACATGATACCCTTGGAATTCAAAAGGGTTCTCTGCAGAACCCTTTGAATAAAAAAGGGTTCTTTTTAGAATTCCCTGGGTGGTAATAGGGGGTTCTGGGTAGAACCTTTCACAGATAGTTCTAGGTATAACTCTTTATTTTGAGTTCTTGGTAGAACCTTTATAAAAGGTTATATCAGGAGCAAAAAGGGTTCTCCTATTGGGAAAAGCTGAAGAACTCTTTATGGTTCTTTACGGTAAATAAACTGGTTTACAGCTGCAGATTTTAAAAAATGATGGCTGAAATTAAATGCAGCCAGTACACAACCAATTGGAAATGTTCAAGGCAGCAAAACCCCTCTCCCAAAGTTCATGTACTTTTGGAAAAATCTACCCACCAAACAGGGATATTCTGGAGTGGGGGCTTAATTCAGAAGTGCATCAACCAAAGGTTCCTAGTCCCTGAGGAAAGTTCCCACTGTGGAAACGCTATTTTTTGGAAACGCTTTGCATGAGCAAAGGGTACCTTGCTTGGGTAGAGGATAATGGATGTTGAAATAATCCTCATAGAAATCCAGCATTTTGACAGCAACCTCCAGAGCATAGCGTGTCTGCAGCCACTTCTCTGGGGCAGCATAGATGGACACCTACAGATACACAGCAGTGATGAAAAACAAATAAAATGTGTCACTGAGGAAGTAATACTGCTGGCAAGATATTAAAAAAGTAAAATATTGTCAGGAAGATCACACCTGCACCCCAGAGGATGTTGTTGCAGTGACAGATTTGAAGTCACAGACGACAAACGCTACGAGGTATGTGCTCATCTTTACACTGGCATCAAACTGGTCCTCAAGGAGGCCGTCTTTTACTTCAACAGTGTTGGCCTGAAACACATGAACAATTCATTGAAGTCATTTTTCACAAACATTCAAACATGCATGAAAACTAACATTAAGGCAACACTCACCACAGGCATGTTAGACAGCGAAATGTACTCTGGACTCCTCCTGATACGTATGGAGAAGTTGGCTTTGAAACTCGGCTCATCAAAACAAGGGAACGCCATCCGAGCACTCGTGGGCTCAAAATGAGTCGAAGCTAAGGTCCTGAAAAGAGACACTTACAGTTAGTACTTGCTGGTAGCTGTACCCTCCCTGTATGTATAGAATATTTTACCAAACTTGCTGGGAAACAGTCTATTCTGTCCTACCTGGTCTCTCCTGCGCTGGTTCTGTATGTGCTCTTATAGAAGCCATAGAAGCCTTCTGCAAGTTCAGCACCAAACTCAATATACAGAAAGTACTTTTGCCCACTGCTGAGCACCCTGGGGGAGAAAATACCAATCTGCTCGTGGAGAGGGTTATGAAGAACCGGAAGAACCTATGAAGAGAAAAGCAGTATGTATTAAATCATCGCTTAACTTTAAATAATATTGCACCAAAACCGCACTCAAATGTATTTATTTACTTATTTTCAATTTGTGTAAGCAGGTATCTACTGGTTTCATCAATAAACTTGGACTTACTAAACAGATTAGTCTTTAATTGTGCTACAGACCTCTGCTTAATTTTAAATCTGGTTTTGCTTATTTTAAACCTAGTTTTTTCTAGACTCTAGAAGCTGAAAATATGGATATTTGTATTTACACTTACTTGGTCAGACAGAAGAGCGAGGTTCTGGTCCAATATGGTGGCCTTAGAGATGTGCAGACCCTTGCTGTGTAATACAACCCAGTTGGTATTGTTCTGGACATCAATCTGGATCTGCACCGAGCCAGTGAAACTGAGACTGGTGAGGTTGGGGTGTATGAGGAGGTGGTAGTGAAGAGGAATGATGTACCTACGATAAAGAAAGATTTGCTGCTTTTTAAATCAGAGACTCAAAAACTGAGGTCCACCAATTTTCTTGTCAATCTCCGGTTTGTGGGTGTTAATAAAAGGGTACCTTGGCAGGCGAAGACGGCTCCAAGGGAAGGACAGATTATCAGAGACTACAGGAGGCTGCTCTCCTGCAGGGTGAGGAGGGCCTGGTGCCTGTTGTGAACTGTGGGTGGGCTGAGACCCAGTCAGAGACACGTGTAATAGAGACAGCACTAACAGCCTCACCAAGACCATCATAGAGGAAATGTCCTTCAACCACTGATTTAAAAAGAAAAAAAAAAGCTAACAGTGTGACAGGCTGACAGCTCGTATTGATCTTGGTCACATCCCAAACATGAGGAGTGATGAAGGACCACTTGATGTGAGTGCTGAACGCCTGCTGGGGTGATTTGTCCAGATGTCACACTGTCAGAGGACGGTTGAATCAGAAATGTCTCAGGACCTTCTTTCTTAAATCTGAAAAACAGTAGAGCAGGATTAAGAACTCATCACAGTCTCTCACTGAAATATAATTTATTCTACTGTTCTTCAAACATCTTTCCTGCATCCTCTAGCTGCATTTAAAGGGACACTTCAACCTAAAATACATATTTTTCCTCTTACTTGTATAGTGCTATTTAGCCATCTATATAGTTTTGGTGTGAGTTGTCAAGTTTTGGAGACATTTCCCCCAGAGATGTCTACCCTCCCTCAGATAAGGATTGATTCAAATGTGTGTACACACCACCTGAACTGAATGTGTGTGTTGTGACAGTGTGCAAACAGCATATCGGGACTTTAGAAGACTTGGATTATACCAGATAAGCAGTATGGAGGCAATTTATGATTTTATTTCAGTTGTTTTTTACGTTTGAAAACTGGTCACTATTCACTTACATTGTTTAGGACAGTGTTCCCCAACCCTGGTCCTCAGGGCCCACTGTCTTGCATGTTTTAGATGTTTCCCTGCTCCAACACACCTGATTGAAATGATCAGGTTGTTGTCAGGCTTCTGCAGAGGCTTGATGACGAGCTGATCATGTGAATCAGGTGTGTTGGAGCAGGGAAACATCTAAAACATGCAGGACAGTGGGCCCTGAGGATCAGGGTTGGGGAACACTGGTTTAGGAGATTCACTGTTTTCATGTGAAACTCCAGCAGTGTTTTGTGGACTAATACTAAAATAAACCCAGCACTCAGTTTGTATGAAGGCGAGTAGATAATGACTTAATTTTTATTTTTGGGTGAACTATCCCTTTAAATAGATAACTCTTTAGCTGCTTTTTACACTCCTCACCCTGAGTGTGACATCAGATTCAAGAGAGGGTAGACATCTCTCTATATCTTCAAAACTCTACAACTCACACCAAAACAACCTAGATGGATAAAAAAGCACAACAAGGAAGAAGAAGGATATGTATATTTCATGTTGCGGTGAACTGTCCCTTTAAAGTCGTGGTTTTGCTATCTGTGTTTTATTTCACCTGTTTCTACCAATAAGGTAAGACTGATGTTGGGCCTTGCACAGTAGCGGTGCATCTCACGTGTTCATTCAGTCAGACTTTTCTTGTTGTGTTCAAGTTTTAGGCCCCAACCAGCCACAACAAGTCCCAGCCTGAAGGAGACTCAAACATGTGACAAGCGGACCACATGATTTTCCAATGTGGACAAAGCAAGATGAGGACACAGAGCTATAACTGTGAGGTGACAACAGCTGCCGGAGGGAGCATAGCTGCAGTTCAAACCAGGCTGCACAGGCAGGAACTGTGCTGCAATGTTACTTAAAACAACCCACATCAACGGTTGTGAATAAAGCTGGAAAGTAAAGTCATGTTTGTCTTATATTTGATTTACAGGTTGTGTTTTAAGAGAAATCAGTCAGCTACAAATGAGAAAAAGTTTGTACCTTGATCATTTTAGCGTCATCCTTCCTTCATGTGCCTGCTGTTGAGTTTCACTTTCTTTTACTGTGAGTTCCCGCCCACTGCTGTGTGTGTGTGTGTGTGTGTGTGTGTGTGTGTGTGTGTGTGTGTGTGTGCGTGTGTGTGAGAGAGAGAGAGAGAGAGAGAGAGAGAGAGAAACTTCTTAATTTCAATAAATAATGTCCTGTGTAATGTCTTTTTCAGCTAGTGTTGGAACAATCTACACTTCACACTGTCACGCTGAAACACAGCTGCCCACACTACAGTTTTTCTCTTTAGTGTGTGTGTGTGAGTGTGTGTGTGTGCAGGTGTATCCTAATGTTCCGGGTGTGTCGATATTATCAGTTTCTCACCTCAGATCTAACAGCCGTAGGCAGGTGTGTGTGTCTCCAGTTGTTTGAATGTCTCTTCGCTGACTCTCTATACTGTCCACATTACTGTCCCCCTGTCCTCTGTCCTCATGTGTGTCCCTCTTTATGAAAGCAGATAAAGCCTCGTTTGTGTGTGAGCCCACACTGTTCGCCTCTTTCTGTCCCTCTGTGGGTGTGTGTGTGTGTGTGTGTGTGTGTGTGTGTGTGTGTGTGTGTGTGTGTGTGTGTGTGTGTGAGGGGGGGGGTTGTTCGTGTGTGTTGGGGTAGCAGGTTGGGGGGGGGGGTTCATTGTTAGTAGAAGGTCACAACAATGAGACATGTCAGTCCCCCATAATGCAATGCTCCTGAGCCAAAGCCAAACAGCATGCCCCCATTTCACACACTCACTTATACACAAGGTGCACAAACACACACACACCCACACACACAAACAAGGCAGTAATCACTGGAGCTGCTCTAACTATAGCAGACATGACTGAGCCATCCAGAGGTCTATTTTACCTTCCTATCATCTATTTATGGACAGGTAAGAGCTTTTCATCTCGAATGCAGGGTTATGGTGCATATTTTGAATCAACAGGCAGGGTGAAAAAACAAAAAATACAATGCTGTTGAAAGTCACTTCAGGTTACAATATTACTGATATAACCCAAAAACACAAATTTGCCTCAGAGAGCTTTGAAATGTGTACAACACACAACATACTTAATCTTTAGGGTTTTTTTATACTATCAGTGGTGGCCACAGAAAAGTATTGACTCCTTCTACTGGAGTTACTACATCAAAATCACAAAGAAAAATTGCAGCATAAAACTAATAATTAACATATTTGGAGTTCTATCTGGAAATAATGTTAAATACATGAAGGATTCACTTATTATGGCAGCCTAATACCATTTATAGTTATGGTATAACAATTTAAGTTATCACATTATAACATGAAACTTTTCATGTCATAAAAAATAAGTTTGTATGTTGTAATCAGAGAAGGGATGTAATTAAATACAACTACTTTATTACTGTATTTAAATAAAGTTTTCAGGTATCTGTACTTTTGTTATTTTTCTGACAGCTTTACTTTTACTCCCTACATTTTAACATGAATATCTGGACTCTCTACTCCTTGCAATTTCAAAAAAGGCTTATTACTTTAGTTTTAATGCATTTGCAGGGATTTACTGATTACTTTTATTTGGCATCATTGGGCACAGACTTCCCAACATCAAGACAGAAAAGAGGAATCCTTTGTGTATCCATCAGTGCATATCACACACGACAGATGTCAGATGACGAGAACGTCTTTTGATTGATTTGAGAACCAAGATAAGATTGGGGATAAAATCAATAAAAAAAAATTGGTCACAAAAAACAAACAAACAAACAAAAAGCTGTGCCTGCTGCAGCCTTTGGGGCTTTTTATCATGATATTTCAAATTGTAGGTCTATTCAATAGTGAATTATGATTTTCAAAGTAAGAGTAAAATTAAAGGCTAATTACAGTCATTTGAATAGTTTGTTACTTCCTCTCTTGGTAATTATTGAACTAACTGTCTCATCTCTACAACTACTCCACATTTTTTGCACCTCATTGCATTGATATGTTTGCATATCTTTCGGCTGAATAACTGCAGAGCAAGCTCTATCCCCATCTTAAATTCAGATCTTCTCTTTTTGTTAAAATGTAATCCTCCATCATCTTTCAGGAGGGGTGGAGGGTGATGTGCTGGCGTCTCTGGCCCCTCCGGTCCACCTGTCAGGGGAGCGGCTGGGCTGGACCCTGCTGGTCTGTATGGTGAGTGACTTCAGGAGAGGACGCCTGGAGGTCAGCTGGAGGTCACCATCAGAGGGCTTCATGCCCAGCTCACCACACAGCCTTGCTATAAACAAGAAGCATCGTGGTCACAGCGCTGTGGCCATCATCACCGTGGTGACCAGAGACTGGCCTTCCTACAGCTGCTCTGTGAGTCACAGACGACACGGTAAAGTCATCAGGAGACGCCACACCACCTCATCAGGTAGAACTGGAGCTGGTTTCTGTCATTTCTAGTCACAAACAGAGGAAAGATACCTTTTATTTTACATTTTTGGTGCATTTTTATCATTTCAGCTCATCAAGATGAGATCTGTGATGAATATGAGGAGACAGGAGGTAAATTTTAATTATTTCCATATAGGTAAATAAAATAATCAGTGTGATCAACAGCTGTTGTTTCTCATGTTGGTCTGATTTGATCTCCAGATGTTGATGTGTGGACAAACACAGTGGTCGTCATGGTAATGAGGCTGCTTCTCATGAAGATCATTGTCTTTGACGTTCTGATGACCATTTACGCTGTTATTAAGTGGTAAGAGGATGAATCTGTGTTTTATTTGGAATAAAGTGAGAAAACAACCAGGTTTTCACCCACCTTCATGCAGCAGTGAAATGTAATGAAGTACTTAAGTATAAATTTGAGTTACTTGAACTTACTCCACTATATTTCAGAGGGAACTATTGCACTTTTTATTCCACTACATGTATTTGACAGGTTTAGTTACTATAGTAACTTAGCAAATTAAGATTTGTGCACAGAAACTGTATGAAATGCACAAGTCCAGCTGATATGATTACACAGAAAATGAATTGTCTGTTTCCATAATTTTTCACGCATGAGGTGAATATGTGTTTTATCTTACATGAGACATACAGCAGTTGTGTCACAAATCTTCATGTATTTGATGTTTCAGATGTTTGAAAATGGAGGGCTTCTGATGCACCGTGTGACCTTGAAAAGAAAACTAAGCCACAGAAGGGAACTCTTTCTTGCCTGAATTCTGCACAATAGGGATTTTTTGTCCTTTTGAAGAAGCTGAGCACAGTCTGCCCTTGTGGTTGGCTTTATGAGGATGGTTTTACAGTGAGGATTGGATTAAAATCTCATGGATCAAATGGGAAATTATCCACTGTTGGGATCATGGGAGCAGCAGTTCTCTTGTCGCGCCTTTTTCGGCCTCCTTCTCATTGACATCCAGGTGCTGCCGACTGTTGAAACCAGTTTGTGAGGCCAAACCTGGTATCTGATGGAAGCATAACCTCAGACAGATGGGTTAGTGCACGTACTGTTATATAAGTGTTTGTGAGAGGATTTTTCTTACGCGTTTTGAATTATGAATTGCTTGAATTGCTGAAAAAATAGGGAAAACCACGGGTGGAAGTAACTAATGGCAAGTACTCAAGTTATTGTAATTGAGTAGTTTTTTGAGTACTTGTACATTTATGAGTATATTTTCACGTCTGTACTTTTACTCATACTTTAGCATGCTTTACACTATGTAATCTATTTAGATACTTTTAAAATCATATTTGAGAACTGACTGCAATTTTAATTCATATCCAAACATTTCACCTGCATTTTTTAGCCATTAATGCTGGCTGATCACAAACCAGCCAATGAAAATATATGGATGAAAAAAACAAAAGCAAAGTGCTGCAGCAGGTACAGTTTTGTAGTGTTGACAGTGACAAACTCAGTCAAAAAGGCAAGAACAAATTTATAAACTATAAAAGTGCACAGAGCAATGATGTCAATAACAGTGCCGGACCTTGTGTTCTTTTCAGTATCTGTGGCAAAATAAAAAGAATAAAAATACAAAAAATAAAAAATGATTTAACACTGAGTTAGTTCAGTGAGACCTGCATACCATAGCATTTGCATGGGGTGCCCCTGTGATTGGTGGAACTTGCAGGAAACTACAATGATTGGTTAAATTTGCAGAAAAGTTGCACAAAAGTTGGACAAAAAAAATGCAAGGTCATTCAGAATTCAGGGAGACTGGTTGAATTTGTGTGAATCATCAACAAGATGCAACTTCCTGGAAGGACTGATTAAAGATCAGCGGTCAACACCTGTACTTTTACTTGTAACTGAGTAATATTATAGTAATGCTACAGTACTTACACTTGAGTACAGCTACTCTTTCCACCACTGGGGAAAACTTATAGCTGCTACAAGGGACTTTCCTATTTTGTTGTTTTTAGAAGCAACAATTGTAGTTTTTCCACTGTCATAACCACAAAATATAACATAAAAAATAAAATTATGTAAAGAAAAATCTCGCCTTGCTTCTTTGTAACTAGCTAACATGCTACTCACTGTAACTGTTGCCTGGGAAAATGTAAACACAGGCTCTTCCGGTCTGCATATCCTCTGATGTCACATTAATTAGCCAGTCTTCTTTCTGACGGTCTTGTTTGCTCTTGTGGGTCATATAGAACCGTCATTCCCAAAGACTGGGTCGTGACCCACAGGTGGGTCACAGGAGATTTTATCTGGGTCCCCTAAAAGAATATAAGGTTATGGAAGAAATTCTGCAAAATTTAAGATTTATATCCACAGTACATGTTGTATAAGGCATTTAAAATATGTATATTGTTATACTGATGAAAAGGAAAAGGGACAAAACAGGAGCCTTTATTTTGTCTCATTTATGAAGTATGCTAAAATGTTCTGTTCTGTAAAATTGAAAAATCTTAAGGCAACTTTCTTCAATACATTTTTTGAGTTTTAGCCCAACTCAAACTGGTGTTATCTAAAGTGTTACCAACTAATAATGTTTTGTTGAGATAATTTGCTTTTCCTCTTTAGATAAACCTTTAGGTTTATTTTCTTGATGAGAGAAAATAAAAAAGATTGAGCTGGCCTGTTAACTCAACTTAAATGCATTATTTTTTTATTTATAAAGTATTCAATGTGTATATGCATGATGATGATTTATTAATAAGGCCTGTTGTGAACTGGGTGACAATGGTTTGTCATTTTTAAGAAGCGGGTGCACAAAAAAAAAATGTTTATGAAGCACTGATATAGAGGTATCAATATTAGGTGGAGACTGTTTCATAGCCAGTTAAAAACTCATTGAAATATGTTTAGCTCAAAATTGTTGGAAATTTGTAAAGAAACATCTTTAGAATCTTGTTTTCTTTTTTATATTCCTGTAAATATGACATTAATAAACAGGTAATAAGCTTGGATCATTTTGACTTTATTGTTTTTTAAATAAAACACTTGCACACAGTTTTTTTTCTCATGTTTTTTTTTTCTTTTTTGAGCGCCTTGAGTAACACACTGACATAGCAACAGAGCACCACTAGGTGGCAGTACAATCACATCTGACTTTTTTTAAATTATTATCCAACAGCAAGAATATGGAGCTTAACTTCCTCTACAGGACACTACGTTCATAAATAAGTTAAGTATTTCAACATTAACCAGTCACTCTTCACCAAACTGACACTCACACATGATGGGAGAGATCACAATGCCAAAAAAACTGAAAAACTGATATTAATCTTAAATATGGCCAACCAAATGGGGCTAAATTATACAGAATTTTAAAAAGGCTCATAGTCTGAAGGGTTGGCATTTCAGAATTCGAATGGCATACATTTCCCACAATGCACTGCTGAAGCACATGCCTCAGCAGACACACAGTGTGGCAAAGTTTTCTCAGTGATTTGCAGTGTTTTGTCTACACTCCAGTATCTTACATGTATCCCAAAAATAAGGAGCAGCTCATCAAATCTGGCAGTAGGAGGAAAACATGTTTACAGTAGCAACTTTAAAAAACAAAGGAGAGTGTGAGGAAAAGAGTGCTGGTTTGGTGGTGAGTTATGATTTCATTTGTACATGAAAACCATACATTATCTGTCTTTGGCTCAAATTAACACAACAAAGAATACAGTGAGCAACACACATGAGCCGGTATCGTCACAGCCTCTTGGCAAAACAGAAAGGTGGGAAAACCTCTGACATGATTTTCAGAGGAAATTAAAAAACACATCCAGGCATGTCACCAACTGGTAAAAAAAAAAAACACTGATGTAGTAACACACGCATTTTCACACACATTCACACACATTTTAAATCAGGACTGAGGGAAAACAACAAATTCATAAAGCAACGAAATAGTACAGATGACATCTGTTGTGACAATATTCATAATACATTCAAAAGAGAACAACTCACATTGACTGACTTAAAATGACACGCTGAGTAAAATCAGCTACTGGAAGAAAGACACATTTTAACAAATAAAATGGCAGCTCCTTGTGTTCAACAGACTTTTACTTTGAACGGATCCAAAATCAAATTATAGATGGACTTAAGGGGCTGGATTACAGAAACTTCCTCACTTGCAGATCTGGACAGTTTGGCAATCATGGAAATTAGGGTTAGGACCTGATTTAGAAAGAACAGAAACATTACAGACTAAGTAAAAGTGTGTTAAAGCAATTACTGAAGCATCAAGCTAACAGTGTTCACTAACTGTATCTAACCGTATTGTTAGCTAACTTGTTAAATTCGTATGGTTGCTTATGAATGCCGGCGGAGACTGTGTCTGCTATCTTAGCACACTCTCTTTCTTTTATCTCCCATGTTAGCATTGTCATAAATTTCCCAAAAAGAACATGGATTGGATTTTTTCCACGGATGTTACTGACAACTCTAATGACTCATCTGTCTTGTAGTGAAGTGCCAATCATTGGTTTTGCTCCATTTTTGGATGTTTAAATGTAAGGTATGTTTCCGTATGTTTCAATAATAAGAAACCAAGAAAAATCCTACTCTTACCATCTGAATTTAAGACATAAGACAGGAAGTTTCTGTAATACAGCCACAGAACTTGAGCCACTGGAGATTTTGGTGGAGGACAGTAAGTGAGAAGAAGAAACACTGATGTGGATTGTTAAAAAGAAAAAAAGTCTAAATAAAGTGCTTCTGTTAAAACAAACATCCTCTGTCTGAGGTATTAAAGAAAAATCACATCATATGACACAAAATAAAACAAACTCTACGCCATTACACTGTGCACTGAAGACAAGCTATTTACAGTTTGGAGTGTACAGTATATCCACATACTCAACCCCCCCTACACATGTAATTGCCAAGTGTCCTATCCAAAGATCAGGTCGTCACCTGTGTTATTCCTCAGAGGGTTGATTCTGCCAGGTTAGATGCAGTCAGTCAGTATCTCCTGCCACCGCTTCTACAAAAACACTAGTTCCCAGTAACCTTCCACCCTGCTGCTTCCTCTCAACATAACAGAGGAATCAGTCTCAGTGCTCAGCAAAAACTCTCCTTCACACACATACACACACACACACTCCTGCTCCTATATCAACGCCACACTCAGAGCACACAGCAGGAGCAGAGCGAGCCGTTTGATAGGTTGAGAATCAGAGCGTAAGGTGGAGGTGGCAGAGCCACGGGGATAGATCCTCCATCTATCCCGGTGCGGGTGGAGGCTCTCCATGTCCTTCAAGGCGCTGTACGCCGCCACTGTGAAGTTAGCATCCCCAGTGGTGAGGAGATCAAACACGCAGGAGTGGAAGTAAATGTCCTGCACCTCCAGCTGCTCCCTGCAGCGCTCCTTCGCCCCCTCCACACCAAAAACCTGCATGGCACTGTAGGGTGATGCTTGTGTCTGTGAGGAGTAGCTGGGCCGACGCAGCTGCTGGAGCTGTAGGCCGAGTGCAGGAGCGGAGAGCGGCAAGGGGAGGTGCCCCGCCTGGTCGATGCGCTCTCCACTGGGGCAGCCGTTAAGACAAAGCTGCAGGTCCTGGGTGGCATCATAGGCCTGAGCCAGCTCCTCCGGGATCCGCACCGCCAGGGTCAGGTAGCGGCCCAGCTGGCGCACGATTACAGTTACGCCAATGTAGCCAGCGTGCAGCTCCACGTGGTGCCCTGGGCTGCGCTCAGAGATCCACAGAGCCCGGACCTTCCCGGTTGCACCATCTGCACCAGCAGAGGTGTGGATGGGGTCTCCGCTGCTCACGGTTCCATCATCAAAGGCAGCGGGGAGGTTGTCTGTGACTGCCTGGTAGACCCTCTGGTCTGTGCAACCCTCGTAGGGCTTGAAGATGATGGTGATCTACAGAGAGGGAGCATCAGGTGAGTGGTAGAGAAGATTAAAGTAATTAAATTGATGAAATTTTGAAAATGCAAGAACTGACCCATCTTAAATCCCACCCCTTTTTGAGCTCTGCTCCAATAATAGTTGAGCAAGCTTGGAACCTGGTCAACTTTCTCCTTTCCTGTTTCCTGTTTTTAGATATGCTATGTGTTAGCTGAAGATTGTTAAAAGATTAAGATGTTGCTGATAGACCTGTAAAATATCTGTAAGTAACACATCTTAAGCTAGCAAATGTTAGCAAAACACTAGCTAACTGGCTGGGTAACAACTGATATAGATTAAATGACTAGTTAGCTAGCATTTTGCTAATGTTAGCAAACTTTAAGTTGTGACTTTATGTCACTTTTACAGGACCCCCAGTGTCCTTTAACCAACTTCAAAGGTTACAAAAGGGGGCAGGACTTAGGAAGGGTCCATTTAAACCCAGTATATGTTTAGTTTTAAAATAATCATCTATTATTAATCAATCTATTAGTTGATCAACATTAATTAATTAACAACTACTTTGATAAACAATTTTCAAGCAAAAGAAATTCTCTCGTGAAGATTTGCTGCTTTTCTCTGTTTTGTGTTGTTGTGAATTGAGCAAATTTTGTTTGCTAAATTGAAAACTGCACGTTCACTATTTTCTGACTTTTTATAGAGTAGATAATGAAAATTATCAATGGTTACAGCCTAGAGATTAAGTTAAAGGTGTCTCTCCCTCATAAACAAACACATGCTCACAAATATTAGCATTCACCCATTACACAGGTTATTGACTCTCATTACACTACATTTGAGAAATGACTAAATGACTTTTTAACAAGTAGTAATTTGACACAGCTATGCAAACATGCTGGCATATACACACACATAAAAACACACAGGGCACCAGTGGTGAGTGGAGGCAGTGGTGGATACAGGGTGTGGTGTGAGCATTACGGTTAGCACTAGCATCATAGTTCCGGTGAATGGCTGCTTTGTTCACATGACAGCCGTGAGGAATGAGGCCTGGCAGGCCATTAAGCCTGGAGGGCTGTTAATGTGCATGAGTGTGTGTGTGTGTGTGTGTGTGTGTGTGTGTCCCTAATAATCGTGACTAATAACTTGCCCCACCTCTGACACAAGGTCAAACCTTCAGCTCCGCATTGTAGCAACCCTACTATTTTCTTAATGCGTATGTGTGTTTCTACCAGTGTGCGCATGGCTAAGTGTATGCATGGGTGTGTATGTGTTTTAATAATTAAAGCTATCGACTAAGCTAGAGAGGGCAGATCAGCAGGGGAAATATCAACATTGCTTCTTTAACACCACAAAGATCACCTTGTGTGGCTCATCATCCATTTAGTGGTGGTAGTGTGTGTAGGTGTTTGAATGAGTGTGTGTCTTTTTTGTCATTAAGGGAAAAGGACCTTTAACATGCAAAGACTGGGTTGCACCAACAAAGACTGATTTAATCTAAGATTAGTTCTTATGAGAGTTTAGCAAATCTAGATTTAAAATGAATAAATCCAGATTTAAAATGAAGAGAACCTCTAACGCACAATTAAAAACTAATCTCAGTTTAGGAAATCCACATTTATTGATGTAAACTGTGAGTTTAATCAATATGTAGATGCCCATGTAAAATAAATAACTAAATAGAAAATAAAATGCTTCCCTTGTTTACCCAAATTAAAATAAATAAATGAATTAATAATAAATTTGAGTGCTGCTTACTCATGATGGCATGGAAGAGAAGCTGCAGGCCTAATTCTCTTCATTTGTGAAAAACATGTTGTAGTACCTTAACTTTCTTTGAGCACCTTGATTATATTGGTCAATCCATCTCAAAAAATGCAGTTAGTAAGTTAAACCTCCTAAAGTGCAAGTTTATAGTTGGTACTGTGGCGCAGATAGGAGGGAGAGGGATCAGATTTTAAATTGGAGTTCAAAAATATGGTGTAAGATCATTTAAATTTAAACCATAATTTAATCCAGTTTAAAAATTAATCCTTGGTGGTGCAAACCAGTCACAGTGCTTTAAGATGAGGAAGAAGCAAGGAGTGCCACATATGAGGCACACTATTACTTGCAAACACACACATGAGTAAACAGTGGGTTCTTTCACACATCTAATTCCATGTTATTAGAGGTCAGGCTTCATGCAGCCATTAACCAAGTTCGGTTTCCAACACTGCTTCAGTCACAGGAGATAAGTCACAACGTCGGGCTGTTTGCCTCACACTTGTGACTCAGAAAGAGAAAGAAAGAAAAAAGTAGAGCAGGGAGAGCAAGGGTTTCCAGGCTCACAGTGATAAGATTTCTTACTCCGAGGCACAGAAAAAAAAAACTTAGAGGTCATTAGAGAAAATGTTTCTGCCTCACACACACACAGACAGGAATAAACTAGATTACACCAGCTGCTCTCACTTAGGAAACTCTTTCAGTCTTAATAACAGCAAATTACGCCCCAAAAAGTCCATTTCTCTCTGGTTCCCTTCCATAACAGCTCTCACCTTATTGGTTGCTGTGGCACTGGAGCCAGGCACCACGGGAACATTAGTGACCTGCACCGACAGATAGTCATTGTCGATGAGAGGCCACGCCCCCTCCACCTTACAAGTCTGGAAGCTGTCCTTAAATGTCCTCAGGTGTGGGTCCCCAAACAGACCGCAGAACAGGTATCCAGGCCGGGAGTGGCCGTGGCCATGAGTGTGGGAATGCGTGTGCGCGTGCACATGGGAGTGTGCGTGGGTGTGCTGGGTGCGACTGTGGTAGTTGCAGGGCTCGTGTTGGACCTCGGGGTGCGTGGAAGACGTGGGCCCGTCTCTGGAGCAGTTCCTCTGGCTCATGAGGTCAGAGATGCCCAGCACGGCCGAGTGGAAGACCAGGTTCCCCCGGCAGGACTTGGCCGTCCTCTGAGTACAGGCGGAGTACGCGCGTAAAGCCTTGCAGAATTCGGTGTGGAAGCCATCCACAGCCGGCGTCAGGTGGGAGGTCAGGGAGACGAAGTCGGTGGTGCACTTCTGGATGCGACACTGAGGGGTGGCTACCTGACACTGACCTGGAGAGGACAGAGACAGAGACATGCAGGAATATTGTTAGGTAACCCAGGCATAGACAGCTTTGAAGTTAAAGTTTAGATTATTTTAAGTGAGGCTATATTAGGTACTTGTCAATAGTCAGTGTATTACCTACACAGATGGCGGTCAGCACTACCCCTGTTTGGTGAGACAGAGAGGGGGACAGAAGCTAAGCAATGTACTGCTGTGAACAGGGTCAGCAACAAAGGGTACTTTGGCCACTTAACAGAGCCCCACAGATAACATAAAATTGCCAAATAAAAAGTTACTCTGACCCAGAATAGAAATTTCAAAGGACACTGCAGCTGGTCATAGTTTAGCGTCCGTGCTGGTTCTCCCCTCTGCTTCTCCCTCTCCTCATGAAACCCCACATCAAATAATCTGAACTATGCCTTTAAACATGCAGCCTGTTACACTCTAATCTAATAAAACTGGAAAAAGAGCCGGCCGCTGGTTGAAGGTCTTGATCAATCATCAGAGCCGCTGTGTGAGTGTAATAAACCTGAAGTGTAATAAACCAAAGAGCAGCCAGAGAGAAAAGATAAAGAAAGAAGTGAGATAGTACTGCTTATAAAGCCAAGGTGCACCTGACAGCACACTCTTAGAAATAAAGGTGCTAACTAGAACAATAAAGGGTCCTTTGCCTTGTCCCCATATGAGAACCCTTTTTGGTTCCTGGTAGAACCTTTTATGAAAAGTTCCACTTAGAACCTTTTCACAGAATATATAGTACCTAGAACCATCTTTGAAAGGTTTAACTCAGAACTCCCAATGAGAAGTTCTAAAGGAGAACCCTTCTATAGTGTAATGGCTCCACCAGAACCCTCTTTGGGTGTTCCAGCTAGAGGCTTTCCATCTACTTAGCATGCTAACAAGAATCCACACAGGTGGTTCCACCAAGAACCCCTTTATATTCCAAGGGTTTTATCTAGAACCAAAACAGGGGTTTCTGCCAAGAAATCTTTTCCATTCCAAAGGAATTCTCTAGAATTCACCCAGGTGGTTCTAAAGAACCCTTTAGATCAAAATGATTCTTAATGGTCTTACAAAAAATCTTTAACAAACTCTTTCTTCAAAAAAGGGTTCTTCAAAAAGTAAATAGTTTTGGATAGAACCTCAGTCCTTTATGAAGAACCTTTTGGAACCTTTATTTCTAAAAGTGTAGTGTAGACAGAGAGGGCATGACACTACAAGGTTGTGCGGTCACTTTTAAAGGTGTTGCGTTTGTGAATCTGTGTAGCTTTAGCAGAGAACACAAACAAAATAAAAACACATTTATGTAACTTCAGTGTTTGTTTACATCTGTAACCATGAGCACCGGAGGATATGCATCCAAAAAGACTGATCATTCTGTTCCTGCGTCTCCATTAAGAACAAACATCTTGGTCTAAAATTGCCCCTGATGTTTTATCTATTGGTACGTTTCTAAATGTAACAAGGGTCAAACCAGCCTTTTATATCATAGATCATCAGAGAGAGAGGGAGTCAGAGCGGGAGAGAGAGATTAGAGACCAGACCTAATGCATCAGTCACAGCATGCTCCTATTAGATTAGGCCGGAGAGAGGCTCTGCAGTGTATGGGCAGCTGCACACACACATAAATAGATATCGCAGAAAGAATGCTGGTTGTGCCTCTGTTAAACACATACACAGTCAGTGATCTTCAGATGGTGGTATGATCTCCTAATAGCCAAGCAAAACCAGAGAGTGCATGAATTTTTACAGAAATCAACAGATTCCCTTAATGTCACACCATCACATAAGACATAAACAACCACACAAACCAGCAAACAGCACATTCCAGCTCCTCTTTGTACATTTATTTGATTTTGGGGCATGATGGAGTCAGGCGCCACCATTTGGGGGCAGTAGTGCTCTGAGTTTTAGAAATGAGGGTGCAGGTACAGACCCCCACTCACACCACGCTTCAGAATCTCTCTCCTGCCTGTTAAATACTGACACCAGCCCACAGACACACACACAGGCTGCCAACCACCACTGTACAGACACTCTGAGCACTGAGGACACATTGTGTCTTTGACTGGAGCTCCAACAGCCTCCTTCTCTCCCTCCTATCTGCCCCGCAGTACCTAAATACTGCTCCCAAATCTAATCAGAACGGGTTTATTCTCTTTCAGGGGGGATCCGAATCATGAGCTCCTCTGAAAATGCACAAAAGCGCTCATTCACAGAAGTTTTCCCAGCCGGGTGACGCAGCAAGGACTGGGGCTCGAACCACTGACTTTTATTTAGTGAAGGTTAAAACATGAGCTGCAACGATCAGTCTATTAACCGTTTCAGTTGTTTTTTAAGGAAAGCGGAGTCTTTGGATTTTTGGCTGTCGGTTGGACAAAAGAAGCTATTTGAAGACATTTCTTTGTGATGAGTTGTATTTGGAAAAGGAGGTTGCACTTCAACAATGGGACTCTCCGTGCCAAAATCCAGTGGACATTTTCCAAAAAATCGGAAAGGCAACACTAGAGCTCAACCGAAATATCAGTTGGCCTTTTTAGAGAACATATAATACAGAAAACAATGTTTGAGATGATTTAGATTTAGCACAGTTGGGAACATTTATGAGGACAAAGTACAGATGCTAAGAAGCTGCTTCTTATTCTACAGCCTGCATGTGTTAATGTTAAATTGTTAAATAATATATCTAATATTTTATGACAAATTATTTGTTCAATAAAACAGCATTCTGAATACCACAATGAAAAGGTCTATTTTTATTCCAGCTCAAAAATTTGGCCACAATATTGGAAATCAGTGAATTTTCGCACTCTAAAATTGTTCTCGGTCTCACAAATCCCATATATCACTGCAACACTGCACTAATAAAGTAATAATGCAAACTTCCCCGTTGTAGGACTATTTAAGGAATATCTTATCTTATATCAGTTAGACTTCACACTGTATTTCCACAATTAATTGTTTAGTCTATAAATGTCAAAAAAATTGTGAAAAATACACATCGCAATTTTAAAAAGTTATAAATACGGTTGCATATCTCAAGTCATCAAATCAAGGAGGTCAAAATACTCAGTTTTCATCACAGCATTTGGCTTTCGTGAGCGAAATACATAAGTGAATTTGTCCTCCGGATCAGAGTTGCAAGTTTGATACCCGATGAATGCGTCAATATAGGGACCCGCTACTAATACCGGACTGGTCCCATCTCAACAACTGGGGGAGGTTGTTAAACAGGAAGCAGCATCTCAGCATTTACCCCTGCCAGGGAGCTCCTCTTGTCTTAAATGTCCCCATTGTGCCAAATCTAAATCAGCCCAAGCATCATTTTCTATGACAGGCCCATATCAGCCCAGTATTGAGCCAATATATCGGTTGAGCTCGAGTTAAAACCTCTCTGACAACTGGCATCTGCTGGATTTAACTTCCATCTTGTTTTCAAATGTGTTTTGGGGGAAAAAATGAATTGATCACGCTGTAACAACTACAACTTTGAACTAATAAACACTGATGAAAACTGTGCATGTACTTTTTTGCCTGTATAAAGATAAAGTTAAAAATAAAGATAAATTACCTTCACAATGGTCTTTGAAAAGTCTTAAATTTAACTTAAATCCTGCAGAAATCCCGAAAGAACAAACCATGTGCAGAAATTTTGTGTTTAAAAGTTTCCATTATTTATGAAATCAAAACAGTGAAGGGAGATAACAACAGCGATATCTAGCGGTCAGGGATTTCAACACGCCAGAATATAAACCACTACCACGAATCTTTGCATGTATCACGACAGTGTTTTTGAGAATTGATACAGTATCACAGAACAGAATATCGCAATTCTCAAGTGTATCGGTATTTTCTTATACCCCTAACCGGCTCCCATTGTGCTGCTCTATATCTGATCCTGCACAGATGTGAATGCATCGAACAAAAAAAGGATTTTCATTCGATGATGAATACAAAGATTCTGAATCAATGTGAAAGCACATGTTTGATACTTTTTGTTCTTCGAGGCTTCCCATGATCTCCCTTTTTGTGCGGATGTCCTCCTCCCGCCCTCTCTAAGCACGCGTAGCTGTACTTTCAAAAGAGAATCCAATCCATGCATATAAATAAGCAATTTGTGGTAAGTCGAGTTGAGGTGGTGAATACCGAATTGACTTGAAAATATCACTAAGGAGAGAATAAAGGACCCCTCATGTGAGGAACTGATTCTACACATCCAGAGCCTGGTTTGTTTCATCCCCTGGGGTGAGTATCCAATATAGACACAATAAAACAGCCAGCGATGCCCACAACACTCCTCCTTCCATGTCCTACCAAAATATTAACCTCTGTTTCTCATTCCATCCCCCTCTCACAGCTGGTCTCATCTCTTCTTTGCTCTCAAACCACATCGTTGTCAGATTTCTTCCCCCCATTTCCCTCCATCAGCACTATTCTGAGTCTTCTCCTCCTCACCCTCTGGTCATCTCTCTCCTCCCCACACTACCATCAGACAGAGGTCAAAAGATCCACCAGCTGAATCTCTCCCTCTTTGTCTCCCCCTCCGAGAGCCTCCAACTTCTCTGATCTCTTGAGATCAGAAAAGGATCTACTGGGATCATCTCTCAACTGAGGGGAATGGCCTGTGAAGTGCTTATCGATCACCTTGTTGTGTGCACTGAGCTCAAATCGCACAAACAGCCCTCCAAGCTTAAAGCTGCACAGGAGCTCTCTACAGACACTCAGGAGTGTGAACAATAAGTCAACAATTCAGACATTCCTGCCTCCTTCTCCCATCTGTACAGACACACGGAGCTCTGGCGGCTGCAGCAGCGATGAAATATGCACAAGTTATAACAAATAAAACTCCTTCTGTTTGCCTAAACAGACTAAATAATACACATTCTTTCCAGGTGACGCACAAGCAGCAGTGAGCAGAAGGTGCCAGGAGGGTCTTTAATGTGAAGTGGGTCTCCCTGTTCTGTTCCCACCAGGCTGTGTGTGTGTGTATGTGTGTGTGAATGCAGAGGCAGTTTCGTCCCGCTGCCTGAGCCGTGTTAAACTAATTACTGGAGGTGTGACTGCTCAACAGACAGCCGCCAGAACAGCCGACCCCCTGCACGCCACACACAGAAACACACACACACAGACCATGGAGAGAGGATATTATACTGCTTTTAGCACCGAATGAAAAATGCATCCGTTATGAGACCATTTCACTCTGTTTTAAAATTTGTATTTGTCTTGAAAACCAATAAAAAGATGAAAAAACAAAAGAAAATGTAACTGTCTTTGGCAAACTTATGGGCATAATAGGCAGCACTGACCTGAAAAAATAAATCTGCATTATCCGTTTCAATCATCACCTATGACCCACTAGGAGTGAGTGGTGGTGTCTGTGTCTGCAGAGATTCTGCTCTCTGCCTGTATTTCATTATTTTCTCATTATTTTGCTGTGCTAGAGACGATTTACCAACCAAAAATGTTGGTATTTGACGTCCTGGGAACGAGACTCAACAATCAGCAATTCTTTCTGGTGCATTTACGAACAGCTCGGACAAATCCTACTGATTCTCCCTTTAAGCAAATAAATATAGAACCAAGAAGCAATGCAGTAAATAAAAGGTTTGTTAATCATGATCTCTGTATATCCACAGAAAAGAACTTTTGGTTTTGTGTCAATAATCCTTACAAAAAACCTTACTGACTGTTCAGTAAACACACTTTTCTTTTGTTTAATTCTTTGCTTTCCTTTCTGTCAGCATTTGGCTCAGACTGGGATTCATGAGTTTCTGATTTTGGTGCCTATTAGAAGACAAACAGCTACAAATATTTCTGCTCAGAAAAGCATTACTTCATGCTTTTTTATTTATAGAGTCCACATTGTGTAACTTTAAACTCTTTCATAATATTTCTCTTAATGCATTTCATTAATTTTCATCATGCAACTTAACAGAAACTGCATTAGACCTGCAATGATAAATCAATTAATCAATTAATCAATTATTAAAGTCTTTTTTTTAATTAAAAATGATCTGATTCCAGCTTTTCAAATGTGATTTGTTGTTAGAGTATACAGATTATGTTTGGCTTGCGGTTTTTAATATTTTACAGACAAAACAGCTAACTGACTAATCAAGAAAATAATCAGCAACAAGAATCGTTGTTACCTCCTGCCATAATGTCTTCACATTGTGTTTTTTGTCCAAGCAACAGTCCAAAACCCAAAGAGCCTTCATTTACTATCATGAAAAGCATCAAATCCTCACATTTAAAAAGCTGGAGTGTGCAAATTCTGGAAATTTCTGCTTTACTTTAATGATTATCCAAATACCAGGCAACTAATTTTCTTTTGATCACCTAATCTACTAATCATTGCAGACCTAAAGTCAATAAAATATGACCTTTGAAAAGCCACAGCAAAAGACCCATATATTATGTTTTTTCAATAATCGCTCAATGAAGACACTATTCTTTTGTTTAATTCTTTGTTGTCCTTCCTGTCCAGCATTTGGCTCAGATGCATGAGTTTCTGCTTTTGGTGCTTGTTGTCAGACAAACAACCACAGATACAAGAAATTTCTGTTTAGAGAGACATTGTTTTATGCTTTTTCATTTAAAAAGTCTGCCTCATGTAACTTTAATCACTTTGAAACTATTTTATGATGCACTTTATTAATTTGCATCATAGAAACTGTATCCAATAGGCTAGGTCAGATTTACAACACAGTACAGCTCTGATTCACAACCAGAATGCCTCAGATTATTGGGCTGCCAACATTTAACTCGGACTTCCATCACTAGTAAACAGGACAGACATTGTTTGTTTTATGTTTATCCTTGAAAATCTCCAACATTACTTTTTTTAAAGCGGGGCAACACTCCCTGTGTTTCTACAGCACAACCATGATCCTAACTTTTTTATGATCAGGTTTACACTAGATTCAGTTCGTTTTTTCCCCTCTATACTGCTCTGAGTAATAATCTGTTGTGTATGGACATGAGGAGAGGTAGTCACCCTCTCCTCTCCTCTCTTCCCCTCCTCCATAAGCCATTAAGGGGCAGACAGGAGAATGACGGCCCAGGAGAGAGGAGGAGAAACTCGATCCGTGCTCAGACTGCTGCACTGCCGCTGGAGGGAGAGCCATTGTCAGGCCCAAACACAAGGATCGGCCTCACAATCAGTACTTAATAACTAATAAAGTCGCTCTGATCGCTGCTAAAAGCAACAGACTGAACAGCAATGTTGCAATAGTGGCTGGAGTTGTTGCAGCGCACAGGTATTAGTGCGAACTTTTGCAAAAGAGTGCGTAAATGTAAAGATTTGTAGCGATTGTGTGGTGCTGGAGTGGAGTTGTTACCTATGTGAGCTCCGCAGCAGAGAGCGATGATCAGCAGCAGCAGTGGCCGTAGGCGGCGCACCAGAGACGGGGAGGCGAGGCGCTCAGCCCCGCGGCAACAGCATCCGGCTCTCCCCATCCCCGTCCATGCAGGGCCAGGAGGGGAGAGTGGACAGACCTCCAGAGGGCGAGGAGGGGTGGTGTCCAGGCCTCCTCCTTCCTCACTTCTCCTTCTTCTTCTTCCTCTTCTTCCTCACTCTTCTCTCCTTCCTCTCCTCCTCGGGTGCGCAGGGGCATTAAAACACAGCTGCTCCGCGGAATGCAGGGCGGAGGGAGTGCAGAAGAGGAGGAAAACAAAGTGCAAACACAAGTCACTCCGACGACACTTTTACTTTTCCTCCGTACAGATCCGACACACACCGACACGTGATTTTCAGTGCGCTCCCTGCGCGCTCCGACTTTCTCCTGGTTGTGACTCCTCCGAGCTCTCCTCCTCTCTTCTCTCCTCCTCTGTCGTCCCAAACACGCACAATCACATCTCTCCCTCTCTGCTCCTCCTCAGCAGGCAGGCAGCAGGCAGGCCGGGATTTCTCCTCCACTCCTCCCCTTTCACTTTCTCCTCCTCCTCCTCCTCCCCTGCCCCTCCAACAAATCAATAGAGAATCAACCAAACCCTGCTGGCGGAAAACCCGCCTCCCACACACATATACACACACACACACACAGAGGGAGAAAAGTCTACAGTCTACAGAAGAGTGAAGAGGTCGGCCGGAGATAAAAGTTGTAAAACGCCATTAAATGGCTGTGAGTGTGTCAGAGAGAATAATGGGTTTCTGATGCAGAGCTGCCAAAGTAGGTTATTTTGCAGAGAGAAGCTGAGCGACACAAATCAGAGCTGCTGAGAGAGATCACCATGTTTCTCAGTGGTGGAAGATGTTTTACTGGAGTAAAAAGTATCAATACCACAACACAGAAAAACTGTTGCACGTGAAGGTCCTGCATTCAAAATCTTGGGGATGGTGGCGACACTTTGTGAATTTTTCTCAGTTACTCAAAGACTATCTGGAGTAGTCTGAGGGTTAGCAACCTCTCTCCCTGTGGCTTTGAATAAAGAAAAATAGACCATCCAGGAAGTTGCAAATGTTTCAATACCATCAATAAACACAATTTTAATTAATCCCCATGAATTCTGCAGGGCAACTTTTCTGTAAATGTAGCCAATCATCATAGGTCCTCATGAGTTTTATTAACATTTGTATTATTTTGTCAAGGATACTGAAAATAGCACATTTTATATATGCTCTGTGCAGTTTTATATTTCATCTTTTTGTGTTTGCTGTTTTGACTGAGTTTGAGCTCCAAAAACATTTTGCTTATTTGTGGAATACCCCCCAGGTGCACTTCTTCATCTACAAATAAATATATCTTGTCAGAATTTTCAGTAAGGTTACTTGGAACACTCAGATCAAGGTGCAGTTTTATTCTCCCTGAAACAAGTTGTCTCTGATTTTTAATGAATCAAACAAAAAAAGTTGCAATCCTGGAAAGTCATGAAAAGACATTTTAGGCTGCAACAATCCCCAAAACAACCTGTCTGAACTGAAGGATCTAAAGGGACTGAAATTATATGGAAATAAATAATTTTTTTTTTTGTTTGTTTTTTGTTTAGTTTTGTTTTTTTTTAACCAAAAAAGAAAAATCTCAGTGTAATAGTTGTGGCTCCAGAGTGATTGATTTTTTTGTTTTTTGGTCAGAAGCTAGAGAGCTACACCAACCCAATCTTTATATTTTAAACTTGTCCGTACTATTTACAGATGATTAACTGTGACATATCATTTATAATATTTATATTTATTTGGATAAAAAAAAAAAGTCAGATGTTGCAGCTGACCCCAACCCTGGGAACAGTTGCAGCACAATCAGGAATGATTTCGATGTGTTAAAAATACATTTACATTTTTTTTCAAAATAAGCATTGTATGAAAATATGCATTGTTTTATAATAATGTTATAGTATAAAGAGGTAGAAAAGAAAAACATAAAATCGAAATACAAATGTGTATTTGTGTGAACTATACTTATATTTATTTCACAATGACTTTTGAGGGAAACATGTTAAACAAAAATAATGTTGTGTGGTATGTTGACATGGTTGCATAGCTTTAGTTGCAACCATCCCCAAGCTAGGCAACCATGAATGAACATCATGTGCTGGCGAGAACCATTGACCTTGACGGATGCTCACCACGTCACTTAGGAGTCAACAAAACAAGAAGTTTTGATTCAGTCATACAAAAGGTTCATGACAGTATGACATAAATACAGCTAGTGCCTCAGGGTCTAACTGAGCATGTGCAGACTGAGTGTCATCTCTCTAGGACAGGGGTCTGCAACCTGCGGCTCTTCAACCCCTCTGCAGTGGCGCCCTGTGGCACTGACAAAATAATAATCTGGAAATAAATAATGAGTATTTTTAAAAACATTATAATTTGCATTTATCAATATTGTAGGGCTAAATTTACTCTCACAATATGCTGTTGTAAAAACTTACAGCCTATACAACAAATAAAGAAAGTTTTAATATTTGTTTATTAAAATGTGCATCATAGCCTACTTCTATGGCTCAGTGTCTCTTCTGTTACATTTTGCTGGTGGCTATAGTCTTTTGTCTTCATGGGCTGCCTGGATGGATATTTTTCAGCCCAAAAATGTGTCTTTTGATTGTAAAAGTTGCTGATCTCTGGACCAGATCGACCCAATCTTTATATATTAAACTTACCCCTGTAATTTAAAGATGTTTACATATGACACATAATTCACATTTAGATTATCATTCATATTTATTTGAATTAAATAAGATGTACAATCAGGGATGGTTGCAATATGTTACAAATACATTAAGTATCACTAATTAACTTCTTTTTTTCTATATGAACATTACATTATGAAAATATGAATTGTTTTACACTGATGTTACAGTATTAAAAAGTAAATAAATAAGTATAACAAAAGTACAAATTTGTGTTTGGCCATGGATATGCAATTTTTAACTCTTCCTAAGAACATTAAGTGCTAGCTAAACACTCTGACGTTGACAGATGATAATCAGTTTGATTCATTCACAGAAAAGGTCAGCTAGTGCCTCGGGGTCTAACTGAGGATGTGCAGTATGAGTCTAATCACTCTGTTTCTGATTGGAGGAATAAAATGTGTTGCAACCGTCCCCTGTCTACCCTACCAACTACATCAAACAATACTTAGTACTAAAAGTACAGAATAACTATGAGTATAAAAAGTACAATGATGGCTTTCAAAATGTAGTAGAAGTATAAAGTAGCATGGAAATACTTGAGTAAAGTCCCTCAGAAGTGTACTTACTGTACATTTCTTTACACCAACAATAATAATAATGATAATAATAATTCCATCTTAAAGGCAAACATACTTGCCTGCCTGAGCAGAGAGCTGTTACAGAAAAAAAAGATTGCGGTGAGAACCTGCGGTTGATATGTAAATTAGTTTTACAAGCTGTAACATTTGTTCTAAAGGAACTCGGTCCTAGACGGATAAGCAGTGTTTCCACATAAACACGCAAAGGAACCCATAAAAGGAAAACTCTTATTATTTAAATGTAAATCTAACTTTTTTTTACAATTATTTTTTCGGATGCCAGACACACACACTTTGAGCTTGAAAGAATCACACCAAAAAGTATTTAAAAAATAACGACCATAATGTGAAGAGTTTCTGTTGACTTTCAGCTCTTTATACTCCTCATAACTTTTAATGCAGAACGAATCCCTGTTTTCCTCACTGCTGTGAAGTTAATCTGCTGCATCAAGCCTTTGATTTCTTTGATCCACTGACCAAACGAGCTGGATATTTTGAGGGAGAAAAATGTTACTAATTGGTGGGTATTCACCATCAAGTGACTGACTCCATGTTTGATTTCTTGTTTTATGTTTTCTGATGAAACCCTCCGGGAATTCAACATCACACTTTTAACTTTATTCCAAATAATTATGTTACTGCTTTTGGACAGTCATGCACAACCCTACTCAGAGGATTTCCTAAGATAAGTTTGTAAGTCTGCTTACTTTATTGGCAGAAATAAAGCACAAAAAAGAGGACAGAAACACAATGTGAAGGCAGCACCTGTGTGACACAAACCAGTCCAGGCATAACAACACAGACACCAAACTGTTTGCCCTGTAACAGTCATAAATCTGTACAGACACAAGAACAGAACTGGAGAAGGTACAAGGTGAGCAGATGTAAACAGCCTCCAGACATGATGACAGACAGAGAAAATCTTGCAATATATGCAAAGCAACCTTTACCTGTGCAATCGCTGTTGTTCTCTCCACCTACAGCTATGATTCATAAATGAATAACTTCACACCCACTTTCTGCAGGCTGTTCATGTGTGTTTTAAAAATTTTATTGCAGTGAATCTGAGCCTGATCCAAACTTCCTTTTTAGACTAAAGGTTAAGGAGCTGGACAAATTTCAAAGAAAGTGCCGAAGCAGCTTCAGTTCTAGATAATTTTTTACTTAGTGGTCATATCTGTCCTGTGTTTGTTCTTTTAATGCTCAGCTTGTATTCTGTCAAGAGAGAAAGTGCATTGAGGGTGTGCATGTGCACTGTAAAAATGAACTTTTTGTATTCTATTGAACACAGAACAAAGACACAATATTTAATGTTCAAACTGATAAACTTTACTGCTTTTAAAAAAAATGGATTTGATGCCTACAACATGTTCCAAAATGTTGGAACAGGAGCATGTTTACCATTGTGTTACATCACCTTCAGGTGCTCAACAGTCCGGTGTCTCTGTTGTGGTATTTTGTGCTTCATAATTCATTACATATTTTCAATGGGAGACAGGTCTGGACTGCAGGCAGCATAGTCTAGTACCTGAACTCTTTTACTGTGAAGCCATGTTGTCGTCACACGTGCAGAATGTGTCTTGTTATTGTCTTGCTGAAATAAGCAGGGACGTCTCCGCAAAAGACGTCTGGATGGCACCACATGTTGCTCCAAAGCCTGCATGTACCTTTCACCATCAATAGGGCGTTCACAGATGTGACAGTTAGCCATGTTGTCATGGGCACAAACACACAGCAACTCTTTTCTACTTTTCATCAGTTCATCTCAGATGAGTTCAGGCCCAGAGACGTCTTCAGCATTTCTGATTGTTGCTAATATATTTCTCTTTGCATGGTAGAGTCTTATCTTGGATTTGTAGATGCAGTGACAAACTGCATTACTTACAAAGGTTTTCCTAAGCCCATGTAGTATGCTTTAAACAATTATGTGGGGTTTTAATTCAGCTTTTTAATGAAGTTTTTAATGCAGTGCTGCCTGAAGGAACAACGGTCATGGACACTCAATATCAACATCCCAACTTGGCATTATAAAAAGTTTATGTCCATGCTGCCTTAAATTTCTAGACTGATTTTGAAAAGACAAGTTGAGGTACTTTTACAATGATTCAAAAGAAATAAACTTTTCTGGTCAAATTAACTTGATATTATTGTAGTTGTACTTCACAAAACATGTTCAGTGAGCTTAAGATATTAAGTTGAACCAACAACTCTCCAGTCAGACGGACAAACGTTACAAACAAATTTGGATTTCCTTTTACATTTTTATCGTTTGAAAAATCAGCTCTTCGTTTCATGTCTTAAAATCTATCGGTTTTCTTCAAAGAATATAAAGGAGGGTCTCAGAAGAGTTGTGACTCTCAAACATTTTTCTGTAGAATCTAAATTTAATGAGTTGATTGAACTCTGTGCGGTACATTCATTCAACTCATCGTTTCGAATCAAAAGACTCTAAGTTAGGTGAACTCATATTCATAAGTTCTTAAAATAAATACTAAAAATTAAAAGTGTAATTAACTTGAATAAATGGAACTTGTATATTAATGTGAAGAAAATATTAGCTGATTCCACTAAACTCCTGTATGGTTTTTTTTTTTACAGTGTGTGTGTGTGTGTGTGTGTGTGTGTGTGTGTGTGTGTGTACAGGGCTGTTTGCACATATGCTCTGGCTGTAATCCTCTGCTGCCTACTGGCACTGCATGCTGCCACCCTGGCTTAACTTGTTTGCATGTGTATGTGCATATGTGTGAATATATATGTGTGTGTGTGTGTGTGTGTGTGTGTGTGTGTGTGTGTGTGTGTGTGTGTGTGTGTGTGTGTGTGTGTGTGCGTTTCCATATGTGTGACTGCTGTGCAGCAAACAGAGCTTCTCTGTGGCTCATATTTTATGTGCTGTGTGTCATAGCCGGCTAGTTTCACTCTAACATGACTCAACTATAGTATATACACTCACATCACTGCCGGCTGTAAGTTCAGTCATCACAGCCACTCACTTCCTGCTGATTGTGTCAGTAAAATAAACACAGTCACTGTAAAGCTCATGAGGATTTGACAGTAAGTGTGGCCAGAGGAGATGATGTATGCAGCACAAACAGGCTCTGATATTAGATTATATTAGCTTCCTGTTTGTTCCAGAAGCCTCTGATCTCACCAGTGAGGAAGTCTATGTATGTGTGTATGTGTCCATGAGTCAGGAAATCTTGTCAGATGTTGTATTGTAATGCATTTTGCAAGTCACAAGTAAGTCTCAAGCAGAGTCCTGCTCAGGTCCAGTTTTACAAACCCGCCCCTGCACACATCTGCAAAGCTGAGATGCACAACCAACCCGTTACCTGCAATTAGTCAAATCCACACCCGTCCAGAACTGTGGATATAAGCGCCGCGTCCTGACCCGCACCTGTTATTAAACACATACACAGTCACTCACTTGTGTTCTCATCTGGGGTCCCTGCAGCTGTCAATGTGTTTCCATAGTGACAACAAGCCTCAATACAGCTATCAAGAGCTAATACTTTTAAAAACTTTATAAAGGAAACAAAGCCACTGACAACTTAAACTAAATGTTAAAAATATCATTTTTATTTTTTATTAAAAAAAATATTATTATTAAAAAAAAATTTATTAAAAAAATATTATTATTTTATTGTTTGTGTTCTGTTATGCTTCTCGCCTGCTGCCTACCTGCAACCATTTAATTTTTACCCATGCCGTCACCCGTTAATTTATATGAACATATTTTTACCTGTTACACAATGTTTTTGTGAGTCACCCGACCCAGTGCAGGACTCTAGTCTCAAGTCTTTTCACTCAAGTCCCTAGTCAAGTCAGGCAAGTCCTGAGTCAGGTCCCAAGTCTGAAAGTTATGAATTCTAAACAAGACATAATGTAACTGAGTTCATTGAAGTATGTAAATATTAGCCTCAATTTACCGTTCTTTGTGCAACTTCAACTGTCAAGTTGGAAGTTTTTGTGTTGTGTGTCCCTGTTGTATAATTTTTGTCCTGCATGTAACCATTTTTGTTGACCACTGCATAGTTTTTGCACCGAAACAAAATAATCTTTGGCATCTGTTTTTCCAGATGGTGCTGACTAAAGTAATGTTAGGTCTTCATGGTTCTCTCTTGCAAATTGATTAGATGCAGCTGGTTCAATCGAACTGTATCTGGGGAACAACAAGTGTTGACTTGCTGGGAATTGATAGTGTTAGCATAAATGTTAGCGTTAGCGGTACACTGGCATACTTTTTAAAATAATATAATTTTGAATCTATGGGCTTGGGGGAAGGTATCAGCTGTTTTCAAGTCGAGAGACGTCCAGAAGAAGTCCAAGTCGAGTTGCAAGTCTTATTTGAGTCTAAAGTCATGAAATTTGTGACTCAGGTCTGACTCAAGTCCAAGTCATGTGATTTGAGTTCACACCTCTGTAATACTGCTTCAATAATTTAGTATATAATACTCTGAAAAGAAACATTCTGCAAAATGACATATTTTACTTTTGCTGATGATACTTCTTTTTACTTGAGTGAAATATCAAATACAGCACTTCTGCTTGTAATGGAGTATTTTCACACCGTTGCACTGCTTTCACTATGAGTAAAAGCTGATCCTTTTGGTAGCACTCTGACAGCCATAAAACAGAGTCCTTGGTTCACATCTGGCTATTTCTCTGCTTTTATTTCTCTATCACTCTCATCTATCAAATAAAGAGCTCAACATTTCCCCAAATTTTTAAAAAGTCCTTTTTTCACTGCTGTTGGTGACATTTAAAACGATGTGAATCATATGATCAATGCCTCACCGTGACCAGATCTCAACCCAATTAAACACCTACTGTATGAGAGATTTTGAACCAAATGAGGGAATATCTTTCAGAAAAATGGTGCAAATCTCTCCTGCAGAAGTCCAGACATTTCAAGCTTGTTTTCCCCCTAATGTGCCACCCAGCTGTACATCCTGGACACAAAATATTGTAACAGGACCTAAACAAGCAGCGTTTTGACAGTTGAAACAGCCTCTGTGACTCTGACCAACCTGCTGCTGCAGCCGTCTGCAGGATGAAGCATACGAGGTGAACATTTCATTTATGCTAACACTCTGAACACAGAGTGGTTAATTCAATTACATGTGTGCATATGGTGCTATTCATCATGACTAATTTCATATTTCATTCTAATCACACATCTGCCTACATGCGCACACACAGAAATCTAGATAACGTGACTCTATTCATGGAGTTTAATTCTATATTTCATACTAATTCATTTAATCAATTACACCACAGCTGAGACCTGAGACCAGAGGACGCTGAAACTAACTAACTCATTCCCCTCCACACACACACACACACACACTCGTCTACAGAGCTGCTGTGCCTGGTTACACACACATTCAGTCACTGAGCCTGAGGCACAAAGACAGTCTGTTTCTGAACGTCCAGCTTGTCTTCACCTCCACACCTCTGCCTCCCGTCTCCACTTCTACCACTCTCCACCTCCCCCTCATCTCTTCTCACCCCACCCCGACTCCAAACAGCCTGTCATTCAACAAATGGCTCTTGCAACTCCTCATGTACACCTGTGTATGCATGTGTGAGTGTGTGTGAGTGCCTGCCAGACTGTGTAAGTGTTGAGAGTTTTGCATTGTTGCAAACATGTGACAGGCTGTGCTGCTTATAGGAGAGGTGTTGCAATGAATCTCCGATCATCTGTCTCTCTCTCTCACACAAACACACACAAAGTGGAAAAAGGACAGAATGTACTTAAGTAAAAACTAATTTAAAAAATGAAAAATCTTATTTAATTAAAGGTAATGCAGTAGTTTGAGCAGAATTAACTTAAATTATCCAAAGTAAAAGTGCTGTAGAATAGCCCATTTCATAGTGTTGTATATGGATTATATTAGTGGATTGTTATTAATGATGCATTAATGTGTAAGTTGCATTTGACAAAAGACAACTTTTTATATAATTTGGTCTTAAAAACCTCTTCTTAAAACAAAATTTTGACTTGATTTAAAAATCTGTCCGTTTTTCAGCCTGTTCTTAATTTAAATTAAGTTGTCACAAGTAAGAAGCATGGCACATTGCAGCATTAGAAATGAGAAAAATCCAACTTAATTTTAAAAACATTAGAGACAAATTCATTTGCATTTAAAAGAGGCCAAAATATTCTTAGTGCACTGGTGGATTTTGTCACGCTTTGAGAAAATAAGCCAATTATTGAGTCAAATGACTTGAAAAGAAATGTAGTTGAAGAGAACAAATGCATCATAATTAAGAAGGGGATCATATTTGTATGAACAGTCATTCACTAATTATCATGTGTTTTGTCATGTGTGAGGTTGCAGCAGACTCAGTTTTAAAAAGAGTGAAGATACTGGTATTATATGAAACTACATGACCTAACACTTTGAAATCCACTGGCCACGTCTCATCTGTGACTCAGATTTGATCTGTCTTCCACACGACTTCCTACTCTACCAGGAATGTTTCAGAAGCACAGCTGTATGCGCACCTGATTACATTGTTCAGACTTTGTTGATTTGGTAATTTTTCCTTGATTGCTGTGCTTCGACCATGGGCAAGTAGGCTACATATTTAAATAGTTTCTTTTCTGTCTGTTTTTATGATCAGTAGTCTGTATGGAGTCTTTTATTTTGGAAAATGACTAGATTCTTTATGCCATTCCTGAGTCTGACTTCCTGCCTGCCTTGATCTGTTCTCTGCAGCCTGAGGCGCCATCCGTCAAAATAGACTTGGACAGAGCTGTGCGCATTGGAATCAAGCAGTCAGGCATTTACTGGTACCAACCGTGCCAGCTTGTCAGCGAGGGGGCTAAATACTACTCCCAAGCATCTACTACTACTACTACTACTACTCCAGTATCTCAAGATATCTGAGTGGCAATGGGTTCTATAGGTACCAAAGAATCTCCCCTTTACAGAAAGCCCACTTCATGCTACTCATTTGCAATTTGGTACAAAACCATGCCTTTTTGCATGCAGTATAAATGTTATTTTCATCTATTTTAAATTTTAAATTTCAATATTTCTGCACACTGGGGTCCCTAAACAGTATTGGAATTGCTTAGATTAGGTCTGATGGGAAAAATTAGACTCTTGTGGAGTGAATGAGCCCAGTTGTATTCTTGTGTGATGATTTTAGGCTCAATAGCAACCATTTCATTATAGTAAAACCATTTTTTGAAACTTGAACATGACACTGGTTACTTGTTGGAATTAAGTTCAGTTACTGGGGAATGATGTAATCAGCAATAGTATGCATCATAAAGAAAACTGAGACTATACTGAACAGCAACACTTAAAAAAAAAATTGCACACATCTAGATAAGAAACCTTGCACTATACTACACAACAAACTTTATTCACAACTTCTCAAATCTCTGTTGGTTGCATCTTGCAGCTGTGGTGGCATTGCAGTAGGTGTTTCACCATCTGCTGCCTAGATCTGCACTCTACTGAGTCACCTCTTCTAGTTGTCAAAGTAACTGGTAACTACAGCTGTTTAAAAAGGAGTAAAAGTAGTAGTTTGCTGAGAAAATGTAGTGGTGTGGAACTAATGCAAAATAAATTACCGCAAAATTGTACTTGAGCAAATGTACTTAGTTACATTCCTCCACTGCACACTTATATCCAGCTTTCACTTGTTCTCAGTGCCAGCCACCACAATACACACACACAGAAATCCCACACACCCAATTCCTGACTCACAGATGGGTGGTAAAGGTAAGTGGAGACTGCAGGTGTGTGTGTGTGTGTGTGTGTGTGTGTGTGTGTGTGTGTGTGTGTGTGCGCGCGCGCGTGTGTGTGTTTATATTCCTGATGTGAGACGATAACATAAAAGATAAAATCCAGGTATCAAAGCCTCTTGTAATGTGAGTGGAAACTCAATCCTATAATAGCCTTGTTTGATAGCTGTTTCTCTGCACGGCCAAACTTGTGTTGTGTTTTACTTCAGCTGGCCTTATCAGACCTCCTCTGTGTGTGTGTGTGTATGTGTGCACATTCACTTCACTGTTACAAAGACCAGAGAGAGAGACTGAGGCCAGTTTCAGTTGCTTCCATGGAAAAAGTGTCAGAGTGGGAAAGCGAGATCGGCTCATCTCAGGGTCAGTTTATCTTTTAAAGGAGAAGCGTAGCGTCATCAGAGAGCTCAGATCAGGGGGAGAGGATTCCTTTAACACAGAGACGGACAGAGAGGGAGAGATTATCACATTGATCCTTCTCTTGTTACACTCTCAACCCTGGTGTCTTTTTCCCTGAGCGGCTTGTTGATGTGCATTGATTGACTCGTACTGACCCAAAATACTATCGTGACACTAGAGTTTAAAATAGAAACAGAGGAGAGAAAATAGAACAAACAAAACAGAAAAAGGTCCAAGTTAAAAAAAAAATGAAGTTACCCTTAAGTACAAGAACATTAAGTTGAATCAACACTTCTGTAAAACAGTTTACAGTGAACATTATAAACTTCATGATGGGAGGATTTATTGCATAACCACTGTGTTAGACTACATTAGTTTTAGCAAGGTGTACCTATTAAAGTGGCAGGTGAGTGTATAATGTTGACTTGTTTAAATAACAACACTGAATCATGTTTTATAATCTGGCGATTGTACATAAAGTCTAATCTGGGAGTTAATCAGTGACTAAAACTGTCACACACACACATAGTGGAATAAAAAGTACGTGCTTTCCTCTTAAAGGGATAGTTCAGATTATTTGAAGTGGGGTCGTATGATCTTGGGATCTTTCTCTTTAACAAACACAACTGTCTACGTAGCGATCCTTTCCGTAATGTTCTCAGACACATATCATAACAATCTGAGCCTGTCAGTGGTAAAAAAAAACAAGCACAGTTCTAGCAGCATGTTTCACAGCTGACAGCTGCAGTGGTCTTGCTCAACACTGGACCAGTTTCAGAAATTGTTGTCCCCATTAAATACTTAGTCACAAAAACATGGGAAAATATGGTCCAGGTTGAAAAACAACCAAGTTAACTACTAAGTAAGACTTTTCTTTATTTGTACAGGAGTGTTTTTCATTGTGGTGTTGTAACTCTACTTGATTAAAGGATATGAATTTCTACCCCCCTGTCTTTACATAGAATACGCTTCTATCTAGAGTTGCTTGTTTTTCAAAGATCAAATAAAAATCTAAAACACAACATACAGAATATTTATGGAAGGAACATAAGGTGTCACCGGTCCATGGGGACACTTTCCTGGTTTAGTTTGACAAGGTATCACTTCTGTGGAAAAACACACATATAGGTGTTGTAAAGTGAATTATTTGTCACAAAGAAATCTGAAGTAAACAATCACAACATGTTTGACAAATTCAGACATTATATTCATGCTCTTTAATTCCCTCATCTATCTATTTCATCCTGTGTGTAAAAACATCTGAAACACACACACACACACAGCTGCGTCAGACGGCACAGTGACAACGAAGCCTCTGTTTTCTCTGGGCAAACACACTCACACACACACTTGCGCACACACAGAGCAGTAAGACGGAAACAGCTGAAGGATGTAATAGGGCAGATGAGGATCATGGGGTTGCAGTTTGGTTTGGGTCAGGGTGAATGTTTGGCAGCTGTGAGACAAAGACACGCTATTAATGCTGCTCCCTTCTCGCCTCCAGCTCGCTCCGCACTCAGAACTTGTTTTGTCAGTCAGATTGCCAGCGAACAGCGCCATAAATAAGCAGAAAGCCTTGTGATTCCACCAACACTCATTTTGGGGATAAGAGGCAATTTTTTTTGTGTGTACATGAGTGTGTTACTTCCAAAAACTGGGACATTTTCAAGCCTGAGCATCTAATCATGAAGGCTGCTGATAACTGTTCATTTAGTTTGACGCTACTTTCTGGGCACTGACTTTGATCACATTACACACACACACACAGATCTCACACACATCTTTCTCTCTGTCACATGCACTCACTGTAAAAAATCGTACAGGAATTTAGTAAATTCATCTAATCATTTCTCATTAACTTTTTATTTATTTAGGTTATGCAAACAGAGCTTATGAACATGAGTTCTTCTAATTTGAAGTCTTTTGACTTGAAATGGTGAGTTGGTTCATACAAGAACCACTCGTACAAACAGACCTTTTCTCAAGTGGTGTATAAGTGATTTAGGAGAGCTTGTCGCATTCACCAGTTTTCTTATATTCTGAATTTTCTTTTAGATAGAAAACGCAATTTCCAAGTTGCCAAGACCTGTTGTAGGAGTCGTGCAGATTTATGAAATCGCTGTCCAGGGAAACATCTGCATTTATTCTCTGCGATGGAGACTTCCTCTTGAAACTTCCTCCCCTTGCAGTCGTTGATCACTTTTCTATTGCAAGGTGGGTTTTTTTGTTCTTTGAAGCCATTTTATATTAAGACATTTCTTCTTTATTTCAGTGACAGTCTGACCCTCAGGTAACACTGCATTCAGTACTCAATTCACAAACAGTAAGTACCTCCATACTGCTCTTCTGGTGTGATCTAAGTCTCCTAAAGCCCCAGCATGCCGTTCACTTGCGCATGCACACCATCACACCCAGTTCAGATGGTGTGCTTTGCACATGAAGGATCTACAGTGAAGATTTAGGCTAAAAACAGTGCAAGTGATGTCTTTCAAGTTAACTTGGCATGTCAGGGCTTTTGGAGACTTGGATTACACCAAACAAGTGGTACTGAGACATTTTATGTTTTTTGGTTTTTGGTTGTTTTTTACAGTTGAAAACTAGTCTCCATTCACTTCCATTTTTTTGGTTGATTCTGCAACACTGTTTTCCTGTGGAACCTCAGCAATGTTTTGTAAACTGAAAAACTAAACCCAACCTTCAATCAGCACAACTAGATAATGACTGAATTTTCATTTTTAGGTGAACTACACCCTTAATATCTCATTGAACATGTTTTCTCAAGAACAAGTGAATATTTATCTCATTAATATTGGTGTGCCTTTTATGGCTTAATTTACCTATTTTTACAACTTAATTTACTCTTTTCTTTTTACTCTTTTAAGTTTCTCACAAGATTCTACTTGTATAACCGGACCGTCTTGAATCTTGATTCTTGAATTAAAGTTTATTTGACTAGAAAGAATTCAAGTCACTTTGTTGATATGCCATGTTTACCACACACTGAAGCTTCTTCACAGATATTTTGAGTCTTGTGGCTACAGATGGTCAGCTTCCACCTCCTGCTGGGCCATCCACATCCTCCAAGTGGTAAACACAAACCCCCTCAACACACACACACACACACACACACACACACACACAGAGAAGGTATGGGCATCTATAAATCACTCATACTCCAGAGCCATATGCTCATACCTGTCTGTGAGGAAGAAGCCCAAACACAGGTGAGCCCCCTCACATTCCAGCAACCTGACAGATATACAGATGGAGAGAGTGAGAGGAAGGGGTGGGGGTGGGCTCAACACCACCACCACCACCAGCAGCCCTCTCTCTTTCTCTATATCCAGCTGTGAGAGCCTCCCTCTCTTCTCCTCCCCCTTCCCTCCCCTCTCTTCCCCCTGGGATAGAGTGCTCACAGAGTGGCAGATGGGTGGAATGCATAATACATAGACTATTTGGGGGGCTGGGTGTGTGTGTGTGTGTGTGTGTGTGTAGTCAGTCCACAGGGAGTAGGCTGTGGAGTCATTATAGATCTAATGGTTGTGTTTTAGACGCTGCGCCGTGCCAATCTCATTTGAAGTGCAAAAGCCAAATGAGTGTGAAGCGTTTCATTACTCATGCTCTGTGTGTGCACGCTCCCCCTCGGTTCAGGCAAGGCAACAGATCAGTGATGCAGTCACAACTTTCTAACTGACATGTGAGATATATGTATGTGTGTGTGTGTGTGTGTGTGTGTGTGTGTGTGTGTGTGTGTATTTTGAAGGACGTTTAAGGTGGATGCTCGACCGACTGAATTTGAATCTTTTGTTCTCAACAGTCGAGCTTCTTCTGCCTCCCTGCTCATGTAGACCGACTTTATTTCCCTAATTACTGTGATTACAGCAAGATGAGGCCTATGTATCATAATGTTGTGTAATTAGCACTCAGTTGTGAATCAACAAGACTTCCTCAGGCATAGGTAATGGATTTTGGATAGACAAGCTGAGCTGAGGCATGACTAATACAGCATGGGTAAGTATAATTAAAGCCTCCTCTCTGGAAGGAGGTTCCCTTTTTCTCTCCCTCTCTCACACACACACAGCAGAAGTTTGAGTAACAATGAAGAGAAGTTCATCTAATCCACATCATGAACAGCAAGGTCTTCCACAGGCCATTTACTTTCTTGAGGGTTAAAGGGAGAGTCTGGATTATTTGATGTGGGTTGACTGAAGTACTTCTCCATTGTCAGTGTGTTATCTACAGTAGATGGCAGTTGGCACGCCCCCAGTTTGGAGAAGCAGGGAGGAGTACCAGCAGGGCAGCTAAGCAATGAACTCTGTGGACAGCTGTTTAGTCACCACATACACCAACAGTGACACAAATAAGCAGCATGGACAACACATCTGACTACTCACATGAAGCAGGAGAAATTTTGCAAATAAGCTATTAAGCTCCAAAACGTAAATCACTCGATGGCAAAATAATGTAATCAACATCAAGTGAACATGATCCGGGGCCTCTTTTGCTTAATAAAATGAAGAAAACTGTACCAGCCACTTCAGTATGTATTTCAGGATGGCACAAAGTTAGTTGAAGAAAGACAGATGATTTCAGAGAGCCTGTTGACCCAGAGAAGCAGCTATCCATAGGAAAAATAGGTATTATAGGAAAAATAGGCATTATATGATTTGTGAACAGTTCCAGATGTGCACAGCACTCACACCCTGACTTGAAGGAGGTTGCAAGTTTAAACAAAGACATTCCTCTTCCTCCAGTCTCGCTCCTGTCTTTAAAAGTTTCTCCTTTTATCATATAAAAGACAAAGAGAAAAGACAAGCAATCCTCCATGTTGGATGTTTTAGATGTGACGTTGTCAATAACACACAGTTTGTTTAGTCAGATGTGTTCATTCCAGAAGCAAAACTTCAGAAAAATTGACTTTGGTCCAAAAAATAAAATCCACAATATGGCTCAGCCAAATCGTGCTGTTGATGTGAAAGCTTGCATTACATACATACAGTTTTGAATATTATCAGTAATGTGCAAATTATTTCCACCAAAAATTTGGGTCTGGTGTGAATGGGCCTTAAGTGTATGAATATTTTCACAGCTTTACCTTGCTGTCAAACAGGCTTTTCCAAAGGGAAACCACTGTTAAGCCAAATACTGCTCTGTCGAACCCAACCAAACTCCATAGGAGAAATGAGTCATTTAACTTGCAGATGATGGGAGTTGTTAGTTCTCCATTGCTTCAATCTGCTAGTTTGTTTGTGTCATTGTGAGAATTCTGTGTTTTGTATGGTTATTTCAGACTCACCAAGATCACACAATAACACAAGACAAACTAATAGATCAAGACAACAGTCCATGTTGGGAATGAACGTGCTGAAAGAGCGACTTTCATTGAACATGCTCATATATGTCATGAATGGAAAGCTGAATGAATCAGTTTGCAACTAATGAACATGAATGTGAGCATCATTCACTCCTGAGAGAGACAGCAGCGCTCATGTCATCAGCTGATTTAAACAAACGTGTAATTGCATCATAGAAGGAAAGTGTGCAAATGTGAATGTGATATAAAAAAAACTTTTTTTGATCATGCAGCATGAAGTTTATGAACCACACTGCAGACTGGAGTCTCTGTTATAATAAATCTGCACTATATTCGCTCCTGTCCTCTGTCTCGTCTCCCTCTTCATGCCCTTGCAGTTCTCATGCATTATGGTGCTTTCAATTTGAACTGGAAAGACAGAATTTTGAGTTCTCTGTTTGAAATTTCAACAACACATTGGTGTTCAAGTTTGCTGTCTGTTGTAGTATAAAACATTTGTCAACAACTTTCATGTATACTAATGTGAAAATGACAAAAAAAATAAAAAAAAACAACTTGAGCTTGAATTTTAAATGGATGTGAACTAGTAATTTTTGGGACTGTGAATTGAACTTTAAACTACCTCTTTGTGTGAACTTGCACAACATTGTCAGCTGTGTTCTGTAAGGTTAAATAACTTATTTCACTTACAGAGTTCTGTGGGTTTTGGGAAAGTGATATTTGTCCTAATGGTGGTTTCCTGTCATCTGACAGTAAGATAAAGCTGCGAAAATATTAGAAACATACACTTGAACTGATATTGTTTTTTTAGGTGGACCTTTTTTAAGTAGCTAAAATACCTTTTGTTGCTGACCCTGTCTTCAGCAGTACATTGCTTAGCTTCCATGCTGGTACTACTCTGTCCAAATTGGGGTTAAGTTGACCACCATGTACTATAGGTAATACACTGATTATACGTACCTCATGCAACCCCACATCAAATAATCTGAGCTGTCCCTGTAATGGAGATGAGTAATATGTGTCCCCAGAACAGATAAAGAAAGCTTGTTAGATGATGGAGACAGAAACCCACCACACAGATCGAGGCAGCGTCGGTTTAGGCAGATAAACAGCGAGTAGGGGGGTGCGGTGGGGATGGGAGAAAACAAGAGGCAGAAAACAGAGTGAGAGAACAATGAAGACAAGACAGAACAAGAGAGAGCTGGCAGGTAGCAGCTCTCTGGAGATTCATTAGGCTTGTCAGAAATGCTGGCTGTGAATATGCTTGCACAGCAAGCTCCTCTGTGGGCACACACAAACATAGACAAACACACACACACACAGCAACGCAGGTTGCCGCAGGTGTATGGAGCTCTCATCTGCTGACAGGTAGGGATGAAAGCGCGATAGGGACGGTGGGATTTGGAGTCACACTGTGAAGACAGCAGGCTGCGTGTCTCCAAATGGCTGCTGCGGGAATTAACATATCCTGACTGGCACTAAGTCCTGTGCTTCATGGCACACAGCATCTCCAGTGAGGAGTGAAACATTTATTTTGTGTAAATGTGACTGAGAACTCTGTTTGAGCAGCTTTGAGTTTTCTGGGACTATAAACAAAGCAGCAGGGCTCTGTAGTGTTCTACAACACTTGACAGTTAAAGGTCGAGTCTGTAAGATTAACTGGGTTTTATTGGCAGTATGGAAGAAATGGAATGGAATATCTTATAAAAATGTAATATATAATAATAATAATAATTTTATAAATAATTGTATAATAATTATCATTTATAAAATATAATGGTATCTTTTCTTTAGTGTATAATCACCTGAGATGTCATCATGACATGGTTATGGCAGTGTAATGACACTTCTGTGCACACCCCTTCAAATAAGTGTTACAAACAAACCAAATACTGGCTCTAGATAAGGACGTCTGCAAGTTTGGCAGCCACTGTAGTTTCTCCTACACGCTTGGAATGGGAAGGTGAGATGAGGTGTTTTAAATCTGCAGGCTCACTGCTACATACCTTTAAATCCAGCACACTGGTCCTGTAAGTGTCACATCACCTCTTTGTGCTCTGACAAGAGCGTGGAGCTGATGATGGGTGACATACTGTGATTTGAGCGTTGCTTGGTTTTGGCTCATCCTTGTCTGGTCGCCATCTTTCTTGTATTACAGCTGAACAGTCACTAAAAAATGTTTCTGAAAACATTTTAGGCAGGAAATAGGCAATGCAGTAACAGAGTCTTGATCCATATTTAAGCAACCCTGTCTAGTTTGATAGTTTAGTATTTTACTCTAAATGTACAAAAGTAATATCATGCTGTACAGAAGTAGACTTGAAACTAGTGATTGAGACCATAAACTCCTTGGGAAACTGTTTGTTTAGATAATAAATCAAGTGAGAAGTACGGTAATTTTCTCATAAGGGTGCATACAATCAGACTTCGTTTTGCAACCAGTGGAGTTGCCCCCTGCTGGCCCTTAGAAAGAATGCAGTTCAAAGGCACCTCTACAGTGGTCTCTTTTTAAACATCTATTTATTTTATGGTATGTGGTTGTTTATGTTTGAGCCTCATTTCCAGGTTGTGATATACTGAAGCTTTGGGTTGGTGGTTTTAACCAGCCTGGGAATGAAACTCAATCAGCTATCTTTCTGCAGAATTGCTTACGCTACCTTTAACTGTCATATCTCAGTCTGAATGTGTGTCCTTGGTTATGGAAGGAAAAAATCAGCGCTGAGGTTGTCAATTTGTTTGGTTAAATAGGGCTTAAAGTGCTGCTGAGTGAGTGTGTAATGAAGTGAAGCAGTAGGTAGCACATTATATCAAAAAGTAAGCTGCTTGAACAGGAACCAATTTGTACACAAGAGACTCTCTTTCTCTTCCCCTCTCTTTGTCTTTGTGAATAAATCAATGAGTATATTATGGTTGTTTGTTTAAGGTGAAGAGCTTAGCATGAAAAATGACTAACAGATGATGAAATGACCTGAAATGTATGATGCAATCTGTACAAGTGGAAGAGTCCTTTGTGTGTATGCGTGCATGATTGCATGCATATGCATGTTCATCTTGGCATGGGAGACCTGTGTGTGTGTCTGGGCTTTGGGCAGCGTGTTAAATCCCAGTGTTTAGGTGGAAGAGAGAATCACCGTCTGATTCCCCAGCTGTTCTCACAGCCGTTTCTCTGCCTCGACAGCCTGACTGCTCACAAAGAAATGTTGACTGTACACAAAAACGCACACATGCAGGCTTTCAGGCATGGAGACAAATGCACATGGAGAGCTTACTGACAGTGAATAGGAGTTTTTCTTTGCAGACGAGTGTCCAGTGAGTGGAGTGCCAACCCCCAGATGTAGCCTCTCATCACAGAGAGGACCTCGGTGGGAGATGGAGAGAAACTGCACACCAGCAGCTGGAAGCTAGATGACTGTTCCATGTGTTCATGTCTCACTGGAGATCCATAAAGCCTGACCGACACAGCCTGGGACCCATCCTGTGTGTTTTTTTTTGTTTTTTTTGTGTGTGTGTGTGTGTGTGTGTGTGTGTGTGTGTGTGTTTGAAAAAAGAGAGACAGACAGAGAGAGAAAGACAGAGCCAAAGAATCGCCTGTATGTTTTCATCTCTTCCAGGCGAGTATTATATTTCATCTACACCCTACTGTACAGTATACACTGTGTAACATTTTATATCATTTTTGTGGCCCCTGTATAATATATCACTGTAGTACTCACTCTCACAGAAGACTTTCTTTTTTCTCCTACAAACTTAGTTTAAAACTTTGTTTACTGTAACTTCTGTAAATTTTCTGTGAAGATGAAGAACGTACTTGCTAATGCTAAAAAGATGTAACAAGCTGTGCATTAAATTACACAAAATATACGTAATATATGAAATAATATGTTCTTTATTAGACAGTAGTTATACTGTAACTAGACAATGTAGACCTAATGGTTCAGCCATAAGACTAACAAGCTGTATTTCGTATCAAATAAGCCAAAAATTAGAAATACGTTCTTTATCAGTGACAGTAGTAGAGGGCTTTATTAGAGGGCAATAAGGGACACATTACAACTAACTAATAACTGTACACTGAACTAAAGCATATTATTTTCCACAGTTAGACTTTTATTTGACTTTTTGTTCTGCTGAAATGTGCCCCAAATTATCTTCTAAAATAAGTCTAAAAAGGGTTGAACAGTGGGAAATAATATACTTTATTCTGCAGGACATTTCTGTTGTAATGTGTCCTTAATTATCCTCAAATAAAGTCTAATTAGGGTCTAGTATTAGATCAAATATTGTCTAATAAAGAAGATATATATAATTTGGAACAAGTATGGCTTGATATGTCTTACTATTGTACTGTAAAGTTAAGTGCGACCAAAATGATCAGACTGGAGCACTGCATGTCTTTCTCTCTTCTCTCTTCTGGGGTGTCAGCTGTGGCCTTGGGATCATGGGACTATGTTTCCGTGACAACCAGACATCGCCTCCGAATGCTGACACTAAAATAACAGACTGAATAATTTAGACAGATCCATTTTTAAACAGCATGTCAATTCACATCAATGGCCACAGACACCCTGTTCTGGCACCCTGCAGAAAGGCCCACCCAGGCTGGGGCGAAGGGTGCGGTCCAGTGTCCAAGACTCATTTAACAACAATCTGGCTGTTAGAGCTAGACATATCCTGTGAAACTACTGTGGAAATGAAAGCAGTGGTATAATCTGGGCCAATGTTCCCTCTTGAGTTTAAAAACAAGAAAAAGAAAACTCTGAAACTCTTTAAAATTAATATTTGCATAATAAAAAAAATTACCGTTATACAGTAAAAAGTGGTTTAGCAGCAGATTATGGAAAAACTGGAATAAAATCTCTACAAATAACTAATCAGCAGGGACAGTGTAGGTCCTAAAATCTGAATTTAGGTCTTGTTTATGAACAGAGATGGGCAGTATCTCAATAAAGATGTATTTTTAAAAAATGTATTTAAGTACTTTTGAGTATTATTAACTGTTAAGTATTAAAAATTAAAATCATGTAATTTGCAACAAACCGAAGATGCCCCGGGCTCCACACATGTAGGTCACTGCCCAAAGAAATGCTGGACTTTCACCCAGAAGAACAGGATTAATGTCCCATGTAAGACAAAACTAAATTAAGTGTTATAGACACATAATGTTATGTGCATGAGTTGACTTTTGTGCTGTGAGTTGCTTCAGTAATGTCACATGACAAATGTAATGTAACACACTTACTTGTCTTGGTCTTATCTCAAACCCACCTAAGAAGTTTTTGTGCCTAAATCAAAACTGTGAGTGTTTCACAGCTTTAATCACATGCTAGAAAGGCTTTCGGCTGCGCCAGGTACGGCCATTCATGAGAACTTTACACGTAAAAGTGAAAAAGTACAGGCTCTGAAATGAACTCAATGTATAAAAGTAAAAAGTCGCCCTCTGAAGAACCTTTCTACCAGCTGTTTCTGTGCAAACCTAACTGAACCTCACCTTTTTTCTCATTACACAGCCATTCTGCTGTTGCCTCACTGCTTTACCAGCTGCTTGATCAGTGCTGTGCTGATATCATGGTATGTACAGTTGGTCCTGATTAGACTGAATCCTCTCAAATCACAAGCAAGGTTTTGTTATTTTATTGAAATTGAGATGTATGTTCAGGCTTTTTTGAAAATATTGATATATATATATATATATATATATATATATATATATATATATATATATATATATATATATATATATATATATATATATATCATACAGCTGTTAAAATTATTGCATAAATACCATAATTATCATACATCTGTAAACACTGGAATGCAGCGTGCACCCCTCAATTCACAGCCTCCTGCCTCCATCCTGATTGGCCACTTCAAATCTGTGATGTGGCACATTAGCAATAGAGGGCAGAAGGTCAGACCCATATTGAGGCTAAAATATCATAATATCAGTTTGGATAGAATCTATTTCTGTGTTTTTACTTGTATTCCAATTAAATAAATTTTTCATACCCACATTTTTTTTTTTTAATCCAAGATGCAGTTGATACATTTGATGTATTTGTGCCAATATCCATTTATTTTCTACAGTTCTGAAGTGAAAATGCTTGTTTTAGTGTTCATGCAGATGAAAGCACTCCAGTCTAATGAAAGCAGCACATGGCTCCACCATCAAAGTTCAACAGACGCCATCCATCAGGGATGATTTTCACGCCAAATTTTCTCATTTTACTTTGCAAGGCCACAGAAATTATCATTGATGACTGACCATTTATCAGCATGAAGCATTGGCACGATGTGATAATAAGAAGGTCTAATTAATTGAGACCGATTTGTAACACGTGTTCTATCAAAAGGAGTTTAACAGCTGGGGTCAGCAGCAGATTTAGAGAAGAAACTACAGTTGTATTTCATGTATTTTTAATAAAACATGCCCCATTTGCATATTTTTTTCCACTGTTTCACGTCTTGTATTATTTCTCATTATCATTTGTTACAGCTGAAATGACAAGCTAACAGCACACCCTTTCATCTCCCCCAGGTTTCTTCTTAAAAGCTTCCAAATTTTAAGAGGATTTCTTCTATGTTTTGTGACAAGTTCATGGAAAAACACAAGCTTTGGGCTGCATTTCATGAATCTGTACAAAGCAAAAACAGACACATATGTGTTCACACATCACATGGTTACAGCTGATGGCTTATTCAGATGGAACTTCAGGCTGTGAACCAAATATTTGCACACATGATTTATCCTGCTTTCCGCGAGGCCAGAGTGTTGAGAAATATTCAGACACCATTGTGTCTGCATGTTTCTGTGTGTGTGTACGCATGTTTATGTGTGTGTGTGTGTGTGTATGTGTGTGCGCATGTGTAACTGGTCCTCCATTATTTTACAAGCTCGCATTCACACCCACACACACACACACCCAATCACCAGAGGGCTAAACGGAATAACGGAGCAGGGGAGGTACAGGGCCTTGCAGGTGTCTCCCTGCTCTGTGTCTCTTTGTTTCCGTCTCACTCACTTTGTCTCATTTAAATAGCGTCTCATTATCCACTCTACATTTCTCTGTGGTTCTGCCTTTGTGCAGTTGTTGAGCAAATTCTAAGCACTTATTTCATGAATCATAAAAACAAAAATACATATCTGCAAAAGCAGAGCCTTGTCTTCAAAGCACAGGTTTATGAAAACGTTCCTTTAAACATCAATCTGCAACTCTGTGCAAAAGTAAAGTTTACCAAGAGTCCAGGTTACAGTGATATTCTTTAATATTTGACTCAAATTGCATTTGTGTAGGAACAAACTGCAGTTAGTGACAAACACTTCAATCCCAGCAGACCGTCATTTCCCAAGTCTCTCTCTTGATCCATGAAAACAAATAAAAATAGAAAACAATTTAAATATATTTTCTAAATTTGTGCTGAACCAAGTAAACACATGTTAAATATTCTTCCTAAGGACAGAGCAACCAGAATTAACATACAATGGAAAGAATACATCAGTAACTACAGTTTTTGTGTTGTTAAATGCCATGTGAAAGGGAGTCCTGCCAGAAATGTAACACAATGCATATGATGTAAAATAAGTATGTTTTTATCAGTAAATAATGATCTGAACATAATGATGTTGTGTCTTCATTGCCTTAGAATGAGCTGTTTGTATCATCAGACAGTCCCATCCTGTCTTCACCAGAAAAAACGTACAAGTTGGTCGAGAGTGCAAGCTACTTATTCTGTTAGGCAGCGCCCCTAGTGGATGTAGTAAGTATGACAACAGAAGTGTGAGGAGCATTAGAAGGTGATCAGGTGGATGGATGGCTCAAACAAGCACAGAACTTTCACCCAGTAAGCCATAGTTCAAGTCCTGTGTGAAATGAAAAGTAAATGTAGAGTTAATGCAGTTTTGAGCACTTGACATAGGTAATGTTGTTATTTGAGTCCAAACCACAATCCTTCCTAACCCTAATCAAGTAGTTTTATTGCCTAATACTAAGTATACAAGTAGTTTATATGCAAAAAATCCAACCAAACTAGGGCTGTTGTACAACATAAATCCTCTGTGTAATGTCACATTAGTGATGTCACATGACTTGCATAATGTAGTTGAGGCCAGGTAAGCCTTTCGCTACTCTGTTATTCTCACATATGTCATTTTGGGAGTAACTGACATTTAACTTCTTTCGTCATTTAAGTATCTGAATATGATGGACAGTCCACCACATTGCAAGATCATGTTTCTACAGTAACCCAGAACAGACAAACCAAACAATGGCTCAAAAAAAGATCTTTTGCGGTTTTTGTCACGTAGGTTCTCCTACACATTTGGAAGGGGAGAGTGAGGCGAAGTGTTCACGATCTACAAGCTCACTGATAAATCCTACATACTGGTCCTTTGAATCTGAATGTGCAGCTCTGCACAAATGTAAAGTTTACCAAGAGTCAGGCCCACACATGGGGTTTTATTCTTAAATATTTGATTCAAATTGCATCTGTGCAGAAACAAACTGCAGTAAGTGACAAACATTTCAGCCCCAGCAGACCGTCAGCTCCCGGGTCTCTCTCTTGATCCATGAAAACTAATAAAAATAGAAAACAATTTAGATGCATTTTCTAAACTTGTGCTGAACCAAGTAGATACACAATAAGTATTCTTCCCGAGGACAGAACTATCAGAATTAAAGGACCAGTATGTAAGATTTAGTGGAATCTAATGATGAACTCAGATTTCAGAAAACACCTCATCATTCATGTAGCAGCACGTTGGCCCTTTGATCATTTGTATGTGAAAAAAGTATATCATTGTTATTCTATTTAAATAACCTGATTACATTCTAAGCTCATGGGTGTTTACTTTGTCTATCAGAAGATCATCATTTTAGCCCATTAGCCCATTCATTGATTATAATTGTTGCTGAGCACTTTTTTTCTTGTAGTTTTTCAAATAATGCATCTTTTCCAATTGTGAAAACAAATGAAGTGGAGGAAAAAAAGGTGCATTGTTTAAAACATTTTACCCATTTAAATTCTGTAGACACTGGAAATGTAAACATATGGCCCCTTTGGACAGTAGGCCTAAATCTGTGAAATCACTGAAACTTCAGCACATGATTTATTTATTTATTTATATTTACTGAAATTTCCAGTTTCAAATCCACATTTCTAACTCAGTGGAAGATCATTTACATAAAAATACCCCCCAGCTCTCTGTCTCCTTCCTTTTTTCCCCCTCTGACACGATATTTTGAATTTGACCTTATTTCGTGTTGTGGGATTTTGGGAAAAGAATCCTCCTGACACACCCTGTCATCCCTACACACACGCACACACACACACACACACACACCCTCCTCTTCACCCACCAACCTTCAGGCAGTGCACCTGGGTACAACCCTTATACATGCACACACACACACACACACTCACACATACACAAATGTGTGCATAGACACATTCCCCCACACATACATATGCACACTCACACAGACTCACAAACTATGTGTGTCTAGTCTCCAACAACCAATCAGATTGAGTGTCAAACTCAGAAAGTGTCTCCTAACAGCTGCCATCAGGAGGTCTCCCATTAGATACAATACTATGAAAACCTGGGAAATGACGCACACACACACACACATACATACACACAGCAGGATTGATCTCCCTCAATGGTATTGATTAGCCTACCCCCAACTCAGATGAGAAGATACCAGCTGTGTCGAGCCATTTGCTTCCTGAAGCGCTTCGTCTCCTGCGAGGAAGATGAAAATAATGACGCTTCGAGCGAATTTTGTCCAAGAAATTCTGCTGGCTGCTAAAGGGCAGGAAGTCCACAGGGAAACAGTTACCTCAGAAGGAGGTCGCTCCGAGCCGTTTGTTTTAACCTCTGCCCTGGTCCTACTGGATGTGTGCGTGTGCGTTTGTGTGTGTGACTGTGTGTCTCCTTGGGTTTATCTTTCATGTGGTTGGTATATGAGTGTATAAATGTATTACAATACTATTACTGATTACCTGTTAAAAATGTAGTCAGTAACCTAAGCCAATGATGACAATAGTAAAGTAATGTAACTTGACTACTTTCTGTTACTTCTGGATGGGGTAGAAGTAACTAATTACGAATACTCAAGTTGCTGTAATTAAGTATTTTTTGGGTACTTGTACTTTTGTTTTCAAGTCTGTACTTTAACTTGTACTTAAGTATGTATTACAAGATGCAATCTACTTAGTTACCTTTAAAATAATAGTTGAATACTGATTACAATTTGAGTTAATGTCCAGACCTTTCATCTGCATTTTAGTAGCCAATAAGGTGATCTGATTGCAAACGGGCCAGTGAAAACCAGGACATACAAATGAAACACAAAACAAAACGCTGCAGCAACACACATTTGGAGTAAGGATGTTAATGATTAATGATTAATCAATTAACTGCAATTAAGAATTTAACTAATTAAAAAATATATTCATGGATATTTAATCAATAGTCTAGAAGTGGCAGTAATTGCACTTCATATGACATTGTTTTGTGTGACAGAGCCATTTGTTTAATAAAGAAACTTTTAAACTTAGACTTAAAATGAGAAATGAGAAATTTTTTAAAAAAACTTTTATGTCTTATAAATTTTTAACAATTAATCATTTATAGGACTGTGACATCAACAGTCAAAGTAAGTAACAATTTGAGTAGTTTTTGTGTCTTAATGACCTCAAATGCAATTTAAACATTCCTTTAATGTTTTATTTTAATGTATTTCTAAGTTCTTGTAAAGTACCTTGAATTGCCTCATGTCTGAATGGTGCTATATACATATTGCCTTTGTCTTTGTACTTTTACTTGAGTACTTTTGCAATGTAACTGTACTTGTACTCGAGTACAGATTTTCAGTACTCTTTCCATCACTGCTTCTGGATTACCTCAGAAAATTACCAAATTTGATAAAATTGTTTAGCCTAATATATGTTGTATGTTAGGTTAATTAAATGTTTGTCCAGATTCTCCTTCATTTATTATATGTCTTTTTAGCCACAAACCATCCTGGTCATCAGCATGAAAATTCAAATTATTTTTCATTAGTAGCAGCACCAGTTGTAGTGATAGTTGTAGTATTAACAGGTTGGTTAATTAACTGGATTTCTATGTATTTAACGTTTGTGGTATTTCTGTTAATTTGTACTCATATACAAACACTCACAGTCACACTTAAATGCAGAGCTGGGAGAAAGATCAAGGGAATTCTATTCAAATTATAGTTTGACAGTATTTTATTCTCCTACAGGGCAGTTATGTTACATTATTGATAAAAGCATGAATATCTTTTCTAAAGCTACCAACCAAAAACGGAGTATGATAATATCATGATGTAAGATTTCCTAAGCTTAGTAAAGTTTTAATAAGATGATCTATTTGAGTTCTTTTCTGGATATTCCCTGCTTTTATCACTATTCTGACTATTTTGAAACAAAAATCAGAAACTGAAACTTTTTGTTGTCTTTAAAATCTAATTAAGTCAAAGTTTATGACACTGCAGATAAAATCAGGATAAAAATGAAGACTTATGAAGACTCAAATCCAGTGGTATTTCTGTTCAAAACCCAAAAGACTATCTGCATTATATCCTCATTAAATTTCTGTAATGTATCACTGCCAAAACTGCATTTGATTATGCTGCATCTGCCTAGACAGATGGACACACTGATAATATCATAACTAAGACTGCTGTCATTACCAGGAAATGTTTTTCAAGTGCCCAGAAATCTCTCATAGAGAACATATTATAATCCAGTCTCTAATCCTCTTCAGGAATGTCTTAAATTACATTAAATCCCATAAATCACATTATTCTTATAACCCAGTCATGTATGTCAGAAGCAAACGAAGAGACAGGCCAGTTTACTATATCTCTATGATGATGGATCTTTTGAAATAATTTGTTGTCTGTATGTATATAATTGCTGTAAATGCTTGATTTTAGGATCTCAGGAAAACTCTGACACAATGCTGTTGGCTAATTAAACCTAATGAACTGATAAACTGAAGATACAAGTCATAAAATCTAGCATGTCAGTCACCAGCAGTGTTGGGCACTAACACATAAGCTGTTACAGTAATAACATTAACATTGTTCTGTCTAGCTAAGGGTAGAGGTTGTTTTGTGTAGCAAACATTATACGTTGGTCTTATCTGTAAAATGTGTCTCCCCACTAAAAAAAAAGGGAAAAAAAGATACAGTTAATTACTTTTTAGGCCTGAGACTCATTGGCCTTAACTCATATTCTGTGAAGAACATATAAACAAACACATTTTCACACACTGTACCCCACCCTAATATTTATATTTCATACGTGGTGTATGGAGGGTGATAAAAGTCACAGGACCAGCCCATCAGCAGCCAGCCACAGGACATATAAGACATTAATTTATATAATATAATAGTGAAATATATATATATATATATATATATATATATATATATATATGTATATATATATATATATATATATATATATATATATATATATATATATATATATATATATATATATATATATATTGTTCAAGATAAACATGTTTTTTTCATCCATATCTTCATTATATGTGTATTGTTACACTTTATCAGAAAATTTAACAGTACTTTTAATGAATGACATGTGATAGAACAGAGATAAATGACAAATTTATGACAAATGTATGGCAAAGTAAACATCTGTTATCTGTTTTTACATCTGTTTTTTATGGCTGTATTGGTCTAATGCACTTGGTCCACCAGACCCACAAATGTTGACTGAGTTACAAAAACATAAATACCACACAATGGCTAAATTAGATTTTGAGTCTGGGATTCTAATATACTGGTAAAGTGATGAGTTAAAGTATAAAAAAGAAAGAGGAACAGTAAAAAAAAAAAATAAATACAGGTCATAAAGTACTGGATGTAAGTCATCTGCAGTGTTGGGCAGTAACATATTACGTAAAACATATTACAGGAATTTAACTACATTTTCAGCGACAAGCAACTACATTACTCAACACTGTAGGGGTTGGCTTGTTCTCTGTCTTCAGTGGGAGTTTGACAGAAGGTTGAAAATCACTTTGCTCAATATCAGTTATCTTGGGACAGGAGCCGGGGGTGTGGGGAAGCATTTAGCTTCTAACAAAAGAAAAAAGACTTGAAAAGTTGTTTTATTTACATGTTTTTATGTTTTGAGGTAACTTGCTAACATTAGCTACTGGTGAGTCAACTTTCATCTATCTTGCCCCGGTAAAATGTTCTTTGTAACTTCCAACAGCTCAGCTTGCTTTTCTCTGTATCCCTGCCTATAAAATATTAATTTTCACTGAAAAAATTGAAATATAGTCCCATGTGTAGAATTTTAAAAAATGGCAAAAAGCTCATGCCAGAGTCTAGGATATCTTTGGTAAATATTCTGCAGGACAGTGAGAATCTCTCTGAAGAAGCAGCTCCAGTTTGTACATAAACACATAAATCTCAGAGTGGAGAACGTACAGTAAATCACATCTGCTCACCTGTGGCCTTTCAAGAATTTGTGGTGAGAATACAAGACAATCCAGAAAAGCTGTTTCTCATGTCATCCACTGAAAGTGACGCACTTGAGAACATGTAAGTGTGAAAAACAAAAGAAAGAAAAAAATATGACAAACTAAAATGAGCAACATTAATGAGATTCTCCACGTGTATGTGAATGGCTGGTAACAGTTTATTTGAAGGAGTGTGCATAGGACTAACTTTACACTGTCATAACCATGTCATGAAACCTGTCATGGACATGAAGGAGTATGAATATTTATACCTGTTGTCATTCAGTGTAATGTTGTCAATTATGTCATTTTAATGCAAATTTAACATTGTTTGAGTTGTCTTTCTTAGGACCACTTGACATCAACCAAGGCAATAATGTCTTTGTCATGACAATTTGATCTTATAACTTAAAGAAACTGTTTATAAAAGTTAATGATATCTTTCTGACAAGTCCAGATGTACCACTTTGGTTAATGTCTTGATTAATGTCAGGTTGTCATAGCATAGACATTGACACGTTATGTTGCCTTGGTTAATGTCAAGTTGTCATAACAACAACATTCAGGTCTTCGTCAATGTCAGCTTGTCATAGCAAAGACAGTTATGTCTTGGTTAATGTGAGGTTGTCATAAAAAAGACATTATTGGCTTGATTAGTTTAAAGTTGTCATCAAGACATCTCAAAAAATGTTAACTTTTCATTAAACAATAATCAATGGAATTACACCCAGCAGTTATAAACAGTCATAAAGACTCATTCATATTCATGACAAGGGTCATGACATGGTTATGACAGTGTAATGACAGTCTTATGCACGCCCCTTCAAATACAGTGTCACTGAATAGCATGATGTTTTATTGCTGTGTGATGCTTGAAGCACTGTTTGCACATTTCAACATGTAAACTTGAGGTGTTTTTCTTCCGTGCAGGTGAGGCGTCCTGCCTGCTTCTTGGCTCTCCAAACATCATCCTCTGACAGACTGCTGTTAAGACTCAAGACAGACGTCCGTCTCTCTTTTCTTGAACTCAAAAAGTCTCTCTCCTGCTCTGCAGTGTCTCTCCTACTCTCCCTTTTTTCCCCTCTTTGCCCTCTCTGTATTTTGACAAGCTGGCACACTCAAAGGGCATTGTCAAAACGTCAAACTTTATAAAATATAGATATAGACAGAGATGTACAGAGGCTGAGGAAGGAAGAGGGGTGAGAAGATGAATGGGGGGAATATGAGAGAAGTGTAAAAAAAAAAAAAAAGAGGAAAGCCAGAGTGAGGAAAGAGATATGAGCTCTCTGTGGTAAAAGACAATAAAGTGTGAAAGGTTTTTCCTTTGTTTGATGTCCTCCCCTCGGGGGCTCTGTGACAGAGACTGCTGCAGAGCCCCAGTTAAAAGAGGAAAAATGACAGGAGCCATTTCTCTCTTTTTCTCTCTATGGCCCTTCAGGATGAGTGTGTGGAGTGCATGTCAGAGGGAGGAAGAGGGAGAGTATGAGACAGACAGAGAAAGCAGGAGAGAGACGGAGAGGGAGCCCTTGGGGTCTAATAAATCAGCATTGCATTGAACACGAGGGTCCAGGAGGATCTTGCGTGGGAAGACAGGTGTCCATAGCATTCTGGGGCAGAGGTTATGGTCAGACACATCAGTCATCTCACACACACACAGACCCCGGCAGAGCTGAAATTACCCAGAGACAAAACCCATTTCCTCCTCTTGTACCTCATTACCATGTCACAGCCCTCTGCTTCATATTTGGTTTCGTTTTAAATGTGAAATACTGCTGTGATCAAATAATGTGAGCGAACGGCATCCCAAGCCGCTTTTGTAAACAGTTTACCATTGATTATTCCGCAGCTTATTGTGTTTCACTGTGTTTTCCTTTCAGTTTATAAAAAAAAAAGCCAGGCTGGCACCTTAGCGCTCAGTAGCGGTGGCTCCCCCACAGCATTAGCATAATAATAATTCGCAGGCTGGAGTTATGGAAATGAAATAAAATATTGTTCTTTTATTCTGCAGCACGCAGCAGTATTCCACTAAGACATCCAGTTATTATACATGACAAATACGAATTAAAGACACGAGTGTGAGCTGGAATGAATCGCACCTCTTGCATCGGCTATCTGCTGTTTGTGTGAGAATACAAATGGGTGTGTTTGTGTATGTATCAAAGGTGGCAAATTACACATATAATTTACTCAACTAGAAGTATTATTCCTGGGTAAAAGAAGACTGAAATACACCCAAAGTAAAGACTCTTTTAGAGGTGGTGTCATGATTACATCATGGCTTTAACTAGAGGCAAAACAAAGGAAAAACTGGAGGCAAACACCAATCACCTCAGAGAGCTCGGCCACACAACCAAGCTCAAGTGTCTTGTTGTGTAGTGGTGCCAGAACCAACGCATTAAAGGCTCAAAATGGAAGTTTTATCGCACACCGTCTGCCCCTGGTTAAGGTTAAACAAATTGAACTCATGAAATGTCAAGAAAGGAAATATTCTCACACCCATTTTCCCGATTAAGCACAAAAATACAATTGATCTCCCAAAAATCATCTTTGTCAGTGTTTCCACTGTTATAACAATCGCCAGCTCTGGTTTGGTCAAAACAAATCCTTAATTCACAGAGTTAGATGTGAAAATATTCTGGCTGTTTTCCTCTCACTCGTCCCTCAGCTCAACAACTGGGGATGGACTCGTCCAATCACCCCACGTTATCGTAATCGAGTGAGCGTGTACGGGTCAGCAGGTCTGCTCTCACTGGTTATATCAACTTTATCAATTAACGCTTGCAGTCTTGGAGAGTGAGTGACCATATTTTCTTCAGCCAACAAAACTTGTTAGCTTGTGTTCACTAATGTGTTTGAGGATTTTTTCTGCCTCCACCTGCAAAAATATGTCACGTTCACCAACAGAAAAGGGGTCAATTAAAGTAAAAAGTAGCCCTCTGAGGGACATTTCTACCGACTGTTTCTGTGCAAAGCTAATTGAACCTTTCATCATATTACTATAAATCCTCTCCACAGACACCCACACATATAAACACACACCTACCAACAGACATGGGTGCTACAATTAGATAAACATGTCTATTTTTTATTTTATTTTTCTCTCACTCTTGCTGTTGTCAGTATTGTTTAGCAACTCGTTGCTGCCGTTGTTTCTCTTTTGTCTCAGTTTGTTCTCCCTTCTGTCTTCCGCTATGTCATATGTCTTCATGTTGGTCACTTGTATCACACAGTTCAAAAAGTACTATAATTTGAAGACTTTAACGTCATCTTAAACAGTTCTAAATAAAATTTTTAAAAAAAGGGGGAAAAAATTCTGAAAATAATGAAGTTAAACTTTGCTCCACAGAAAACATAGTCCAGGTCTAATTAAGACTTTTTTTTTCCTTCATCTTTACAGGACTACCAAAATCTTTTGTTCATCTTCTGCAGAAGCTGTTTCTCATAGTTGTCTGAATCGCTGGATGCCCTTTTGGGTCTAAAAATCAGTCAGTACAGTCATGCGGTGCTATAAATCCTCTGATGACAATGATACATTGACTAGACTCTGTTTTGTCTTATTATGTCTTTTAGGTCATTCTCCTCTCATTATGTCTTGCTCTTGTGTAATGCACTGATGGATACACAAGGCATTGTGTTATTTTTTCGTCCAGTAGACAATTTGTTCAGTTTAACAGGGGGGAATGAACCTGGGTTCATATCCTTCGCCTTTGACTTGTGAACCGACTTATGAACGACTCCTCTGGTTCAGTAATTTTGAATTATAATATCTTAATAATATGGTCAAGCCAATTATTCAATTACACAATCCTTAGTCAATAAGGCAGGCAGACTAGACTAATATATTCAACTAAACAACCTCTCTGCCCCTGTGCTCTCTCTGCTGCTAGGGGGATGGGAAGCAGGGATGGCAGGTCAACAGGGGGATGCATGTTTGTCATTTTGCTAACAAGAGGGATGGCATCCTCCCTCAAATCACCACCAGGTCTGAATCTGTCCTAATATAGGGAAGGCAGCACACAGTGATGCAAAATCAGAGGTGACAAAGTACACACATTCTGTACTCAGGTAGAAGGACAGATACTTGTGTAAATAAAGACAAAAAGTAGAAGTGCTGATTAAACTCCTTTACTCAAGTAAAAGTGAAAAAGTGCAGGCTATGAAATGTATTTGAAGTATAAAGTAAAAAGTCCCCCTCTGAAGGACATTTCTACTGACTGTTTCTGTGCGAAGATAACTGAACCTCACCTTTTCTCAATGGTCGAGCCTCCCTCTGTCTGTTTTGTCTTGTTAAATCTTTCAAATCGTTTTTGTCTTCTTATGTGTTGTTACATCGTGTTATGTCTTTATTTCGTTTCTATCTTGTTTTTGTCATGCTGTCTTTTACATCATTTTCTTCTTGTTACATTGTTTTTGTCTTGTTAAGTCTTTTATGTAATTTTCGTTTTGTTACATCTTGTTACCTCATTTTTCTCTTACGTTGTTTTGTCATGTCATTTTTTCTTGCTAAGTCATTTTCATATAGTTAAGTTTTATTACATAATTTTTGTCTTGTTTTGTCGTTTTAGTCATTTCTGTCTCATTACGTCTATTTTGTCTTGTTACATCTTGTTATGTCGTTTGTCTTGTTATGTCATCATTTTACATCGTCATCATCTTGCACAGAATTTTCATTGTGTCATTTTTGTCTTGCTTTGTTTTCATCTTTTTACATACTTTCATATTGTTTTCTTCTTGCATTAAAGCTAAAGTAACAAGCCTGTTCTGAAAATTTTTTGTGTTAGTAAAAAGTTAGAAAGTCAGAATAGAAATACTCAAGTAAAGTACAGATACCTGGAAAATCTGCTTAAGAAACGTAACAAAGCATTTGTACTTTGTAAAATTCCCACCTCTGGTATGTACGGTGTATATATGCATATGTGAGAAATGTGTGTTTGTGTAACTTTGGCAACCCTGGATTGATGGTTTAGTTACAGGAGGTACTGAGAAATGTGGAACTGTATATTTGTTTCTGGGATAAAACCAGAGCAGTCAACCCTCCATCATCTGTTCAAGCCATTTCCGCATGTGTGTGTGTGTGTGTGTGTGTGTTTGTGTGTGTGAGTGTGAGTGTGTTTAAGAGTGTGTGTTCATGCCTCGGGGTTACAGATAGGGGAATGTTGCGTGCTTCTCTTCTCTGTCCTCCTTTTCACCCTTACAGATGCAGAAAAATGAAACTCCTACTTGCCACAAACTGTACACACACATAGACACACACACGTACACACACGTACACACATGTACACACGTGCAGACAGTCAAACAGTGAAGGGTCCCACAGAGTTCATAAGCTAGTGAATAATAAAAGCTCCACACTGGACCGGGCTGTCTGTCTGCTGTAAAAATGGCCTGTCTGTGACATGAATATGATTTTTGCTGTGGGTGTGAGTGTGCGTGTGTGTGTGCACATGCAGATGTGTGTGTGTGAGAGAGAGAGAGTGTGCTCTGTATGGTAACTAGATGAATTATTCACTGTTTACTGATGAGAAAGCATTTAGGTTCCCAGGAGTGGTGCTCAGAAGCAGGCCTCACCTCTCTCCTCGTGCCCTCTCTGTCTTTATCGTTCTCTTCTCCTCGTTCCCTCTCACCCCCCCATCACACTTCCATCATCTCTCTCCATTACAGAAGCTCTTGGTTCACCAGTAACATCACGCCTTTGTGGGATAACACCACTGCTGGAAGAAATACATGAGTTTAGACCTCTCTTCACCTTTAGCTCCAAATCTGTGCCTGCTTGAACCCACTGATCCAATTGAGATCAGTCTAGTCAGTAACTTCATATTAATATTACAATATGAAAGTAACATAACCTAATTACTTTCCAATATATTTGGATTACCTCAGTGCCAAACATAGTCAAATTGTTGTTTTATGTTCATCTAAGTTACATCTAATCTTTTCACCCTCTTTTTACCCAGATAAAATGTAGTTACAACATCAACCTGTCATCAAACATGATTTTCTTTAATCATGTTGATAATTTAGTTACAGGTTGAAAGCTAGATGACAGATGAAGGTAAACAACTCTCACTTTTGAACCAATGTTGAACGTCCTCTCACTGGTGACCATTTTCATTTTTTAAAAGTCTTTTCAAAGGAAAAATACTCACAGGGGTTTAATTATTCCTTCATTATGCACAAATGTGTATTTAGATTAATAGCATTAATTATGCATATTTAAATGTACTTTGTTAAGTCTGCTATTGACACTTAACAACATTAGCAGTTGTTCTGTGTCAGTAACATTAGTTGCGGCCTTTCCTGTAAATGTTTCTTAAAATTAAACGTTGAGTCCTTATGATGACAGAATTGTCACAGCTGGACAGCAGAACTGTACTGTTTTGCTGTTCTGGCGACATTTCCACCCAGCTGTGATTTCACTCGAGCCCACAGTGGTGTTCTGAGACTTGTGAAGTGTTGCAGTGTGTGCTCACTGCATATGGTAGTAGATTATTCTTTTTAGAAATGTATTTAAAAATTGTAATCCTGCCAATAATCCCCATTTTTACTAAAACCCTGAGTTTATGCTTCTCTTCGTCTAAATCTCTGCCAGTCTGATCCCACTGACCTAGTTGAGGAACAATGTTCTGATGGTAAATTCTCTGTCATGATGAGCACAGTAGGAATTCATTTGCATGTATTAAGCAGAGGGATGATGTTCGCCTTAGCTGAATTAACATCACTTCACTGACTGGACTAAGACATACAGATATACCCACAGAAGTAAGCACAAATCACTGGGAGCTGAGTTTAATCTTTCTCTTAAACACACAGAAATGGGTGTGCGCGCACACACACACACACGAACTACGGTGAAAAACAGACGAAAACACAGTTAATACATCCACTAATCAAACTCCTATTACCAGGAGAAGGCTTTCACACATGGGGACCAAATTCCCTTCATCTAATTGGTCCGCTGAGAAAATCACTAAGCTGTTCACATCTGCAGGGATACATACATACATACACGCACACACACACACACACACACACACATGCAGTCACTCAGAGCCAATCAGTACAGAGCTCCTTGGGCAATGTGCACAGTTCCATCCTTTCCTTTATCCATCTTTTATCCCTGGGTTCATCCCTCGCTTTCAGCTCCATCGGTCCCATTACCACAGCCGGGGACCCCAATCCCTGGAACAGACCCTCAACACACACACGCACTCACACACACACAAAATACAGCGCACTTAACCACAGACCAGCTTCCACCATAACAAAACTAAGGGTCCAAGCTTTTTTAGCTTATTGGTATCTTTTCCTGTGTGTCTGTGGTGTTTGTGTGTGTGCATATGTGTGTGTGTGTGCATGTGTGTGTTTGGAGTTGGGTGGTTTCCCATCCGGAGCAGCCGTTGTGCTGCTTATTAAACAAAGCCTGTCTAAAGCTGTCCTAATCCTTTCCCATAGCTATCCCTGACTACACATATAGACACACACACACAGATTTCCACACAGTTGCTGAAGTCCAGTGCTGAGCAACACATTTTGTCCTCTATCAACCCCTGCACATCGAGACAGGGACACAGAGAAAGAGAAAGATGGGGGGAAAAGAAGATTTAGCTATGCACACATTCATACAAACACAGATTCACAGAGTGCATACTTTCTTTAGGCTCTGACGGCTAGTTGCCCATCTGGGACTGAAGATAACTCTCACTACTCACTAGTCTGCAGCAGTGTGTGTGTTTGGGGGATTATATGTGCTTTAGAACTCTCTGCACCCTGTAGCACCAAACAAGCACCCAACACATTTACAAACCAAATATTTGCATCATTTAAAACATTTTAAGCACAAAGGTAATAGAGACCTGCAGAGTTTTTTGTCTTTATTTTAATGTGGGACAGATAGACAGGCGTGGATGAAGATCTGCCTTTTGGCTCACAACACAAGGCTGAGTCCATCAAATACTCGACTTCAGCTCTTTTTAGCTGCGTGTAACAGTTTTAGGGGATTGGGGGACTGGAAATCTTGGCTGGTGAGCCAAACACCAAAGAGAGTTTATTCATCAGTTTGAATTGAGAGCGCCTAACCCGTTGACTCTGCTGAGCATGTCACCAGAGTTTACATCCATCCTCCACACAGCTGCATGCCTCCAACAGGAGCGCTTCGGAAGCAGAGCGTTTTACCTGCCTGATTACATTTACTTGCTCAGATTTTGATGATTTAGTCCTCTTTCCTTGATTTTTGTGCCACTACCATAGATAACTAGACTATGTATTGTAAAATTTGATTTATTTTTGGGAAGATTTATTTGGTAGATTATGTTATTTTTCTCTACACATTTACAGAATTTAATTAATGGTAACAACTTACAAAGTATTTTATTCCACTCCTTAGTTTAGATTTGGAACTGTATGATATTGCATGAGAGCTGATTAAGATTGGTGGAGTGATATGATGTAAGAAGCAATGTGCCACTTTTGTTCAGTGTTCAGTTGCCCTGCGATTGTCCCTAGGCTCTTGCTTTATCCACAGCCCTACACTAGTTTAATTCAGTGTCAAATACATTTAGGCTAAGATAAACCTGCCTTAAAGTTGTTAGATTGTTTCTTTTTTTTTGCCCGTTTTTATCATAATGAGTGTTTTATTTCTTAAAACTGACCAGATCCTCTGAGCCATTTCTGTTTCTGCATCTGTTAAAAATAGACTTTTAATGTAGTCTCCCTTGAGCAGAGTGGAGAGCTGCTTCTGGGACACACTGCAGTGCTGCTGGAGGAATCACAAGCACTGTAGAATGGCCATGATCAGCTCCAGCTGACGTGGTGTAACCGTAACGTGATGCAGCCATGACTGGTGGCATCAAGCTGTAAAACTAACAGTGTTGAACAGTGAAATTTAAACAACATAGAATACAGAGTATTGTTCAACAGAGCTGTGGACTTGAGTCAGACTCGAGTCACAGATTTGATGACTTTAGACACAACTTGACAAAATCCAAACAGACTCACAGCTCGACTTGGACTTCAACACTAGTGACTTCACTTGGACTTAAACCTTTTAACTTAAGAATATTTGATACCTTCTCCCAAGCCCAAAGATTTAAAGGTGTTATTCAAAAACTGTCACAAATCAATTCCTGAACGTTAACACTACTCATTCCCAGCAAGTCGACACTTAATTCCCCACATCCACATTGTTTGAACCAAACAAATAGCATCCAATTAAGTTGCAGGAGAGAACCATGAACCATGAGTTCCAGTACGAAAAAATTACACCAAAGACAATTTCCTTTGTGGATAGGAGGTGATCAACAAAAAAAACAAACTTCCATTTTTGTTCAACATTTGAAGTTGCGCAAAGTAATATACATACTTAACATACTAACGCTTATCTGATCTTAGCTTAACAGCTAAATCAATGAGGCTGGAAACTTACTAGCCCATTATATTGACTTGACTTGGGACTCATCAGTCTTGACTTGGCTCTTGACTTGGGACTTCGGTGCTGAAACCTACTCGTGACCTGTAAAACAAAGGCTTGGTCCCACCTCAATGATCAAGCTGCTTGTGCCAGGCAACTTGTGTAGGCTTATAAAGCTGTGAAATTATTCTGAGTTTCCCTCATGGGATGTAGATCCTGTAGTCCAAACTGGCGTACACGTACATGTACCCCCAAGGATATGTGAAGTGATATAAGAGGTACATGGGGGAAAAAATGTGATTTGCAAAAATACTGGCACATGACTGTACATGGAAAAAGATTTTCTGCCTCAGTTATATGTGTCTTAAGCACATCCTCCTCATTAACCTGTGTAGAGTATTTCAGAGTTTCAAGTGGATTTATATGAAGATTTTATATGTACATAAGTGCAGAGGAGGCTTACAAACATGAAAAAGGGGTGGGGATGTACGCAGTTGGACTTTGACCATGTGACGGGGTATGGGACTATAAAAAGTTTGGGTAAACACTGGTGCTGATGACTGGATACTAACTATTATTCAGTAAAACAAAAGAAAGATTTTGAGCTACAGGTAAAACCCAAATTTTGTAGAAAAATAACTATTTATATTGCTGAAGTCATTACTAACACAAAACTGCATGGCTGTGATGCCCAGTTTTTCTCATGTGCAGGTCTGATCCTGAGCTCTGGGCTCTCCCTCTAGTTCAAACTGTTTGAAAAGACTACAAACATCGCAATCCCCTCCAATTAAAAGATATGATTTCAGTGTGACACGGGTGCATTATATCTCTGCTGTGCATTATATCTCTGCTGTCCTCTGTGCTGCTGCCTTGGATCAGCTTCAACAGACGCTGCAACAGAACCAGAGCTGCCTTATCAGTATATGAAAGGTGTCCGACTTGTGAGACCGCCTACAGTATTTTTCCTGTTTCAAAGGCAGGTGAGAGAAGACACTAAAAGTCTCCCTGTGCAGGAAATTAATACACGGTTCCATTTGTGCTTACTGCCTATATTATCAGTGTAATATGTTTACCGAGTAATTTACAGGTCATACAGAGTAGTAAAAACATTTATCCCTATGAAACCTTCTTGCTGATGTGATGTGATATCTGGAATTAGATCGTAAATTGATGCATTTTAGTAACTTAAATTTTTTTTTTAGAGAGACATGGGACATGAGGATGTATTTGTATTTAACTTTGTCTTGTGTAAGTTTCTGAATAGATTAACTGACACAATGGACATGTGCAGACATAATGAGGGCTTGTTGCTTTGTTGCTTTAACCTGAACAATAACCTTAACCCTAATCTTGCTGTTTATATGTTAGCCACATTTTTTTACCTGTTCCTAATCTGCTTCCATGTGTATTTAATATGTGTTTGCCTCCTTATTTTCCAATTTGTCTTGTCTCTTGTCCAGTTTTCTTAGTCTTTGTATTCTCATAGTCTTTTAGAATTTACATTTTGGGACTTTGGATAACCTGCATTTCATTAAAACAATCACAAACATCTTAACACTAAGCCCAGGATGCAGCAATGGTGATGCTGCAAAATAATTTAGAATGGTAACTTGTGGTGGAACATTTGCATGTCAGGAGGCGAGTTTGGCATTAAAACGACTACATCGCTGGTAGCAACTGTTAGCTTGTTTACATTGCTACCATTAGTGTCCCAGGTGCCAATTTTCAGCATGTAGGGGACTTTGAAAATGTGGACGCCACGATGACGCTGGCAGCAAGCAACCAATGGCTGGACTTATACCAGCAGAGTGCATCCAGTGAATCAGACTACTGACAACCAAATCTGAATGATGTATTTTACAAATTCACTAAATATTTTTTACATAATACACCAAATTGTACGCCCATGTTCAACAGTTTTACAGACACAAGAATCTTTATTTTGATTTTATGAATCTTGTTTCACCTTGACAGAGTGGAGAGTCTGTGGACTGCCTGACGCCTGATAAGCGAGTCATATCTGCCGTTACATATACCTTTATTTACTAAACTGTCAGCTGGTGTGTGTGTGTGTGAGTCTTCAAATGCATGTGTGTAATGAGGCTTGTGTGTTTGTGGCTGTTCACTCACTAAATGTGTGAATGAGACTAGAAGTGTGTCCACATCTCTGTTTGTCCACAACTGTTTGCTGTGATATTTCCAGCTCGGGTTTGTGTGACCACGGCACACTGTGACTTTGGTGATAATTGAAGCACATGTACCCACCCCCGTGTGTGTGTGTGTGTGTGTGTGTGTGTGTGTGTGTGTGTGTGTGTGTGTGTGTGTGTGTGTGTGTGTGTGTGCGTGCAAAGGCAACATTGACCAATAGAGATAATTACCCCAATATGCATCTGCACTCAAAAGTCATCACTTATGGAGATTACAACCCTGGACTAGTTTCATGCATTAATACACACACACACACACACACACACAGGGGTGATTTGACTGGGGCTGTGTGAAGAGCTGCTTCAGACACACACATCCCAAATAATTTCAATGCATCTCAATGAAGAGTCCTCAGCATGGACACAGCTGTCAAAAACATGCACGCACATTACACACACTCTCTCAGAGGTGTCTCCTCAGTAAGTGGTGTATGTGTGTGTGTGTGTGTGTGTGTGTGTGTGTGTGTGTGTGTGTGTGTGTGTGTGTGTGTGTGTGTATGTGTGTGTGTGTGTGTGTGTGTGTGTGTGTGAGAGACCGAGGAGAGCATGGCCACAAGCACCTCTTTGTTTCAAGACAAAGAGCAGGTCAAAAACATCATTAGTCTGAGGCTGCAGGACACACACCCTCACACACACACACACACACACACACACACACACACACACACACACACACACACACACTAACACACACACACACACACACACACACACACACTGTTTTCCAGATGCTAATACTGTTGCCAGTAGGGGTCCTGGGTCCCAGTGAGACTCTGAGGCAATCACTGAACACACACTAGGGAAAGCACGACTTCTTTCTCACACACACACACACACACACACATAAAGCTGCAGCTTTTGTAAAAGGAAAAGAAAAAAGAAAAAACAAGGATACTGAGGCAAAATAAAATCTAGAACTTAACAAGCAATTAAAGTATTAACAAAATTTCAATATGACAATGTGCAATATCCAAATTGGAGGAGCTGCAACTTTGTGACGAAAGTAAAATGTGTGACAACAATCATTATAACTGAAGCACCGTGGTGCTGCAGAGATGCTCCAGCCCACAAATCAAATAGTAAAACATATGAATATGAAAACATATACATATGAACTTGTTGAAACACCAGACAGATGTAAAAGAGCGAACATATCAACAATAATAATACAAACACAGGAAGACACTGTTCCTGAGGATCTTAAATACCAACAGTTCTACTGAAACCTCCATATACCATCTGCTTCTCAGAAGTAGATGTCAAAATACTATTATCACATCAACAATAAGCAATCTCATTTTAATGTGAAAGCTTTCACATACACAAAATAAAGCATATTGTTATCACCAAAATTTCTTGTTACAGTGTGATTTGCTTGTGTGTTGTTATAACAAGAAAATATCTCATTATTACGTGAAAAACATCTTGTTATAACTATAAAATTTTCATGTTATACCATGATACTGATCTGTACATTAAAAGTGTGACTCAGATTGAAATCGTAACATCTGTCAGAATAATCCCAAATAGATTTTTTTTTGTTTTGTTGTTGTTTTGTTTCGTTGGTTTTTTGCATATCATTCAGCCCAAATAAAGAGCAGAAGCAAGGTGAAGTGGAATTGGAAGAAATGAATGGGAGAGAGGAAATGTGTTCACATCTATTGTCCCGCTTGTCCAAAGTCACAAAAGGGAGACCTCTCAGTAACCTTGTCCTCATGTGTTGAAGCATAAATCACTGTAAATTGTGTTTGTTCACACTGATCCAACCCTGGTGAGACGTGGAACAGTGCAGTCAGCACCTATGTGCACCTAACCTCTCAAACACACCCACACACACACACACACACACACACACAGTAACCTGACCTGTGTCCTCTCTAAACTCCTCTGAACTGACATCAGCTTCATATAAAGCTCTGACATCAGCGTTTAGAGTCCAGAACATCTCATAAAACCACCTCAGTGTCTGGTTAAAACATTTCAGAGAGAAAGAATATTTGCTTTTTTTGCCTCAGATGGTACCAGAATCTGGCGGGTTACTTTAAAAATGAATTCTAATATAATTACTAATTACCTGTTTAAAAACGTAGTCAGTAATCTAATCCAAGCATCACAATATTAAAGAAATGTAACCTGATTATTTTCTGTTACTCTTAGATTACCTCAATACCTCATATGTTTAGCCTAATATAATGTTTTATATTTATTGTTAGGTTAGGTTTATCCTGTTATTTCTTCCTTTGTTGGGTTAATTAGATTAATAGTGGTAATTCTGCATTTTAAAATGTGAGTAAAAAGTTTTTTTTAACTAAAGGACAAGATAATGAATTGGCAGCTGTAAGGTTCGTAATGGTTTCATGTGAGACCAGAGTGGTGTTTAAACTGTTAGTCCCATATTTACTCAATGTATCTGTAATATGACTACGTCTTTTTTTTTCAGTAACTGTAATGGAATACAGTTAGCTTTTTTGTATCCTAATCATCTTGCTTGTAATTCATTACTTCCCCATCCTGGCTGTTACTGTTGCGATGCGTCTGCAGCAGCACCAGACTGCTGCCAGTAATAAGATGCTCTTACATTCACACCCACAGATTAAACTCTCCTCTCTCATACTTTTCTTTATTCTCTCTCTGCATGACTGCACGGTGTAATCCTGCTCAGGTCAGAGGAATGTTCCGGTGTTGTTCTGGTGTCTGAGCCTCTGTACACACACACACACACACACACACACACACACACACAGGACAGCGGCTCTGATACATGCACACAAAGCAAGTTGTGCCACTACAAGCATCACGGGGCCGAGCGTCAGGGCCGAGTGGAAAACCACAGGAGAGGGTGATGACAAAGAGATGTTACACCTCTCTCTTCCTCCTCCTCTTCCTCCGCCCCTGATTCTCCTCCCCTCCCCCATTGTTCATTCCCAGGCATCAAGGTCGGACCGTGTTACAAATGGAGCACTGCTCCAACCCTCTTCCATCCACCCTACACACACATAAACACACACACAGGCGGATGAACGTCCGCTGCTGTAACTCACTTCTTGCTGTGACATCATTAATACAACATACTGTCCACAGTGACATCATTAATAAGAGCCAGGGTGCTGACTCGTCCTTAATGGCTCCCTAAATATGACAGGTTTGACATATTGTCCATGTGGTGGTCCTCAGTGTGTGTGTGTGTGTGTGTGCAGACAGGCCTGCACACACACTGGTGGTTGATTTACTCTGCAGCCTGCTGTTTGCAGGGTGCAGGCAAATGTCAGGCTCCCTGTCTTTTTTAAGCAATTAGGGAAACAGCTTCTGTCCCACCCTGTGACACATCCTCACACACACTTGGACACAAACACACACAGAAGGAGACACACATACACACACACATACTAGTAGTTTCCTGGTTGATGGCCTACACTGAGCAGAAGATGGATTCTGAATAATTAGGGAGATAATTGCCCAGGCAGGGGAGGAAGAGAAGATCAATGGCTGATCTTTGAACGAGTGTGTGTGTGTTCTTGTGTGTGTGCATGTGGGGAGGGGTGGAAGTTGGAGGGCAAATATGTGTATTGACTATCCATATCACAGGTTCCCAACCTGGGAAGTTCCAACTGTCACTGTTGGTCAAAGCTTCAGAGGGGGTCGCAATTGATTTTAATCATTTTATGTAAAAAAAAAAAAAACACCACTTGAGCCAGAGTGAAGAGCAGGTTCACGGCTCTGTCTCCTTCTCATCTTCCTCCTCATCCTCATTTCCTCCTCCTCATCCTTGCTCCTCCACCAAAATCAGAAAGTATTTCTGAAGTTTGATAATCTGTGCACAAAATTACGCATGGGTTATCTAACGGGTATATCCAACCAGCATCAGGCTCTGTTAGAAGCACACATACTTATTTCTCCCCGAGTTGGGCCAGTCTCCTGGTAATAATAACATGTTTTTCTTTTTGTATATTATAGATCATACTTGATTAATCCTTGTTTTTTTTAATTCCTTAATCCTAATTAGTGACCATAATTTTAGAGACACACGTACGGCTGTTTAACATAAATGAAAGGTGTTATATGATTGTGATATGAACACATGATATGTGCTCCTCAGCCAAGTACGCCTGCATGCTCTTTTTTTTTTTAAGATTATTTTTTGGGCTTTTGCCTTTATTGTGATAGGACAGCTGATGATATGACAGGAAAGGGGGCCGAGACAGAGGGAATGACATACAGCAAATGGGCTGCAGGCAGGAATCAAACCGGCAGCTGCTGCAGAGGACTGACTGCCTGCACACACTCCACCAACTGAGCTATAGGGGCACCACACACCTGCATGCTTTTAACTTCAGTATTTACACTTTATTGCTGACAGAAAATACATTCAAAGGACACATTACTTATCCACACTCCTGTGTGGAGGAAAGTCTTAACATAAATGAAGGTGTTTTGTGATCATGGAGACGTGTCCTTCGGCCAAACAAGCCGCATGCTATCTTCTGCAGACACACCGATTGTGGACCAGGTTTTAGCTGGTCTAAAGCACAAGTGGTTTTTACTTCAAAGTGCCGAGTACAAAGACAGCAAATGCACTGGGCCACACCTTCATTTTATCTTCATTTTTAGACCTCCTGCGCATGGCTGCACAGACCAGGCGCAAGTTCATTTCCCATCTTGTAGACATGGCAAAAATGGCAGCTGCACTGGTGTACGATTGAAAAGCCAACTATGTCACCGGCGCAATGGCTTCATGCCAGGTCCAGATCCTCCTTTAGATGACACTAAATCCTATAGACTGGTCCTTAAAAGAGAGTGAGAAAACTTATACATAAGTTCATTTAATTGTATAAAAGAGTTCTGAAATCAACCAAATTAATATCTGATCAATATTCACAGGAAATAATCTGATCATAAGTCTTGAAATCACTCATTTTATACAAACATCCTGCAGTTATTGAGTTCACGATATTGGTTAATTGTTTGTTTCAAATTATGCATTGAATATAATATGAAACATCCACAAAATGTGCCAATTAAGGGACCTCTGTTTATTCAATGTTGTTCATAAAAGAAAAAAAGGTTTAGTCTATATGTTCAGTTTAGGTGTTGCTGTTTTAAACAGTGGAAATGTCAAATCGAAGCCAAAATGTTAGCTCAACCTTGCATTGTTAAAGCAATCTGGCTCAGATATACCATACCACACCATCACACCTACACTCCAACAGTGCCCTACATAAGAATATATATAAATAGAATAAATACATATGGCAGTAAAATGACAGCCAGTGATGGCAGTGCCACAGAAGTAAAAAACGAAACATGTTTTTGAAGTAGTGTGCACATAAAAGGCAGCGCTACAACGGAAGAGCGTTTCATCCTGGGTCTTTGTTCAGCCTGACATCAGTAGGAGCAGACTTCCTCGCCTTTGTTTGGCAGAGAGGAGAGATGGAGCAGAAAGGAGGAGAGATGCAGGTGTGTGTATGTGTGTGAGTGTGTGTGTGTGGGGGGGGGGGTGGCAGGTCAGACTGCACCTGCTAAGCAACGGATATATTGTCATGGCAAGGCTTCTTTCTGACACACACACACACACACACACACACACACACACACACACACACACTGAAATCTGTGACAAAAGCTTGATCAGAGCCTCGTGCATCCTCTTAAACTTCTTCCAAATCTTTGTCTCTGTCTCCCACTGCTCTCCTCCTGCGCTCCTCCTCCCCCTCCTGTCCCCTCCTCCTTCCCTCACACAAAGGTGAGCACACGTCAGACTGACAATCAGACTGGAGCTCAGAGCGTGCATGAAATTAGCACACATACAGACGACACACACACACTGACATACATGATGAGTCGCCTACACCTCCCATGGCAGCCAAACAATGAGCCTCGCTGACATTCATCTCCATCATATTTATCTGCTGGCAGACTAGAAAAACGCGGTCGACCCCGCTATCTCCAACTCTTTTCTTCTCATTTTCTCCGAATCAGGCATTTACATTTCAGTCCTTTAGCACACAGCCTCTGAATTTAGAAGCTTTCATTTATTATCTAGGCTACCAACAAAGGCAAACAACTGGGACAGCACCACTGCCACCACTATAAATAGAAGTTCCTCTGCAGTTTAGGGTTATTATAATATGTGGAACAGAAACAGAGAGGAAGAAGAAGAATAGAGCAGGAAGAGAGGAAGGATGAGAGTTATATAAATATATATTATATTAAAGTTCAGATTACCTACAGTGTGCCCCCAGTCTTGAAAGACAGAGAGGAGCTCCGGTGTTGGAAGCTAAGCAATGTACTGCTGTGGCAAAATCTTATTTTAGCCACTTGAAAGAGGTCCACCACATGTGAGCAACTCCCATGTTCTGCAAGGTAAAATTACTGATTTCATCCATGGAGTTTGGTTGGTTTGGAGAGAGTGATATTTGGCTCATATGCTATGCATCTAGGTGCATCAGCCAGTACCTTCACACTTAGCTGCTTTTCTCTTTTAAACTGTTATTTTTCATCTTTACTGCTGAAACATGCATCACCCATGACAGAAATACACTTGCAGGTATTAGAAAAGGGAGGGTGGGGTTTGGATAAAAGAGTAGCAGATCTTGAGACCAAGCAATGTAGTCTTTCAGCCAGCAGCCGGACCAGCTGAACACCCCGCCATGGACACCCCAGGAGGAGAGGAGGTGAACGGATGAGAGCCATGCTACAGCTTGGACTTAGGCCTGCTCCTGCCTCATGTTTGGTCAGGAAAATTAAATGGATGAAAGAGGATTCTTACTTGCCAAACAAGATGAAAACCAGAGCCCATTGTACCCATACACAGAGAAACCTTTAATGTGAAGACATCGACTATATCATCACCATCTTGTTGCTGTTGTTTACATTCAACCTGACACAAATTTAAAAAATGTATTAGAGAATTATTTCTATGGTGTATATGTAAATATCTGTACATGTTGTTTTATTTCATTATTGAATTATAGTTAATTCTACTCAATTCTGTATTTAATTAATTTTCTGTATGTTATATTTTGTGTGTAGCATGAAGGAACTACAATTCTAAACTTGTTTTACAGTCCTAAAAAATGACCTTAACTCCTTGATATAACTGACACTGATTTTATTGGGTGGATCTTTTTTGAGTGGATAAAATATGTTTTGTTGCTGACCCTGTCCATAGCAGTTCATTGCTCTTAGCTTCTCCTAACTGGAGTCGTAATCTACTGTTGCTAATACACTGACTATGGATAAGTACCTCACACAGCCCCACTTCAAATAATCCAAACTCTCCCTTTAAAGGCAGAGGGGCCAGCTGTGGGTGTGATGCTGTCAAAGATACTGCTGTGGCAGGTCGAAGCCTGGACTCGTCAGACACATCTCCATATGAAAGGAGCCCTGTGCCACTCTAAACACTACATATGCATTTGTAATGCAGCTCAAACATAGGACTGGGAATTCATCCATGTGAGTGTGTGTGTGCTTTAGCAGGTGCTCAGAGGACAAATAGTAATCAATCTGGATTCAACTCGTCCTGTCTCCACCTGGCACACGCAGCATATCCAGTGATCACACATCCCTGAATAGGATGGGTCATTTTTCGAGCATCCATCGAGCCATGTCATGCATATAACAAAGGAAGCGGAGCTGTGATAACTAGGTGTCCACCCCTCTAATTACAGCTAAACTGATGTTAAGCAGCGGCGTGATGATGTCTAAATGAGTTTTTCACAGCATGCTACCTTCCACGTCTGAATTATAACAGTGGAAATCTCCAGCAGTGTGGGCCTGTCTGTCTTTGTGTCTCGTCGCCTGTCGGTTGATCCATGATCTCAGGCTGGAACGCTGTAGCTCACAGTGAAGCTGGCAGCTGACTGACAGCTTAAGTCAAAAACATGAAATATGTTATGTTTCAGCAACTCCCGACAGACGACACCCTGGGGAAGGATAGTTAACTTTAATGGTTTGTTTAGTTTGGAGACTTGTGTGTGTGAGTGTGTGTGTGTGTGTGTGTGTGTGTGTGTGTGTGTGTGTGTGCATGAGTCTGGGTGTTTATTTTGAAGCGTGGGGGCATTAAAATTGCAACAGGGCTGTGTGGGCTGGTGACTTCACGCTCAGTTAATTGGCCAACTTGGTTATTTCCGTGCAACACTTACTTCCACAGGCAGGCAGACCTGGATCTACCACACACACACACACACACACACACACACACACACACACACACACACACACACACACACACACACACACACACACACACACACCTGCTAAAAGCTAAATCTAAACAAAGTCAAATGTTTCCTGCTCAGACAGGTACCTTCCATGAGAATGTGTGCACTGAGAAAAAAGCAGTCTCGTGCTGTGTATTTAAAGGGATAGTTTGGATTATTTAATATGGGGTTGTATGAGGTACTTACTGATAGTCAGTAGATGGAGGTCAGCATGTTCCATGTTTGGAGAAACAGAAAGAAGTACCCTGCAGTGGACAGTGTCAGCAACAAAACATATTTTGGCAACCTTTACGTCTATGCTATATTTAAAATATTTTCACTTCACCTTGCCGTCAGACACCCTTTTCCAACATGAAACCACCATTATATAAGTCAAATTATTGCTTTTTCCAAACCAACCAAACTCCACAAGCAAAATCGGTAATTTTACCTTCCAGACATCTGGAATTGCTGGTCTACTGCTGCCTCAATCTGTTACTTTGTGTGCATTATTGTGTGACTTTGATGAACCCAATCTATCCTTTTAAAACACCAAAGTCACACAACACTAACAAAGCAGAGGCAGTGGTAGATCAGCAACTCACAATTTCTGCACGGTTAAATTAATGCTTTTACTTATGAAGTTTGGAAGGTTTGGAGAACGCGATATTTGACTTGTATAACAGTAGTTTCCCATGGGAACAAACTGTGTGACAACAAGGTAAACCTGTGATAATATTCTAATCATTTAATCTAATCACACTTAAACTGACATGGATTTTTGTGGCTAAATACTTCTGTCCACAGCAGTTCATTGCCTTCCTTATATGATGGGACGCCTCCCTTCTTCTCAAAACTGGGGGTGTGTCGATCGCCACTTACTGTAGCTGACACTAACCAAGACAAAAAGTCTTTGCGATGACAACTTTATTTATTTATTTTTACTGATGAAAAATGTGACAACAACAAACAACAACAACAAAAGGCAAATATAGACACAATGCAACACACAGTACATACAAACAATGTGTGTGTGTGTGTGTGTGTGTGTGTGTGTGTGTGTGTGTGTGTGTGTGTGTGTGTGTGTGTGTGCATGTTGTATGTTTGCAAGAGAGGCAGTGATCCATGGGTAGTAATCCACAGTACACAGAATAAATAAATAAATAAATAAATAAATAAATAAAAAGGAATAGTGTCTAAAAATAAAACCCATTATAGTAACTATTACAATTATTATTGATTAATAATCAATTACTAATAAATGATGTGATGATGATGGGTGAAGCCAGACCGTGCCACCAGAGGGGTAAACAGGTCCCAGTAAGATGAACATAAGCTCCTGCAGGAGTCAGGAGGGGCGGGTCAGTAAATTTTGATGGGCGGTTGCCTTGAGCCACACCCAGGCCCAGGAGAGGTCTCCATGTCTGTGTGTGTACTTCAAGCATACATGTGTGTAAAAATTAAGAATGGAGTGAAAAAAAATTCCCCTACAAAGATTAATAAAATATGTTTTCTCCTTTATTATCAAACCTTTTTCAACATCTTTTTATTTCCAAAGAGTGGATCATAAGCCAACACCAGTACGTAATCGCACAGTCATAACAAAGTACACTGAATTTCCACGTCTTTTATCCCTTCCCTCTACTCTCATACACCCAAATAAACAAATCAAAACTGACAGGCAAGCAAATAATAGAAAGGGGAATACAACACAAAAAATATCCTTAGAACTGCACAAAACAAAACAAAAAAAATATATATATAAATTAAAATAAAATATCCAACTTATAAGCTGTCAATAAGTTGTCATTTGCCTTGGTTAATGTCAAGTTCAGGTTAACAAATACATCTTAAACAATGTAAACTTTGCATTAAAAATGACATAATTTCCTGAATGACTGTCACACATTTATAAAGGCTCCTTGATGTTCATGACACACTGATGACACACATTACACACCTCTTCACATAAAGTGTTAGCTTTCTTTCTTTCTATGTAGTATCCATATTCATGTGTAACAACTCTATTGACCAGTACTTACAGAAAAGGTCAATATCTCCATGTCATACATTTCCTTTACAAGCACTACCCACTCTTCTCAGTATGCTCATGCTGTGTGCAGTTAAACATTTTAGATAGAAACTCTATAATGTAATTGATGAGTGCTGAAATGACAAGAAACCCCACTTTCTAGCCTGAAAAATACAGAAAATGACAAAAGAGCGTTCAACCACCACAGCCAAGTAGCTCCCTTCTAGCTTCAAAACGTGTTTTATGGATCCAAGCATCCTGCTGGGGAACTTCATTCATTCAGCTCTAAAGGCACGTGGCACACATTTACTTTTCACAGACTGAAACATTTCCTGCAAAATGACACATCTGAGCTTTAAACAGCGCGAGCAGTTTCACTGGAAACTGTCAGACGCAAGGGGGAAATAGCTTTTTCAGCAGAGTAATATAACGTGCATGGATGACTGTGTGCACATAAAGTAAGAAAAAAAAAACGGCAACCGCACATAGAGTGACAGAAATGAGAAATAACACCATTATGTCTTCTCAGCAAAACACAGAGAGCCGTAATGGAATAATCTGCTAAACACATTAACTAAACATTACACTGTCACAAGGTGGTTGATATGTTATTAACAGCCACCACTATTACTGAACTGTAGGGGCAGACTGATCATCAGCAGGGAGTTCTGCTGCTGCAACAGTCCTCCAGGAGTTACACACACACACACACACACACACACACACACACACACACACACACACACTTAAGGAAACAAAAGACAGAAATGGAAAGGAAAGGAAAGGAAAGAACTTAAGGAAATGAAAGATGGGGAGAATTAAAAGAAAGGAAGGAAAGAAAAGAAAGAAACACATTCAACAATATACTGTCATAAGGTGGTTAATTAACAGCTACTTCTATGACTGAATTGTAGTGGCAGAGTGATCATCAGCAGGGGGTTCTGCTGCTGCAACAGTCCTCCAGGAGTTACACACACAAACACACACACACACACACACACACACACACACACACACACACACACACACATTGTAGAGTTTATTTGCTGGTTGTGTTTTTGCCTTTTTCTGTCCATAAACAGATCTGTCAGAGCAACAGAACACAACAGACTGGCAAATCCAGTTATCCACAGAGGAAATGACCTGGACCAGGCCATCTGTGAGTGAAGTGTGTGTGTGTGTGTGTGTGTGTGTGTGTGTGTGTGTGTGTGTGTGTGTGTGTGTGTGTGTGTGTAAGAGAGTGTGTGTGTCTATGTGTGTGAATGTATGTGTGTTAGAGTAGAGAGCAGAATGGGGTGGGTATAAAGCAAAGGGGAGAGAGTTTGCCGTTGATGCTCATGTGTTATTCATGAGAGCGTAGAGAATTTGTGGAATAAAAGCTCTTTCAAACATTAAGCAAAAGAGAGGACAGCAAAGTAAGGAAGAGTAGGAGGGAAAAAAAACAGTGAGGCTGAAAGTATGACTTCACTTGGCTTTTTGCTGTTTTATCTCTCTCCCTCCATCTTCTCCCCTCGCTTTTGTTTCCATTCTGAGGCTGTCAGACGGAAGACAGCGATGCAAAGAGACTGAAAGAGTCCCAGACAACCAGAGGAGGAGGAGAGAGGCAGGGGAATAAAGAGAGGCAGACAGAGGGGAGAATCTGAGGAGAGAAGAGGAGGAGAGAGAAAAGTCGAGAAAAATTTAGGGAAAGGAAAGGAAAGGAAAGGAAAGGAAAGGAAAGGAAAGGAAAGGAAAGGAGGTAAACTTGTTTTGGATAAAAGATTGGGGGAGAGGACTGAAGGAGTGAAGAGGAGGCTAAGGGATCACAGATGGGCTAAACAGGGCCAGAATAATAATGTTCCAGGTGCCAGATCTCAGGATAAAAGCAGATCAGGAGAAACATGTTGCTGTTTTCTCTCTGATCCACTGAGAAACAGTCTGACTGACTGCCATTTGACAGATGTGACCATATAAAGACAGATGTGACCATATAAGGACAGATGTGACTATAGGAGGACAGGTGTATCCATATAAGGGCAGGTTTAACCATATAAAGACAGATGAGACCACAAAAAATACAAGTGTGACCATATAAAGACGGGTATGACCATTCCTTATATGGAATTGGCCAAAGAAGGACAAATTGACTCTATAGCCTTTGGGAAGGCTTGAAAATGGAGACAAAACATCATCTTCATATGCGAATTCAATTAAAAATACTCACAAACATGACTGTGCTTAACTAATTACAAACACTGAATGTGTTCATTGTGCTCAACGCTGATCTTTTCTTACCTGTGCTTTAATTAGAAAACTACTAGTCCCATTTTTTTTTAAATTTAGCATCAAGGAATTATGCAGCATTTTCTGGAAAAAAAACATGCTTATTTTAAAGATTATCATGCCCCTTTTTTAAGCTACTGAAGTAAATTTCTGCAATTAATTAGATTCCAGCAATTATTTTTTTCTTCTCAGTAATGGAATTTTTAATTGCAGTGATTGGTCCCAAGTGGTTGCTGCAGGGCATAAGCTTGTGACAAATGTTCTAATTAAAGTTTTGCATATATGAAAATACTACAATCAAATGCACAATCACTGTCACACACCAGGAAGAGCAAACAAAGTCCTAATGCAGCTTTCATTAACACTGTTTACAGGTCTTTGGGAGCGCTACTGCAAAATGAAAAAAAAAAAGGTTGTATAAAGCTCTTTGTGGCTCCAGAGACAGCAGTGTGAAATCTGATAAAACAATAGAAGACGAGTTTGAAAATGAAAAAAAAAAATGTGTGTGGGGGGGGGTCAGAAAGAAGTGAGGTTACCAGATAGGGTGACCAGGTGTCCCACCTTATGCAGGGCTGCCTTTTTATTCCTTGTCCCAGATCCTACTTATTGAGACAATGTCTCACATTTTCATTGGCTGGAGTTGTCAACTGTGAAACCACTGCAGGACAGATGTTTCTCTAAACTCTGGCTTTTATCCAATGGCTGTGAAGTAGACACAATACCAGCATTGTAAACTTTCATACAATACTAAAAAAGTGATACTTGATACCTCTTTCAATACCACAGAAAAAGAAAGTCCTCCACACACAAAACAGGATAATTTTCCTTTTTTAAAAGACAACTTGCACACAGTGCTGGTACAGAAGAAGTCAGTCTGGTTTTGCTGCAAGGCAGATTTCAGGCAGGACAGTAAAGAATGAACTGAGGTCTTAAATAAGCACTCATATCTTTTTTAATAGCTTTGGTACTTTGGACATTAAAATTAAAAGATGTAGCCTATTGTTTTAAACATGTGGAATTAAAAAAAGTATAGATACTCTGATACTTTTGACAATGTTACTGTGGAGAAAGCAGGGAAGATTGTCAGTCAAACATGGGTCAAGTGCAGGTTAATTTGTCACCATCTTTGCTGCCAGCGCTACACCCAACAGGGAACATCGCAAGTCACCACAGGGCCACAAGCTGATTTAAGTGGAAATTGATGGAAACTGCCACAACGAAAAGGAAATGCAGCTACAGAGACTGGGAAACTAGCTGAATGAAGCCCGTGGAAGCGGATTCTCTGAGAGGTTTTTTGCTAAATGTAGTTATTTTTCAGTTTCACACAGGGGGGAATGGGACATGAAGCAAAATAATACGTGCAAGCTTCAAAATAAATGTGTGGCTCAAAAAGATATGTGCTGATCTATGGATGCAAAGATGTTTACAGACAAATAAGGCAACCACAGCTGAAATAACATTTACCACACTGTGCAGCACTCCCAGCAGGTTTATGCTTACTAGTTGGGAAAGTTGCATTAAAATAGAACATATTTGCAAATTCCTTAACAGACTAAAGGCCTCACCTATAATCTGCATAATTTATGCTACTGAAACAAAGCATAGAGTTAAAACAACCTGAAGGGCAGAATAGAAATGTTCATGTTTTATGTTAGATATTACATTAAAATGTACACTGCATCTCGGCATTGATAACATGTCCCACACAAACATACTCTTTGTCCCACATTTGGTTTGTTTGAATCTAGTCACTCCATTACCAGACTTCTGTAGCAGTAATGAGTGGATAGACTCTGCAGGATCCGCACATTGATTCTCACAAGCTATTCATTTAAAGTCTTCAAAATGTTTTCAATAATTTTGTAAAATGTTTGCACTGACATGGGGAACGACCACACAGCTGCAGATAGTCACACATTTCTGTTCAAAGAGAGTGCAGACAGGAAAAACAGTGTGGTGTAGTGCTACTTTTCACCTGTAGATAAAAATACAGCAAGGTGTGCCATAAGAAAGTCTAACATAGTAGCAACATAAGATTTCAGTCTCAATGTGACTTCCTGATAAAATGAAGTATGGCAGAAAAACTCCTCCAATATTTAAAAACAACTGACCCTGAAAGTTAGGGGGTGAACAAAAACAAATCATCATCATTTTATCAAAGTATTTTTGTAAAGTAGCCTAGTTTTTGCTCTTGTTAGCGCAAACATTATTTATATATACTCATAATTTATCTCGTGAGGCAGCTGGATTTGCAAGATCACAACATCGCACGAGAATCCATCATGCCAAGCTTCAAGCTATCTGTCTGTGTCCGCACCAAAAGTGGTGCAGCCAATCAGCATCCAAGGAGGGACTACTGGCAGCTACGAACATGGTTTTAGGTGTGACAACAGCGAGAAGCTTCCATGGAATATCAGAACTGGAGAGTGTTTTGTCAGTGAAGGACGAGCATGGAAAAGATGTTTTCACTCTTCCTCCAACCAGCTTTGGTGAGAGTTTGATCTGATTGTGTTTGACATGATAGACAGATGATTCATTCAATCACCTGCCAAGTGTTTTTTGAAAGTGCGTGCCCTTTTCCAAACAGTTTTTAATGATGGTTCTGTGTAACAAACCATCTGGCGCATCAGGTTAACACATAATTGCCTTTGTAACAAACTTGCTTTTAACACATCAGTGACTAATAACATTATTGAGAATATTAAGCCCCACAGATTTTTTTTCTGCTACAGCTGGAAACACAAAATTCACTGTGGAAACTGTCAAGACATGTAGCGTATGCTGAGTTGCGTTGTAATGTAGGAAACAGGATTTCTGTGATTTTGTTTCAGCAATTTTGATCTTTCTTTCAAACCATCCATTGTGAGTCTAACACTGTTAAATGAATTCTAAATTTTAAATTCTTTCAACAAACCCTTGAAATAATGATACAATTTTAAGAAATATCAACTCGAAATCACCTTTTTAATCAGCAAACTAGAGCAGCTGGTGTGTGTGTAACAGTGACTGAGAGAACCTGTTTGCACAATAAAACAAAGTGCTCTGCTTCAGGCTGTGTGCACCATTTTTCCATTTCACTACCGCCAACACACTGAGTGCACTAAACCTGCGTCTGCAGCGCAGTGAGAGTGTGTCTGTGAGGTCAATCCCATAAAAGTGCACCAGCAGGTGCTGGCTACAGTACATCACACAGAATTACGCATTCAATCATACACACACACACACACACACACACACACACACACACACATACACACACACACCTAAATACACACAAGACACATGCATGGTTGAGCTGATACATGCAGACGTCTCCAGAGCTCGAAGCCTCTAAGTGTTTCCTTAAATCACCTCTGAGGGAAAAAGACAGAGAGACTTCACTCTTATTTCACCCTTTGCTCCCTCAAGTGTGTGTTAATTCAGATCAAATAAGGTGTGTGTTCGACATGAGGGGCAACAATAACAGATATTTACACCATTCATAAAAGCACACAGGCAGCTCCAGACCCTCTACACATGTCTGTCTGATTAAGATGATACACTGTTATGCTGCTTGCTTCTGCCAGGGGGGTCTGGCGAGGACTTTACTACAAGCCCTCTGATTGGCTGGCCTCTGGTTGACCCAGAGCTGCTGGGAGTCTTGAGATGTCAGGCAGGACTCTGAGGAGAGCTGCACGTGTAGTGCCATGATGCTCTGAGGTTACAGCACAGGAACATTGTCTGGATCAGGAACCTGTTGGAGAGACTTTTGCACCCTTTTCACAGATGCACAAAAAAGTGGGTCAAGTGCCTGCTGTCATTGTTGGGGGGGAAAGTATGTCACTGTAACCGTGGGTGATTGTGTGGTAAATGTGCATGAGCAGCTTTTCTCTCATCTCAGTGCTTCCAGGTGGATCAGTGATGATTTGTACACCTCCTCCTCCTCCTCCCTCTGCCTCCCAAACACAGTAGTCCACCATAACCTCACCTACATTTAAAGTTCCTCTCTCGACATGTTTTTAAGTATGTAAAAAAATACTCTTTAATGATTCATATTTTCTTTAAAGATGGTTTTCTCTCATAAAAAGGGGCTGAAATGGCCAATTTAGAAAATATTTCAAAAAATGTTCAAAAAAATAGCTTCCTTTATACTCACCCAGCCAATGTTCTCTGTAGATTGCTCTTTTACTTTTTTACTCTTTCTTTTTTAAAACATGTGCTGATAGTGAGTGACTTCCAAAGCTAAAGTGCCTCTCCGTGGGTGCACTAGTCTGGGTGGTGTATTGGCTCAAAGAAAGTTTTGATCATGGGAAATTTGTTATACATCCATTTCAAGATCTGATTTAGCATGCTCCATAATTGCAGTGCCCATGGATACCATAGGATGGCTGTCTGTCCTCAGTCTCAAATCCAAAAAAGTTATCCTTAGAGTGTCCTCCAGTGACAGGTGCAGGTGGCAGTAGTCCTTTCAGTGATGAAAATGTTTTACAATTGTAACAGACTGCCTATTTAAAGACATGACTAAATAACTGAATTCTTGTGAAGCTAATGTGTTACATTGCTTATTACATGAAAAAAATAATCAAAGCACTCTAACTCATTTCTTTTTAATGCATTAATGCATGCCCCCAATGTGTCATGTGAGAGTGATCATTTGAACCCAAACCATAATCTTTCCCTGACCCTGACCAACTTTTCTGTCTCCAAAGCGACCCATATTTCACAAATGAAAGGTTTCCTTCTAAACCCTGCTTACCTCTGCTGCTTGCACTAGGCTGACCGGTGACAGAGAGTTCTCATCAAGATGACTAGTGTTATTGTTAAAAGAAACATTAGAGGCTCAGACTCAGCCTGACTCAGACTCAGATGAGGATGATGCTGTACGTATCTGAATGGTAAGTGTAGTTAGCATCTTTTATTTGTTCATGTTGTTTATTAGCTTGTAGTTGGAAGTGACTGACACAGCTAATGCTAACTCTCGCTTGCTTGTTGTGCTGACAAGTCCACTTTGCACTGGTGGTTTCAGGTTTCTTGCATGAATTTGCATATTAGACAATGATTATCTTTCAGATTTCTTATCTACCAAATCTGGCTGTCCAGGGAGTGTTTGAATCTCAGATTCTAGGGAAGTGCACAGACTATCTCCCCTTTCAGTCTCACCTTTTCCTGTAAAAAAGGCACCAAGGGAAGGACATTGAAATTCCCATAAACAGATCTACAAAACAATTTTTTGGCATTGTCATGCCAGGTATTGGCATATAGGTGATGCATGCATGGCTCAATACATATGTGATAAAAAACATTTAAACTTCAATTTTGACTTCACAGAAACCTCAAAAGACAAACACACCCACTGATTACAGCATTTAACAGAAACTTTATTTTTAACTTTTATCTTTTAACAGAGCCTTTAACTTCTCTGACTGGCTTGTTTCAAATGCTGACAGGACGCCTTTAAGTGCATCAGTAGGACTGGACGCCGTCAGTAAATCAGAGGAGATCCATATATCAGACAATATCTGACAACAGAGACTATGTCGAACAGGAGGAGGTGGCAGTGAATAACATCAATATGTCATTACAAACAACGTCATTATTTGTGCCAACACAAAAGGCTTGGTCCTATTTTATAACAGATGAGGAGGAGCGATGTGATGTGTGTGGGTGTGTGTGTGTGTGTGTGTGTGTGTAATGAGCAGGTGGACCTTCATACTCATGCATATGATCAGCTCAGTCTCAGGAAAACAGAGAGAAGGACAGTTGTTTTGATGTCACTGGTCCAAACTACAAAAGTAATAAATGAACAATGTGAGAGAAGTGGTTTAGATGCAATATTTTCCAAAGCCCTGTGGCTGTTTTTGAGACGGACAGTCTTTGTGTTCATCTACTTAGATCTAAAAACATAATAAATGGAAATTTTAGGTCTGTTTGCCAATTATTGTATCACTCTGGAGCCGACCTGTGCATCATGCTGTTTGTACCTGCTGTTCTTAGACAGATAGATGTTTGAATTAGTAATCATGGCAGCAGCAGCAACAACAATTTTGTGGAATAAACAAAGGGCGAAATGGGTATTTAGCATAATTACTAATGACTGACAGAAAATCCCCTGACATGCCAAACAAAAGATGAAACTGGAAAAAAAAAGTTGCTGCAGCTTTTTTGAAAGCACAATTTATTGAGCCTGGTCACGTCCATAACTGAAAAACCAACACTTTGTCACCGTCCATCAGCGATTCGTGCACAGTGCTGAGACACACACCGGGCTTGCAAATGACTGTAATGTAGACCCATCCACTCTATGACATGCACCAGGTTTAGATTTAGTACAGAGGAAGAAAGTTCACATCTGCAGGAGGTGGATGGATGGACAGCTCAAACAAACACAGGACTCTCCCACTAGGAGACGCGTCCCTGTCTCACTGTCTCAAAAGGGGTAAACAATGTTTTGTACGTCACGTGATATAGTTACTGTAAACTCTGTTGTTGTTTTTTTTACTTCATTTTTACATTTAAGTTGCTCTTTAACTATGTCAAATTTAAGATGAAACTAGAGAGTGAACTCAGTAGAGTGCAGATCCCCGCTAGGCGACGGATGAAGAAGCACCTGCAATTCCACCACAACTTCCACAAGCTGTCTAGCAATCACGCACACATGCACACACACAGGAGCAATCGTATCCAGCTTATACCTGGCAGGGATAATAACATGTAGGCCTAAACGACATGTGTTGAAATGTCATGAAATTCATCTTTAGATGCATCTGTTGTCAGTCAGTATTTTAAGTTCAAGTATGGACCGTACTGTGTATGTCTGCTCTACACTCACTGTCCTGGAGTAATTTTGGATTTTTATCTGACCTTCACTGGGGTCCTCCTCAATACCCACTCCCCCCACTTCTTTTCCTATTTTTGTTTGTCTTGTGTCTTTTTTGTGAAAATTCATGTGTGTAACAAAATAAAAATATATTTTGGGTCTACCTACCCAAATAGTTTTGTTGCCTAAATCTACCGCTCAGCATGTGTTAAAAAGGCTTGCTGGCAGCCCGTCATACAGATGCTAAAGGGCACCAAAAGGGACTATAACAAAATATAACCATGTGATGAGCTGGGATGTGAACAGGTTGAGGAAGTGCGATGCAAAAACACGTCACCAAGGACTACTTCTTATCACCACAAACCACGGACCGCTTCTGTCATACTCAGCTATGGATCACGTGTCTCGTCTGCTACAGTGGACATTTTTCTTTGTTTCTGAAACTGCGGTGGCGTGAATGACAGATATTCTGATAGATCTGGAAAATAATTATTTCCTGACTATGGATAATTCACCACACTGACATCGTTTTTGAAGCATGAAATCTACAGGTTGACATCTCCATCTCTACATCAGCATGTCCAGCCGACAATCCATCCGTCTGACTAACACTCATCCATCCATACATCCACGTAAACATTCATAGAATCCGTCCATCCAGCCAGGCAGGAACTGTTCTCCCCTGGGAGAGGTTCAGCTGCTTCCTGCAACCCTCGCACGTGTTTTAATGGTGATTCTGAAACACATACACTTTCCTGAGATGCACATACACACTTACAACACACACTTCAAACACTGCATAAAACTGCATGTATACCAGCAGTAGTGACCTCTGCTACGCTTCCTTTCCCCAAGGGTCTCCCTTTAATATACACTCTGAGAAATAAGGGTTTCAAAAGGGTCAGGTTCTCCCCAGAACCATTTGATTCTAAAGAACCTTTTTTGAAGAAAGGGTTCATCAAGGGTTCTTTGTACAATAAAAAGGTTCTCTGTAGAACCCCCTTGGTGGCTTCTAGATAAAACTCATAAAAAAAAAAAAAAAGGTTCCCTGTAAAACCCCTGGGCATATGCTAGATTAAACACTTGGAATATAAAAAGTTTCCCAGAAGAACTCCCTGAGTGTGTTCAAGATAAAACCCTTGGAAAAGGGTTTTCTGTAGAACCCCCTTGGGCAGGTATAAAGACAGAGTTTGTCAAGGGTTCTTTGCAAGACTAAAGGTTACATTAAGAACCATCTTGTTTAAATCCTTAAAGAAAGCTTTCTTTGTACCATCACAGGGTTTTAGGTAGAATAGAACCCTCAGGTGGGTTCTCACAAAAACCCTTTGAATATAAAAAGATTCTTGGTAGAATCCTTTGAGTGTGCTCTTGATAATACCCTTGGAAAAAAGGTTCTCAGTAGAACCCCCTGGGTGCGTTCTAGATAAAACATTTGGAATATGAAAATGGATCTGGATAGAACCCACAGAGAGGATTCTGGGTGGAACCACTGTACTATAGAAGGGTTCTCTGTACAACTTTTCACAGGGGATTTTGGATGAAGACTTTCACAAATGGCTCTAGATATAACCCCTGATGTTGGGTTTAGGAACTAAAAAGGGTTCTCCTGTTGAAACAAGCCGAAGAATGCTTTATGGTTCTAGTTAGCAGTTTTATTTCTAAGAGTGTACCTTTTTCTTTATTCAAGTACATTTCTATTTGCATAGAACACCTCTTTGTACTTCCTTTTCATCTTAGTCCCTGTAAACGCTGGTTATTTTTCTCTCTATTGTGTCCCTTTTTTGTCTTGTTCTTTCTTTTGTCCCTTATCTCTCTGCCCCCCCTCCCCCCACCTGTACCTCCTTCTGGCTTTCCCTTTTTCTTCCTCTTCTTCATCAACACCCCTCCTCCTTCTGCTCTATCTCCCTTCTCTCTTTGCTTTTAACTCATTTTTTGCATTTGTCGGTGATGTCACGCTGCCCTGTAGCGCACGTCTTTGTGTAACTGTGAGCCGTGTGAGGACAGGGTGTGTGTGCGTGTGTGGCGGAGGAAAAAGTTAACTGTGATCTGCACAGATGGAAGGACACCTGCTCTGTAATGGTGTTTTCAGATGCTCTTTCTCTTTCATGCCCTCATGCAAGCGCACAAACACACACACACACGCAGTTACTTCAGAGAGGCAAACCTGGGCACAACATGAAGGACCGTCCTCCTCCCGCGGTGCAATGGAGGCCGAGTGACGGATGGGATGGGGAGAACTGGGAGAGAGATAAAACAACAATATGGAGCCATGGAGGCAGGTCCAAAAGGGGGGAGTCAGAGACAGAAGTGGGGGACAGACAGGGAGTGGTTCACACATTTGGCAAGTGAAGCTGGCTGTGGTGAATCCAGTAGAGTGGCCTTATCTGTGTTCACTTGTATGTTTAGCGTGTGGCGAGTGTGGTCTTGTGAGGCTGACAGGAGGAGTGAGGGGTGTATTTAGGTCAAGAGGCGCTCACAGTCCACCTCAGGGGCTGAGGCTGGACCTGAACTTGAGCTATGACCGGATTCTGGTGATGCTGTGTTTGAGGTCTATTTAAATAACGGTCACAGAAAAGACTCCATATTGGAAAGATTAAAGGCATCAAACGTGTAACCTTGAATTTGATGCAGCCAAGGGTAATTTATTAAATTTTTTGGCTAATGAGGAGCAGAAACAAAACCCAGTTGACAGACTTTGCAGCTGGACTAACCACATACTGTACTAGTGTGTGATTGGCTGTTTTGTAGAGATAATACCCAGAGCACAGTGAGGCCATGGACGGTGCTCACCTGAACTGAATCACAATTAGACAAACGCAACTGACCTTCAGGAGCATGAAATGAATAGTTTGACTTTTTTTTTTTGCTTTAACTTGTCATTATGAAGTAAGTGTTGATTGTGAAGTGTAATGGTTATAGAATAGGAATGATGAACATGATGAACAATTGATGATCAATTAATCGGTCGTTAAGAATTTCATCAATCATGTAAAATGTAATCGATCTGCTATCAAATGAACATCTGAAATATGTAGCCCTTTATATGTTTTATAGGCTGCACTCTTAGAAATAAGGGTTCCACAAGGGTTGTTCCTGAAGGGCTGTGGTTCTACCCAGAACAGTTTGCTTCTGAGCAACCGTTTCTGGAGGAAAGGGTTGTCGAGGGTTCTTTGTAAGACCAAGGTTTCCATTAAAAACCCTTTTCATCCAAAGAACCTTTTTAGAAGAAAGAGTTCTTCAGTGGTTGAAGAACTCTGCCATCAAGGGTTCTCTGTGCCATGATATAAAATGGTTCTCAATAGAACCCCCTGGGTTGATTCCAGATAAAACCCTTGGAATATAAAAAGGTTCTGGATAGAATTCCAACTCCAGAGTGTGTATTTTCAGAGCTGTGGGCTTTTGTTTTCAGGATCATGGATTGAACAAATGGTAGATTCTCTTTAAATTTAAATGTTTTGGGAACTTTTGCTTAAAGGACTTTTACTGAACTAGTGCGGCTCATGTAAGTAAGCAGACTCAGACATAAACCTGAATGGCTCAGGGCTGTTGCCATCCCAATTCAGTTTTCACATAAGAATATTGCTCAGTGTTTTTTTTAAAGTAGAAATTTGGTATCAACAAGTTAATAATTAAAGTTTGCATTGACTATGGGGGGCTTCAGCATTCAATGAAAATGAGGCAGACTGGGAGGAGGAGGAGGAAGAGGAAGAGAAGAGCAGGCAGGGTGAATTTTCAAACAATAAGTTAGTTCTCAGAGGAGATAGGGCAGCACAGCCCAGCAGGCAAACACACAGCAATGCCCGTTAGCAGCGGTTCAAATGAGGTTCCTGACACCATGCATGTCAATGAGCAGAAGCCCAAAGAGACACACACACACACAGGCATAACGAATACATAAGAATGCATGCACAGAAATTATGGTAACTCACAGAAATACCCACAATTACATGCGCACATCACTATCTCGTTTTATTCACTTACGAGGGGTTTCACTATAACATAGCCTACAGGTGTCATTAACATTTCAAACATGGAAAATTATGCAAATACCCCGCCACGCTGTGGGGGCAAGCAGCTCTGCTCATTTAACACACTCCTCCAGCCACTCAGACGGAACCGCTTTCTCATCTGTCAGTGTTGCATGGCTTTACGAAAACAAACATCTTGTCAACATCGTGCACTCTCACATTTACATTAACACACACACAAAGACAGGCGGGTGGGAGGGAGGGAGGAGGGGAGGGTGAGACAGACGAAAAATAGCACAGCTAATACAGCTAAGGAAAAACAATTTTAGAAAAAACACACATACATCGACATCTCACACATGAAAGATGGTATCAATGAACATTTTCTGCTCCCATCATCTTTTCTGACCCTCTTGGATGGACTGTCCAGCCGTGTGCCCCGCAAAACCAATCTGCTCTTATTTCATTTCATCCCAGCCTGTTCTTTTGCTTGGGTGAACTGACCTCACACTGTAAAAATAAACTAGTTGTTTTAACTTTTAACAGAAGTGACTGAGCTGCCTTCAAATTTCAAGTGGAATGAAACTGAAAGGACGAAAGGAAAGTTGAGATAGTTTTGTAAAAAAATTCAAATAAATCAAACAACATAATTAATCAAGGTATGAAGTTAAACTGTATTTTTTCTCTTACACGTAGTGCTATTTATTCATGTTGTGAGTTGCAGAGTTTTGGAGATATCAGAAAGTCTGTATAGCAAGTGCATGTAGAAAGTATAGCTCCTATAGATTCTACTGCGTAAGGGGACAGTTTTCTTTTTAGTGTAATCGGGTAATAATGTTGATTAGGAACTTAATTTAATGACTTGATTGTACAGTGCATTCATTCAACTCATCATTTCAAATCAAAAGACTGCAAGATAGAAGAACTTGTGTTTGTAAGGTCTTAAATGTTCTTGAAATAAATTCTAGAAATGTTGAAGTTAGATATCTTGAATAAATAAAACTTGTGTATTTACTTTAAGTTAATGAGAATAGATTAGTTGATTCCACTGGGGCTGCAATGATTACTCACTTAATCGAATATTAATCAACTATTAAATTAATCACCAACCATTTTGATAACTGATTAAATGTTTTGAGTCTTTTTTCTTAAAAAAAAATACAGAATCTCAAATGTGAATATTTTCTGGTTTCTTTACTCCTCTTTGACAGTAAACTGAATATCTTTGGGTTGTGGACAAAATAAGACATTTCAGGACGTTACCTCAGGATCTGGAAAAACAGAAAACATTTTTCACAATTTACTGACATTTCATGGACCAAACTACCAACTGATTAACGAGAAAATAATTGACAGATTAATTGATAATGAAAATAATTGTTAGTTGCAGGCCTAGATTTCACTAAATTTCTATACAGTTTTTTACAGTGTAGTGTGTGTGTTTGTGTGTGCCTCTATTTGTTTGTGTGTGTCCATCACGGCCGGTGGAGGTCTACGTGCAGGGAGCTCAGAATATGAGGTAA